>NC_086319.1:248704792-249304792 GCF_036172605.1 Pelobates fuscus | reverse complement strand
GACCGGTGCTGACTATAATGGCATGACACATGCTTTAGTGCCACCATGATTTACTTGGTCCTAACAACCATTACGTCTACCTTCCACCCCACATAGCACACTGTCTTAATGTCAGGTAATCCTGCAAAAACAAACAACGGATTATAATCCCTAAACGAGACCAAACTAATTCCACGATTGCCTAGCTTAACATGTTTTAAACTACTATACTAATGTCATAAAGCAGAATGTTCTTATGTGTTTTCTATAAAAATATGCTGTCTACTCTGCCACGCTTTAAAACGTTAAAATGTTATGAGACACATTCTCTACGCCTGCTCTATGAGTCGGCTTTATAAGCCTGCTCTCTAAACCTATCTTATAAGCCTGAGTCATAAGCCTGAGTCATAAGCCTGAGTCATAAGCCTGTTTATACGCCTGTTCTTCATGCCTGTTTCATCTTAAATATAACTCACTTAAACTAAACGAGAACATACACTGTTAACATGTAGATCTCTTTAACTTAAAAAATTTGTGCTGTTTTTACATATGCCATGATGATGTCTTTCCCTACTGTCATTTTTGTACTTGCCCATGCTGTCGTGGCTGTGCAAGATCTTTTGTCATAACATGCACAACAAAAATAATTAAAAAAATTAAAAAAAACATTGCCCGCATCCACCCTTTTCTTACACAAGATGCTACTAAAGAGCTTGTCCATGCTCTAGTAATCTCTCGCATGGACTATTGTTACTCTCTCCTAATTGGTCTTCCCAATAGCCGTATTGCCCCGCTACCTTCTGTAATGAATTCTGCCGCCAGACTGATTGTCCTCTCTAGTCGGTCCTCTCACACCTCACCCCTCTGTCAGTCCTTACATTGGCTTCCTGTATGCTATAGGAGTCCATTCAAAGTGTTAACCCATACCTATAAAGCACTGAACATTTCAAGCCCCTCTTATGTCTCCTCACAGATCCATAGGCATGCCCCTTCTCGGCCTCTCCGCTCCGCCCGTGACCTCCTTTCCGCTGCTCGCACCCGTAAAGCCAAATCGCGCTTGCAGGACTTCTCGCGGGCGGCTCCCTTCCTATGGAATAGCCTGCCAACCGCCATCAAACTCTCCCCTAGTCTTCAATCTTTTAAGAAGTGCCTTAAAACCCATTTCTTTAGGAAAGCTTATGGCCTCCCAAAGTAACCTCTTCCTTACATACCTGTATCTTGCTCTCTCTTAAAGGGAAGCACTCTACTCTCTTCACTCCCACCTTATTTGATTGCTATTTCCTGTCTTTAATGTGTTTTAAACCCCACTTCCTATAGACTGTAAGCTCGTTTGAACAGGGCCCTCTTCAACCTATTGTTCCTGTAAGTTTTCTTGTAATTGTCCTATTTTATAGTTAAATCCCCCCTCTAATAATCTTGTAAAGCGCTACGGAATCTGTTGGCACTTTATAAATGGCGATAATAATAATCATTATTGAAACTTGTGTGGGAATGGAAAAGGATGATATGTATATATTGAAATTGAAAAAAAAAATGCATATTTTCATTGTGCACATAACGACTAAACAGTGATCTTATTTATTTTATTTAGGCAGTGGAGGGTCCCTTTAAACGTTTTATAATATTGCATTGGTATTTTAACTATTCGGATGAAATGCATTTGTTGCTTGAATACCAAGAACACATTTTAATAGTCTGGCTGCTTTATACAGGTTTAAAAGTCATTGCACAAAAATTCCCAGAAGGTCTTACAACTGGTACATTCCCTGTTACGTGCCTGCCACAGTCTACACAGCCAAAGTCTGGTCGCAAGAGAGTCATTCCAAAAGAAGTCATTATACCTGCTGAGAACAAATGGAGATTTACTACAGAAGAACTGGAAACGATAGAGCAGCATCTTGAGAAAACATTCAGGTCGATTGACACTGCCAGTAAGTGCTATCAATATTTTTATGTGTATAAAGTGGGGGGGGGGGGGGGGGGAGAAAGAAACATAGTATCCCTCACATGTGTTGCCCCAGTGGTGTCATAACATGGGATCTTTGATACATATTTGATGGCTGTGTCCAGTGCTGGTCACACTTTGAGGCAATACCAAAGGTACAACCTGGTACACATGTGCATATCCTAAGAACTGACTAATGAGAACACACATAAAGCTGGTTGTTCTGCTTTCCTTCACAACAACTACAGCACATGCCATTGTAGATGCTGTGATTTTTTTATTTAAAGGGATATTATAGTGCCAGGAAAACAAAGTTGTTTTTCTGGCACTATATCTCCCTATAGTGCCCACCTCCCTGTCTCCCCACCCGCCCCCAAGGATTTGTAGAATAAAGGTTGAACACTATCTCTCGGTGGAATGCCACAGTATTTCTATCCATAAGGTTTTTTACTAGAACTAAAGTCACCTGATGGCTACATTTACAACCAATTGAAGCAACATATTTAGTCTAATTCAATGTCTCATACTAATCAATATAAGGTTAATAAAGTCCAAAAAATAGTACATAACGACCACTATATCTCTGTTTTCAGGCAGATCCAGTCATTTATCAACTGCAAGACTGGAATCCAAAATGGGCAGCTCAAGAAACAGCCATTTACCCTCATCTGCCAGCTCGATCAGCTCCCGAACCATGCGCAGCAGCAGTCCCCATACTAAGCCATGGAAATAAAGTGCTTATTTAACCACAACATTAAACCATCCACATCTGCTTTGTTGCATAGAGCAGTTTTTCTCGCTCCAGCAGTATTGTTAGACTAGACAATTGTGGAAGAGTAAAACATCATGAGAACAAGTAGAATATTGTTTACAGAACGTTTATAATGCTGGGTTTTTGTGCTAGTTTCTGTGTATAGAAGGTGAGGCGTTCCCTACTTGATTTTGTGTTTTAGTATTTCTAGTGGAATTGTCTGCCCAGATAGGAATAACCAGTAAACGCCGTACTGCTGCAAGAATAATCATGATTCCCTATATAAACAACACTACATTTAAGTTGTTCTGTTCTGATGCAATGTTCTATCAGCACCTTTCATTTTGGGCCTTATTTAGATCATTCGGATTGTACAAATACATACTGGATGCAATATATGTGCTTCCTTTCAACACCCACTTTTAATTCACATCTTTGTGGTTTTTATTTGATGCACTATTGAAAAGACAATTTTATTGTATACATAATTTCATATAGACTTAAAAAGTGGCCTTTAAAATTATTAATTTTTTTTTCCTGCGATAAAAGCATTTGTCCCATTATTTTTATTGGGTACAAGGTCAATTTCTTAAAGCATAGGTGTGTAAGTAATTTATTATGGTTTCTTTTTAGATGATCAATAAAAAATTTTATTTTTAAAGTGCCCATTTTAAATGATAGGCATTTAAAAGGGCACCCTAACGTTGGCTTCCCATTAAAAGGAAAGTCTACAAAATGTATATTTTTAATTAATTTGAACAATACAGTTCAATTGGAAACTTTTTTTTTGGGGGGGGGGGGGGGGGATGATGGGGGAGGTAATTAGTAACTGCAGATATACGAATTGGCTAAATTCCTACTTTTTATGAGCTGTAAAACATTGCTTTTGCAGCTAACCCGATGTGCCTCCTCTTTGCCCAGTACTTACATTCATATTCGTGCTGGGTAGTGTCCAATCAAATGCTTCTCATAGGGTTACCTTGTGGACACGGAAAGCATAATATAACATCTTATGAACACATACTCAAATAACAGTTCAGTGACTACACCCCAAAATATTTAAACATACATGAAAACTAATAAAAATAAAAGTGTGTGTGTGTATATATGATTCATATATTGTGAGCAAGGATCCTTAAGACTCTACTTAGATTAACTAACTGATATTCTTGCTGCTGCATGAACTCAAGTGTCCAGGAAAATTTGGTGGATCTGGAAATCTTAGTCATGAATGTTTGTGCAGATTTTTTAAAAGTATTCAGTATATAAAAGATGGGTCAACATCAGTATGGAATGTCCATTTAGCTGTTATAACTTCATTTTGATACAGAAGATACCCACTCCAGTAATAACACACTACAAATAATGTATTTCCTATTTCTTTATAGCCGCTCTGCCACCTTTTTTTTATTTGGGTTTTTTTTTGGGGCTGGGTGCATATTTTGCAAAAAACGCAGATGGTGACATCATAACTTGTAGTGGCCCGTGGTGCCAGGAAAGGTAGGTTTTACTTAACTGAACCTGTTCTTTGCACCCATTTTTGTCTTGTGAAGGAAATATACATAAGACAAAGTAGTTCAGTAATATTCCTACATAGTCATTATTAGCATTTCATGAATATATTATTTTTATGAAATGCTTATTTTTTGGGGGGAAAGCAGGAGGAGTTGACAGAACAGTTTTAATAGTTGTGCATATTATTAATAAAAATGTGCCCATGGTTGGCACATTTTGCCACTTGAGTTTTCTGAGCTACATAGAAAAATTGCTTCAAAGTCCTCGCATTCCTTCATGGCAGCATCTTCCCTGTTTGGTACTAATGACTAATCTTGGCATTCCACATGTTTGAACTATTTTTCCCATGAGTGGGGCTAGGGGAGCAGTTTTCTTCCCAAACCGCTGTCATTATTCACCATTATGTTGGCAAAACAGCATTCGTGTAAGGAATGAATGAGACAATTGAGCTAGTTGTTATAAACTTAGAAATGGAATGCACTTTATTTGGGCCTGTTGGCTTTCAGGTAAAATGCAGTTTTAGTTTTAGTTTTTTTGTGTAGGATGTCTTGGTGGCTTTGTTGTTGTGTTTGTCACTTTTATTCCCCCTCACTCCCTCATCAATGCTTTATTACCATAAATATTTATATTGTAAAATAACTTTTTTTTTTTTTCCTCTCTCTCTAGCGTGTAACAGTTACAAGATTCAGGATTCTTCTGACTCCTGTTTTTTTGGTTTTTTTTTTTGTATACCTTCATTAAGTTGAAGTTATAATACAAAGATAAAATATTAGCAAAGCGCCCAATGTCCATGGAAACACAAATAGTAAATGGTGTGTAAGTGGGTGGATAAATGAATACACACTGGGTAACGAGCATTATATTAGAGATCTGTATCTGCGGACTACTCTTCCTTGATGAGCCGTTTAGACTTCAGCTACATCTACCGTCTTCTCAAACTGCAGACCACGTTGGTCATTACATGTGTGAATATCAGGCTGGCATCTTTACTAAACCAGGAATTGTGTAAAATTGACTATTGAATTACTGATCATGCTATGTTTCCAGTTTGTAGATATTATCCTAAAATATAACATTCTCTATAATGTTCCTGACATTTCGGTTTAATGAAAACAATTTCCTTAATGCAGTGTCTCTGATGTTTAGAATATGCTGCATATATGGGAGGATTTTGTTATGTGATGTACATTTTAAAAAATAAAATCAAGAGATAAACACGAGCTGTGTCTGAAATTGAATGAAACCAAAAGGGCATTGCAAAAAAGGGTAGCAACAACATTTGCAATTGCTAATTTGAAGGTAGGTTTTTATTCGTTAAAGGGGAACCTAATAAATACATGTATGTGAAAAATGTAGAAATCTACATCACTGTATCCTCTAAGCTATGTTTAAAAGAAAAGTGATAATCACACATAATATGGTTACCACGGGTTACAGTTGTTTTTTCTTTTTATATTTTATTCAACGGAATATTAACATTTTAAAGGAGGTACTGGTGATTCTCTGTAAAGGGACACCCTAGGCGTCATATTAATGCTATATTTTCCACTCTGTTCACATATTTTTGGTAAAAATAAAAGTGTGTGTGTGTGTGTATATGTGTGTATATATATATATATATATATATATATATATATATATATATATATATATATATATTACATACATACAGTCGAACCTCAGTACTCAAACTATCCCTTTCTCTAACAATTCGGAAGTCAAACACAAATTTCAACTAAAATATGTCTTGTGCGCGAACAATCCTCGGTACCCGAACAAATTATGCCACAAACCTGTTCAATTAGACACTAGAGTTGAGGTTCAAGTTCGGCTATTTAATGGTGCGTTTTGAAAAGCTGCAGGGCAGCCAATCAACAAGCGTTTGACTTGTGTGCCCTTAGAAGCCATCATAGTCATGCCTACTAATGGCATGGCTGTGATTGGCCAGTGCAGCATGTGACCCAGTCTCTATATAAGCTGCAGTCATGTAGCGCTGCACGTCACATGAGCTCTTATTAGTGTAGGGAGAGGATGCTGCAGCTGTGAGGGACAGATTAGAAAATAATTCTGGTGTTGAATCTGCAAACTACAGTGATTATTTTTGTGGGTGCTATACTACATTTTTGTACCCTGCCCTGAGCCCAGTGCCATAGAGAAATAAGCAATCAAATTTTTTTTTGGTGCTAAAAAGTAAATGTCATGTTTCAAAGGACTTTTTTGTTTATTACTGGCCCTTTAAGTGAACTTAATGATTTTCTCCTCTAGTGGCCTCCCTAGCCACTAAACTTTTCTCTCACCCTATCATACTCACCTGGATTAACTAATTAGGAGGATTGATAAGTCTACTCCCAGCACACACCAGTGCCTTGACATTGAAGTCTATGCTCTGATAAAGATGAAGACTATGCACTAATAAAGAATCTCGGTTCCTGGTAATATCCTGTATTTTATCTACATTATTTTATTTTATTTTCATTTTTATTTGACACATATACAAAACATTTCCATCCACAATAGTATAAAAAAAGGAGCCATTATCCGCACATTGTATAGCATATACAATTAATATATTGCCAGATTCCCAATAGTGAATATTCCAAATCTCTTGTGCTCAGAAATGTTATCATATAAAATGAATCCATATAACATAATAACATGATCACCAAACATGCCAATATTTTAACCATCCTTTTTCTCTACAATTAAAGTGCATTATGTATAACCATACAGATCATCCTTATTTTTTTTCTTACTTTATATAGCACCACAACATTGGCTAGTTGACTTCATGATCCTTCATTACTGTGACAGACATAACTCACATTACAAAAACAGACACTAACATGCATTGCTTACTCTACTTGGGGAATATCAGTGGACCCTCTATTTCATTACCTTTTATTAAAAAAAAAAGAGAAAATGAAAGAAAAAACTCTAATTACTCTGTCCAGGGATTTGAGTATCTATACTCTCCATTTTTTTCCTCCAAAAATTACTGACATCTCTAATTTTACCTGACTGGTATCCCAAGGCCTCCATAGTTAATTGATATTGGACTTGTGAGTATAATTGGACCTGTGTAAAATTTGCACTACTCTTCCAATTCCTTGCGATTATTATTTTTATCGCTGCCACGAAGTAAGTGGACATATATAAATTTTTCTTTAAATTGAAGTGATTGTAAATTTAAATGAAATAAACCATTATGATGGCCTCTAGGAATATTTCCCTCTATAATATATTCCAATGTTTCAAAGGCCAAATACCACAGATTTTTGACCTTACTGCATTCCCACCATATATGTCCAAAAGTCCCCTCTTTTTCATTACATCTCCAACACAATGGGGAATTGGAGGTATACATTTTAGACATTCTGGTGGGGACTAAATACCAGCGGGTCATTAATTTAAATAGTACCTCAAGAAGACTCAAACAATTAATTATTTTACTTGTTTGCATTAATACTTGATCCCATTCAGTCTTAAAGATCTGTACATTTAGTTCTTTGCTCCATTGTTGAATATTTACATTCGTAATTGGTCCTTCAATTTGAAGAAGAGCACTTCTTGCTTTTGAGGCTATTTGCGGTACTATCTCATATTTTAATAAAGCAGTCAGAATTCTTAAGTAGTTATACCACTCCTTCCTAGGTAACGAAAATTCTTGTGTCAAATTCTCAAATGACTTGATTTTATCTCCTGATATTATTTGGTTTATATACTTAATGCCTTTCCCTGTCCACTCACTTATATTAATATCTTTCATCCTTAACTGTATAATACAAAAGTTAGAGTTTCCCAATATTTTGTTATCTATTCCGCTGTTAATCCTCAACGTTTCCCATTCCATCAGGATTGATTTCAAACAATTATTTAAAGAACAAACTTTCTTAATTATTTCATCCGTTTAGTTAACCAAATAAGTTGATACAATTTTTCCGTTTCTGACATCTCCATTTCTAAATGGAACCAGCCCTCTTCCTCAGAACTTAAAAGTTGCGTCTTATATATATATATATATATATATATATATATATATATATATATATATATGGAACATCATATTAGCTAAATAGGTAATATTCACATTTGGAAAATTTATACCTCCATTCCTACTCTTCTGCATCAAGAGTTGTTTTTATTAATTCTTGGCCTTTTTCCTTTCCATATAAAATTGTTTATCTCGTTGTATCATAGCTAACCATGGTTGGGGCATTCTTAGGGGGATCATACGAAAAAGATAGGACCAAATTAATTCTTCCCCACCAGGATAGTTCGATTTGTCTCCATCTTTTTAATGACTCATGAGTTGATCTAAATGTTTTTAAGAAATTTGTTTGCATCGTGTCTTTTAAATCATCAGTAAGTGTTATTCCCAGATAAGAGTTTATTTTTATTACAATTAAAATTATATCTTTCTTTTATATGTAAACTACATTCCCTGGAGATGTTAATAGCTAAGAAGGTAGATTTAGTTACATTTATTTTATAGTTTGAAATCAGACTGTATTTATTTACCTCTTCCATCAGGGCACCGAGGGATTCGACAGGGTCAGTTAGGGTCAAAATTAAATTGTCTGCATATAAATTAAGTTTAAATTCTTTATCTCTATATCTGAAACCTTTTATTTGGGAATTATTTCTTATATTAATAGCGAGGATCTCCATTGTCATAATATATAAAATGGGCGATAAGGGACAACCCTGTCTCGTTCCATTATTTAATGTAAACCAGTCTGCACATATGTTTGGGGCCACTGTTCTTGCCGTTGGACCTTCATATAGTGCAAGAATTGCATTAAGCATCCATCCCCGTATACCGAATTTTTCCATAGTTTTCTTTAAAAAAAAAAAAACAACCGACCCTGTCGAAAGTTTTCTCGCCATCCACTGCCAATAGAAATAAAGCTTTTTTATTTCTTCGAACTGTGTCAATTAAATCCAACAGTCTTCTAGAATTATCTACTGGATCTCTCCCCTGTACAAAACCAATTTGATTGTTTTTTATGATGTTAACCATGAATCCCTTTAATCTATGGGCCAGAACTGATGAAAAGATCTTAACGTCTGTATTGATTAACAAAATAGGTCTATCATTTTCCACCTTTGAAGGATCTTTATTTGGTTTTAGAATTGGGAGGATATTTGCTCTCAACATTTCGGTGGGAAATTTACCTACTGACACTATTTTATTAAACATATTAGTTAAATGCAGAGCTATACGATTTTTAAAGGATTTATAAAATAAATTTGCAAAACCATCTGGACCTGGAGTCTTATCTGGTTTTAAATTACTTATTGCTTCCTCCACTTCTTGGACTGTGATAAGAGCATTTAGCTTATTTCTTTGTTCTACCGTGATATTAGGTGTATTAATTTTACTCAAACAGTCCTCCTCGTTTGTTATCGAAGGAGTTAAATTATACAAAGCCTCATAATACTTATTAAATCTCTCCTATTTTTTGGGGGTCCAAGTATTCACCTTCATCATCCAATATCTTTACTATTTTACTGGATCCAATTTTATCTCTTAGCTTTTTTGTCATAATTCTATCTGCTCGGTTCCTCTTATAATAATAATTAGCTTTAAGTTTATTCAAAGCCTTTGCATTATTTTCTAGAAGGAAATTATTGATTTTATTCTGAATAATTTTCAGGGCATCTGCATTTTCCTTAGAGGGAGACTGCTTATTCTTATTTGAGGCCTTGTTTAATTCTTCTTGTAGCGTCAGAAGGAGTTTATTATTTTCTACTTTGTATCTTGTTTGTATACTTATTATATTACCTCTCATGGTAGATTTAAATGCACACCAATTATTTATATATGAGGTGTCATTCAATTTGTTTATCCAATATATCGAGATTAGTCTTAGATTTTAGCAAATTATCATCTATACGCCAAGTATCACGATTAATCCTGATCCATTGGTTTTTCATCTCCCACATATTTATACTATGATCTGACCAGGTATTATCAAGGATCTTAAAACATTTAGTATTTGTTAATGCATTACCCCAAACCATATCTATTCGGGAGTAAGACAGATGTACACGTGAAAAAAACGTATATTCCAGTGAATCAGGATTGATCGTTCTCCATAAATCAAAATAGTCAAAATTAATCATATTTCTCTTAATAGATTTCGCTAACTTATCTGTTCTTTTATGATGTAATAATATTGAGGTTGTCTTTTTATCTAGTGTCGGATCCAATACGCTATTAAAATCCCCAGCTACCAGACATATACCTGTTTTGATGGATTCCACTAAAACTAAAAAATTTTTTTAGAGTTGGGGCAGGAAAATCATTAGGGAGATATAGATTTGTCAGCGTATAGGGTATCTCATTCAATTTACAGCAAACTATAACATATCTACCATCCTTATCTTTAACTTGATGTATTACATCCACTTTTAATGTGTGGGAAAAAACTATTGCTCCTCTTTTTTTTTTGCCACTTAATGAAGCGTGAATCAATGTAGGGATTTTCGATCCACCCCACCCATGGTTCTCCATATCTATCCAGTGTGTTTCTTGAAAGAAACCTATTTCCACTTTATTTGTTAAAATATAATTATATATTAGAGATTTTTTATTAGGAGAGTTTAGACCCTGAACATTAACCGAGATCATGTTTACCATTTCAAATCATAAAACAATAATACCACTGTCCCCAAGTGAGTTGCAATGCATTTACATAAAACACAAATAGTCCATATGACATAGACCAAAAACGGCCTTATGGGAAATACCGTATATACTCGAGTATAAGCCGACCTGAATATAAGCCGAGGCCCCTAATTTTACCCCAAAAAACTGGGAAAACTTATTGACTCGAGTATAAGACTAGGGTGGGAAATGCAGTAGCTACTGGTAAATTTCTAAATAAAATTAGATCCTAAAAAATGTATATTAATTTAATATTTTTTTACAGTGTGTGTATATAATGAATGCAGTGTGTGTGTATGAATGCAGCGTGTGTGTATGAGTGATGTGTGTATGTATGAATGCAGTGTGTGTGTATATGAGTGATGTGTGTGTATGTATGAATGCAGTGTGTGTGTGTAGCTGAGCCTTGGTGGGGGGTGGGCAATTTTATTATTATTTTTTGTAATTATTTTAATAATGTTTTATTATTATTATTTTTTTATTTAATTATTATTTTTTTTTATTTTATTTTTTTTCGTCCCCCCCCTCCCTGCTTGATACATGGCAGGGAGGGGGGCTCTCCTTCCCTGGTGGTCCAGTGGCATTGGCAGTTCAGTGGGGGGAAGTGGGGGGCTGGCAGAGAGTTTACTTACCTCTCCTGCAGCTCCTGTCAGCTCCCTTCTCCTCCGCGCCGGTCCGTGCAGCTTCTCTCTCAGCTCACAGTGTAAGTCTCGCGGCCGCACTATGACCCCGCGGCTCTCGCGAGACTTACACTGGGAGCTGACCGTGGTGCTGAACGGACCGCCGCGGAGGAGGAGAGAGCTGACAGGAGCTGCAGGAGAGGTAAGTAACCGCTCTGCAGCCCCCACAGCCCCCTGTCTGTATTATGGCAATGCAAATTGCCATAATACAGACAGTGACTCGAGTATAAGCCGAGTTGGGGATTTCAGCACAAAAAAGGCTTATACTCGAGTATATACGGTAATCCCAGTCTGGCCCAACACAGCCTGACTCCTGGGAGGTTGTCTCTCAACTCGCCCCCCAAGAACCATCTATGTCCTCGTAATATGGTATCTTTGATTACCATATCTCGGTATTTGTGTCAAAAAATTACACTTGGTGGGACAATATAGCATCAAGAGTGACCGGAGATCATGATCCTTATTTTTATAATCACCCTTCTCTTCCAAAAAAAAAAAAAAAGGGGGAAGAGGAAGAGAGAAAAAAAATCCTTTTATAATCTAAAATTATTACACTTCATCTTAAACCCAGTGTATATTTCTTTGTGAGTGTTCATTAATTACCATTTATCAGAGACTAAATCATCATAAATTATATAATACTTTGTACATTTTCCCTCTGTGTATATATGACATAACATGTTATTGTATTTATTCATTATATACTTCTTATACGTATTATTACTGCATTTTAATTCTTACTTCACCAAAACTATTCTATATATTTATATTATTATTTACTTCTTTCCCATTCTTATCTACTCTTTTCCTCTATCCTTTCTTCCCCTCATCCTCTCTCTATCTTTACTGTCGTGATAGTGAAAAAAAAAAAGTGATTCCATTATGACTATTTTAATTAAACATATCACTTATTTTTCTTTGTGTTGTTTTTCTCTTTTCATTGTTAATATTTGTGAAGAGAAGAAAAAAAAAAAACGTTTCTCTCTTTGTCTCCCTTCTTTTTCACCCTCTCTCTCCCTCCTTCACTTCCATATTTTAGAGAACTCCATATTTAGATTCTCATTGTACTATTCATCTTGTAACTCTGTTGGTCATCTTACACATTTTTCTCTTCTTTTTTTTTTTTTCCTTTTTCTTTTTTTAAACTATTATTTACTATGAAGAGAAGAGAGGAAGAAGAAGAAAAAAAAATATATATATATATATATTTATAATTGTCCTCTTCAATCTATCCGCCTTCAGGGCTTCTTCTATTATCTGTTATTATGTTGCTCCAAACATTAGTTTTTCTTCCATCCATTTTCTCATGGAATCCGTTGTTATAAATTTTTCGTTTTTTTCTTTCCAGAAAATCGTAAGGCAATTGGGAAATCCCCATAAATATTTCACTTCTTTAGCTCTTAGAATAGATAATTCCTGGCTGAAACTTTTCCGCCATGTTCTTGTATAAAAAGATAAATCTGGAAATATATATATATATATATATATATATATATATATATATATATATTAATTCTTTATTTTTGCTGTGCAGGTGGGTACAAGGAATCAACAGACGCCACAATAGCGTATTTCAAGATATACATTGGCATAACAGTGGCATGAGAGTCTGCACAAATTTTTATAATTTTAACAAGCGTGGTTAAACAGTTGTGTCGTCAGCGTGAGATTAAATAAAATGCAAAAAGATAACTGTCGTTCAACATGGCTAAATCGGCATTTGAGCTTGGTGTACGTGTAAAACAAAATAGTGAGCTGATTTTGTTGTTCAGACATATGTTAAGGTCGTTGTCAATATACTAGGTAGGTATGTATAGGAGTCACGAGTTTATCAAGCTTAGGTACATAACTAAGACATTGGGGGTAGGGTTAGATGTCAGGCTTATGATGCTCTATGTGGAGGCATGGTTCTCAGAACATGACTAAAAAACATTGCTATATCTTGCCCAAGAGTCAAGATAGCATCACTGAATAATCTAGACATGTGTAAATCAGATAAAAGAGACCAAACATCAATCATACTAGGACTGCTTAGGTGTGTAATTTTCAGTTGATTACGTGCTGGTGAAGCAGGATTGTTGTGATGATCCTCGGGGTCGTGCCATCTGTAATGCCCATAGGAGGCGTTTAACAAAATAGAATACAAAATAAAATAAAATATTGACGGACGTTTCACCTGCCCCTCTATTTATAAAGTAAAGTATAATCAGGCTTTTGGAGACAAGTTCGGCATGTGATAATAACATTCGAACTCTAGGTTGCACTGCAGGCAACAGCTGAGGGAAATGACACAAGAACAATTTATACACTTTATGTCTACAATAGCTGGGCTGAGCTAGTGGCACAATATATATAGTGATGCCTATAGTATGACCTGTGCTGTGCATTTGAGTAAATGTGTCCCTATACTGGGTATGCTAGGGGCAGCGGGTTTCATGCTGTGCAGACAGCAAAAACAGGTGCTTCTAATAAAAGTACCCATGTAAGGCAGTGTGGCAGGCGTTTCAGGGTTACACATGGCTGTACTAGAGTGATAGTCAGGCCTCTGGTAATACCCAAATGAGCAGTGTAACGGATCGCCTGGCACCCCGACTGGGCACCTCCGTTAATGGATGCTCCTAGCGCTTCCTGAGGACTCGAAGCACTCTGGCAGACACCACAATCACCGAACCGATGCAGCATATGAATCTTCTCAAGCATAGGAATGCTGTAGACCATTGAATAGGAACCATACGAATAGGCTTACACTCCTAGCAGTCAACTGGAACAGCATGCAATAAATCCTTCCCCCAATAATGAGACGACACTTCACATTGAGGGTAAAACAGGAACTGAGGCTGGCACTCCCAGTCTGGTTTTTATTACAGTTGTTGAGAATACAGGACCGCCCACAGGGAGGGACAAAACAACCAATCAATCTGTACAATACACATAGACACTCCCACACAAAATCCTCCCCTCTGCCTGTAATAGGATTACTGAACACAATGGGTAATCTCATTATCACAGGCAGAAGAATACAGTCTTATGAAACATATCACAGGGACCCCAAAACATGCAATAACCCCATATAAAGTATATCATCAGAACCAGAGGATCTGGGTGAACCACATATCCAAAATTCACCCAGATCCATTCAGTAGTTTGGAAGATACAGTTTAATGCAGATTCCGCAGAACATATACAGATTATATAAAAAATAATTACTGTATAATGTGTCCCCTGTTGTATAGTTTAAAACTACTGAACAATGTCGTTGTGTACCAAATACCGGCGAGATGGCACTGTGTAGAAAAGTCACAACAATGTCTATGAGTTAAAATGGCCGCCATCCATTGTTCTCACCATGTGCTTCATCCATTGTTCTCACCATGTGCCTCTGATACATGAAATGGTGGCCACCCAGTAACTCCACAGTATGTCCCCAGATGGTTTTTAAAGGGCCAGCAGCAGCACCATACAAATCCAATATGCCCAAATATTGTACTTGAAGGGCCAAATAACCCAGGGGCCATAGTCAGCAGGTAGGAGGCGGGCAAACAGGCTTCTCCAATGCCCAGTGGCGAGGTTGGTTTCGCCACAAGCAGTAATTGAAGCAACTAAAACAAAGAAAAAAAAAAGAAGAACCAAACGTTGTAATAGAGGGTCGTGTGGGTCCATTTGAGGCATATGAGGCTGGGTTACAGCGAGTACTATGCCTGGAATTGAGTCCATGTCCCTGTAGGATCAGCCGATGCCGTGTTGTGGCTGAGTGTGTGCCCCCTGCGTTGGTCGGTGCACTTGGCTCGGTCTCTCCAGTGTGTGGAAGCCTGGCGTCCCTGTGTCTTTTGGGTGTGCGTTGGTCGGTGAGACGATCCTCCGGTGTGCAGCTGTGCTGTGAAGGGGAAGATGTGAGCCTGGCTGGACTTCGGCTCTTGGAGCTCGTAAATAGCTTGTGTGTGAGGCCGGTTTAGCAGCCTTGTGCTCTCGGGAGTGAGGGTCAGTATGTTCACCCATGCTGTATGGCACCGCTTTGCAGGTTGCAGATGTCACTGGGCGAGAAGTGGGTCTGGCAAGAAGGGTGGTCCCCCTCTGGTGTACTGTCGACCGGGAGCTGGCGCCCGGGAGATGTGATTTATTCTGCCATTTGGGCGCTTGGTGTAGCCACCGTCGGGTGGCTGCCCTGGGAGCGTTAGCGGTTGCCTGCTTAAGTGGTGGTGGGTCGTGGGGCGTATCCACGCCGCTGCGTGTTTCAGTACCTGCTTAAAGGTCTGGCCTTTGGTGTGGAGGACTGTCCAGAGGCTTGCTCTAAGCCGGTCAAAGAACTCCATAGTGTGTATAGGTGGCTTAATGCGGGTTCTCCCCTACTCGGGACGCGTCCGAGCCGCCATCTTGGTTGGGCCCTTGCAGTGTTGCCTATCTGCAGGTTCCGTCGCTTGGATGGGGTTAACCGTCCCCAGCGAGGACCGGGATAAGCCCCGCCGGTCCATGGGGGGGGGGGGGGTAGCAGGGCTGTGCGTGCGTCTCGTATGGAAGCGGGTCCCTTGCCGGGTGGTCGGCCGTCTCCCCCATGCTGCAGGCTCCGCTCCGTTTTAGGCCTCATGGCCAGTTCAGGCTCCACCAGCGCGGATCAGTGCCGGTCTGGTACCGCTTTGATCACTGCGAGGTACTGCATCCTGATCCAAGCACCTTGAGTTGCTAGCACCTGTGGTTTGGACAGGATTGGCGAATTTGTGGCTGCTGGTGCTGGAGGTTTCAGGATGCACGTCCGGCCATCTTGGCTGTCAGGCCCCACCCCCCCCGGAAATATCTTTAAATCCTTAAATCTTTCTTCCAAGACCGGGTTATTTTTTAATGAACCCATTATTTTGTTTTTAATATAAAAAGATTGAAATTTAACAATTACGTCTCTTGGTGATGATTCTGCTATATTTCTGGGTCTAGGTAGCCTATGGAATCTTTCTAATTCAGAGTCTTTTAAACCGACTTGAGGTAATAACTACTCAAAGTATTCAATTAAAAAAAATTTCAACGTTATGTCGTTAACTAGTTCAGGGATATTACGGATTCTTCTTGGCATCATCTTGGACTCTATAGATTCTAATTGTACTTTCATACTTCTTAATTCTTGTTTTAAATCCAAAGATCCTTTTTGGATATCTTCTTTAATATTCTCCTGAAATTTATCAAAATAATTTATTAGAATCTCTTCAGTTAGGGGGTTTCCTGCTTGTGCATCATGAGAGGGATTAGAGTTAAATTTGGGAGGGGGGGGAATTATCCTGATTTTCAGAAGTCGGTTGGGATTTATTTTGAGAGGGGGAGAAATATCCTGATAACCTTTTCTCTGTAATGGGGTCTTTTTTTCTCTCTTTCTCTTATCTTCCTGTGGTTTTCTAGCTGCCATTTTGTGTATATTTTGTGTATATTTCTTTTTTTTCTCCTTATTGTTTTCTCTTTTCTTCTCCTTTCTTCTTTCCCTTTCTTTATCTTTCCCTTTTATTATTCCAGGGGTTTTACGAGAAATAACTTTTCAGGGATCAAGTCTCTGTGTCTTATTTTCAGTATTTCAATATTCAGTTTTTTAAGATCTTATAGCTTTTCTTTTCCTTTTTAAATATCTCTTGTGTTTTTTTTCTCTCCCCTCCGCTTTCTCCTTTTACTTTTTACTGATTCTCTTGCTTTCTCCTTTCTTCTCTTCTCACCTCCCTTCACCCTCTTACTTCCACTTTTGCAATCAAAGTTTAGGGAGCGCACTTATCTTTTAATGTTGTTTGTTGTTTCCTCACTCCTCTCAAGTGCTCTCATGTACAAGAGCTCCGAATTCCAGTTATCCCTTTACTTGATGTCTGCGTTCGTTATCCAGCCATTTTTTTTTTTCGGTTGGACGCTGACAGTAACAGACTTTGCAGTTGTTGTTGATGGCGTCGTCTCAAGCATCCCCACGAGCCGCTAGGATCTACGCCGGCCACCCTTCCGCCATATCGCCCCTCCTCTCACGTAGACGTTCATACGCGCCTACGTCATAGTGCACCTCCCCTGTTTGCTGCTAAATCATTTCCTAAAGGGTACGGGCTTTTCTATCTACATTATTTCAATTTGTATAGAACTTACCTGCAGTGCCTCATCCTGTACTCATCTGCATTTCCTCATACTGAAAGGCACTAACCTGCATTACTTCAACCTGAACTTGCCTGAAAGACTTTCCTTATCAGCTTCCAAGAATCCTGATTTGTGGCGTATTGCCTTTATTGAAGAATCTTAACTGCTTTAATTGCTGCAGCTCTGCATGATCCTGTATTGTCTTATCCTAAAAGGTATTTACCTATAACTAGCTGCATTGCAAAGTATCCTGGAAATCCTTAAAGGGAATCTCCAGTGCCAGGAAAACAATCTGTTTGCATTTCTTGCAGTCCAATAAAACCGTTAAATACTACTGTTACATTGTTGTTTGACAAATTCAATTTTTTTGAGACAGTGAAGTAACTGTATTAATTACGCCTGTCACACTGTTTTGTGAACTCTAGAAATGTTTTCTCTTTAGGACACCGGCACTGCCTTACTGTCAGTGAACTTTGTCGCCTGACATAAACCATCTGTTAGTTTGGTGGGTGAACGCAAAGAATGAGGAGAGCATCAAATAAGGGACGTGGCCCTGGTCGTGGTGCTGCTGGTGTTGGTGGAGCTCCAGTTGCAGGGAAAGGACGTGGCCGATCTGTGCCAGCTACACGCACAAGTGAAACACCTTCCTCAAGTGCGAGTAGGCGACAGAACCTTCAGCGTTATTTGGTAGGCCCGAATGCCGCTCTACGAATGGTGAGGCCAAAACAAGTACAGGCGATAGTAGTTCCTTCACATTGTCCCCCACCCGGTCCCCTGCTGAAAGCTCAGGGTTGGCACCTGCAGCCCATGGCCATCTGTCTTTCACCTCACCCCCTTGCAAATCAGCCAAGCAGTCTGAGCCACAAGTCATGCAGCAGTCTTTTATGCTTTTTGATGACTCTGCTGGCAGGGTTTCCGTGGGCCTTCCACCTAGCCCTGCCCCAGAAATGGAAGAGATTGAGTGCACTGATGCACAACCACTTATGTTTCAGGATGTGGACATGCGAGGACCACCGCAGCACGTCTCTGATGATGACGAAACACAGGTGCCAACTGCTGTGGCTTTCTGCAGTGTGCAGACCGGCAAGGAGGGCAGGGTTGAGGAGTGGGTGGAAGATGATGTGGAGGATGATGAGGTCGTAGACCCCACATGGAATCAAGGTCATGCGAGTGACGTGTGCAGTTTGCAGGAAGAGGCGGTGGTCGCACAGAGGCACCAGCACAGCATAAGAGGGAGCAGGGTGCAAAAGCGTCTGCAAAATACCTGCTACTGCCCACTGCACCCAGGGACTGAGCACACCAAAGCCAGCTCCAAGGAGTTCCCTGGCGTGGCAGTTCTTCGGACAATGTGACGACAAGATAAGAGTGGTTTGCACGCTGTACAATCAGAGCCTGAAGCGAGGCATACACGTTCTAAACCTGAGCACAACCTGCATGACCAGACATCTACATGCAAAGCACGAGCTGCAGTGGAGTAAGCACCTCAAAAACCAAGAAAGATCTCACGCTCCTCCTGCTTCCTCTTCTGCTGCTGTCTCGGCCTCTTCCTCCACCTCTGGAGTGACAGTGGCACCTGCCACCCCGCAAACAGAGGATGTGGCAGCAACTCCACCACGTCCGCCACCGTCCCCAAGCATTTCCACCCTGTCCCATGGAAGCGTTCAGCTGTCCATCTCCCAAACACTGGAGAGAAAGAGGAAGTACCCCCCTACCCACCCGCGATCCCTGTCCCTGAATGCCAGCATTTAAAAATTCCTGGCCTTTGAAATGCTGTCTTTCCGTCTGGTGGACGAACGGGTGTTTAGCACGGCAGGGGGCGTTATCACAGACAAGCGCAGCCGCCTGTCCACAGCCAACATGGACAACCTTGTGCAGAATAGACATTTATACCGGCCTCACCAAGCCCTTCTTATACTCAAGTGCACTTATTCTTTTTCTTTTTGTATATGTCCCAATATTTTGGGTGCTACCAATTGTTTGCACACCACAACCGACTTATCACCACCACTAATTGATGCATACTACTATCATGTTTCTGACCACAAATATATATGTGGTCGACATACACTTGCCCCCCCCCATGGATTTTTCAGTGTGTATGGGGAGAGACAAGGAGCAGGAAGGGACAGAAGGAGCACAAAGGTAAAGTAGGAGAAGGAGCAGAAAAGGGTCTGCAAGGAGCAGAAAGGGATCAGAAAGAGAAAGGAGCAGAAGGGGGAGCAAAATAAGCAGAAAGGTAAAGGAGCAGAAGGAGCCAAGTGTGTTCACTTTTATTTACTGATTGTCAGGAAGCACAGAGTGCCGCTGGGTAGGGGTGTCGCTGATTGGCTAGAGCAGTCAGCTGGCTCTCTAAGCCAATCAGTAGCACCCATGCCTGACGTCAATCTGCACTTCCTGACACTCTGTTTCAGAAGCCGAATACCACTGAGCGACCTGGAGCTGGAGGAAGCCTTTGGGGTTAAACCATATGAGAGTGGTTTAACCCTTTAATGCCGTTACTGCGCTCTATGCCGTCTTGCATTAAATGGGCTTTAAAGCCGTTGCGGCGGCATAGAACGCCATAACGGCTTGCAGCCCCAAGAGGTGAGATTTACTTACCTCTGCCGTAATCCTCTTCGGGAGGACTGCCTGACAGCCCAGGCAGCCCTCCCCCGGCAAATGAGGCCCCCGGGGGCCATGTGATCGCTCTCAAAGAGCGATCACATGGCCCCCTATAGCTGGTTGTGGATCTGCCAGCAGGGGGACTGTTTGAGCTCTCAGACAGTCCCCCTGCTGGTGGGGAGGTGTAAAAAAAAAAAATTAAACATGTTTAAAATAAATGTATTCATATATATATATATATATATATATATATATATATATATATATATATATATATGTAACATCATACATAGTGTATTTTAATGTTAATATAAGTACATATATTCATCTTAAAATGCACTTAAAATGACGTTTCATATATAAAGGATATATATAATACATCTATATATATTTTATATTTATTTATATATATATATATATATATATATACACGTATAATTACAATAGTAAATAAAATCATAAATTAAATATTTAAAAATATATATATATACATATGTAATCTCATTCTAACTGTATTTTGTTATTAATTCATATATATTGCTAACAAAATACACTACTACTATATATACAATATATATCGATCTATATATAAAATACAAATAACTTCAAATATTTATATATAGATAAATATATATAATTACATAAATAACTACATAAGTATACACGTAGAATTTAAATATATATATTTTATTGAACCCACTCCATCACAACGTTTCGACCTACACAGTCTTTGTCAAGCTACTAAGTGTATGTGTACATTCATTTTTATAGGAATACAAGTGATTAACAATTAACAAGGTTACATCAATTAAACAATCAATGAATTAAATAACAACCATAAATTCAATTACATCCATATACAACCCTCAGTGTAGTTACATTGATAGTAAAGGCTAACAGCTGTGCCACAAGTCAGAATATAATTAAATTTAATTGAACACAATCATCAGATATAGAGATTCAATGTGAAGAATTAAATTTTAATAATTGCTATATTATCGAATTTCTTAAATCTAATTATTCAAATTTAATTACTCACATTGAATCTCTGTATCTGATGATTGTGTTCAATTAAATTAAATTATATTCTGACTTGTGGCACAGCTGTTAGCCTTTACTATCAATGTAACTACACTGAGGATTGTATATGGAGGTAATTGAATTTATGGTTATTTAATTAATTGATTGTTTAATTGATGTAACCTTTTTAATTGTTAATCACTTGTATTCCTATAAAAATGAATGTACACATACACTTAGTAGCTTGACAAAGACTGTGTAGGTCGAAACGTTGTGATGGAGTGGGTTCAATAAAATTGCCTGGTTTGTACCTTGGAGCGCCTGGACCTCTCTTCTATTTGTTACTTAGTATTTGGTCTCTGGTACTGGGACTGTCCTAGTTGCACCCAACTACATACTACTTTGGACAGAGTGCAGTCCCACACCCTACTACAATAACTATACTTCTTGTCATGACTTGGCTGTGATGCTTTTATTGTACTGCACTGTCCTTCATAATGTTGAAAAACTTCAATAAAAACTATTAATGGAGGGGGGCGGGGCCTGACTGCCAAGCCGGGCAGACGTGTATCGTATGAGCTCCAGACCATTCATAACTAAAATTAGGATTTCTGCCCAAAAACGCGAAGGAAAAACAAAAACACACCAAGTCGGCGGATTACTTTCTCTGGCGGTACCGGAGCTCAATATGAGCGACAATAGCGACCTACAGGTGAACACAATCCCGGAGAGCAGGATGACTGACCTGTGGCCTGGTGAACCCTGGAGAGGCGGCCGATCTCACAATGGGGAACACAAAGAAAGCAGAGGAAATCACCTCACAGAGCCCCGTAACCCCCCCTTCCCCCCCCCATGGACCGGTGGGGG
Organism: Pelobates fuscus; assembly: GCF_036172605.1. Taxonomy (NCBI): domain Eukaryota; kingdom Metazoa; phylum Chordata; class Amphibia; order Anura; family Pelobatidae; genus Pelobates; species Pelobates fuscus. The sequence continues at coordinate 249,282,683 of NC_086319.1, read as the reverse complement.
ATATACCGGTCCGAGAGGCAACCTTTCAAAGACAAGCACAACCGTTTAGCAGCCTCCCAAAGCGGGAAACACATCGACCCAATATGGCGGACGCCATGTGCGCAGCACAACCCAGGACTCAGACCACGCAAGTCAACACACTTGACAAAATCTTCGAAGATTTCTGGGCAAAGATAAACCGAGCATTGCAGGAGCCCTCCTTGCTAACGCCGGGCTGTAACTCACCATACATGAGGCCCCCGAGCACCCAGTCCCCTCCAACAGCTAGGGCTCCAAGCGGGCGGCACCCCCATGTGCACCTCCCTGCCGGGAAACCTATGACGAAACCAGCGGGAACACCGAAACTCAAGCGGAGGGGAGCTCAGACAGGGACACCTGCGAGACGAGCACCTACCCGACACCGATCTAAGGTACAAGCCACTGCAGCAAGACTCCCCCACCACTTCCCACTCATTAAAGGGCCGCTGAAACAACACGGGAGGTGCCTTGAAGAGGACACAGCGAGCTATATACCAGCCCCCAATATGGCCCAGACCATGAAGGACCTACGCTACTGGCACCAGGGACCCGGTAGAAACGGCATAGGGTGAAGAATAGCCTACAGAGGGACTTGTTCACTCGTAATGGGAGCTGCCCACTACAAGCTAAACTGACTGCCTCAAGTTATGAACAATTTACAAAGCTAAGCTTACTCGAAGTACATAGGCTTTATACCATGTCTAGTTATATCCACAGTCTTGCAAACCTAGCCTAGTTCAACCTAATATATATTGTAAACATCATGCTGCTTTCTCTCATGTGACTGCAGCAACCAAACTTTTACACTCATATTAATATGCAAAATACTAGCTAGCCAACACTTCCACCATTTCACTCACGCAACCAATCTACACCATGCTTCTTGCCATTGTGCCATATGTCTCTCCTGCTGACCTCACTTGTTATACATATGGCACAGGGCAACTGGCATTTATATTGTTTTGAAAGTTCCTGATATACTGCAACTTGTCTATCCTACTCCCCATAGTCATCAGCCTGGTTTCAATTACCGGTATATAACCAGTTGCACCAGTTAAGTCCTCAGGATTAATGCCCAAACGTAACCCATGGCGATGTATATGCTAGACAGAATCTGTGCAACGCGGCATGTTTACTCAGTGAATCTTCATGTCACCGTAACTACGGGCATTGTTTGCCCAAGATGAAGAGGCACTACTAGCGGCTTTTTGATTAGCTAAGCGAAGATGAACAGCATGTAATTGCTATTAATACTGCTGGAACCACTGTATGTTTTTGGATGTTATAACTATTCAGACCTGCGGTTACCATACAAAATGCATATCCCGCACCTAAGCATAGTTAAGCAGAACTTAAGACTATTGTCTAGAGTAGACACTAAAGCGATGAAACTCAACATAAATACTAATCGTATGCTACTATTATTAATCTACAAAGTAATTTACTAGGACAGATGTAGTTACCCAGCTTGTACTTAGCATGTTTTATTAACCTAAAAAATTTCACTGTGCGTGTACTCTGAATGCTGTACAGCAGTTAACAAATCTGTGTTGTTAAACAATGTTTGCGAATGCTGTTGTGGCATTACTGACATACGAATGTTACTTCAAGCACAACAAAAATAAAGAATTAAAAAAAAAAAAACCATTAATGGTAAAAAATATTTTGAACCATATAACATATGTAAATTGGTGAAAAAAAAAAAAAAAAAAAATCACATTTGGTAAATGTAAATTAGCATGTAATGATTGCATTAAAACAACCACAAATAACTATGCTACATAACAAAAAAATTGGCCACCATTGGTTTCTGCACTAAAAGGATACCTGGGTCTCACACTCCAAGCGGGGAGTTAGCACTTCCTCTTCCCTTAATTTTTAACCAAAGATTGTAGAGGTTTATGTGATAGTTTCCTGTCTGAGAAAGGAGACATGCCAACAACAAACATGTCTACCGGTGGGATTGTGCACAGTGAGAGCTAGGCTCGTGCACGTGCGTGAGGACCGCTGGCAATGCGTGCACGGCTTTGAATTTGCAGTATGGGTACTTGAGAGCAGGTAAGGGAGAGCGGCGGGTTACAATGTAACGAGCGGGGCAGGATTCCAAGCTTGGAACGAGCGGGATACTTCATTAGAATAGATGGCAATAATAGGCTTGGGGCACGGCAGCTGCCTTTATTCCTGAGCTTGAAGGGTATGGGACAAGGTTATAGTGCGGAGGGCGAGGGGAAATATGTGGGTGTCATTCTGCTGGGTGAACGTGCGGCACTGACTGGAATGACAGATGGCATGACTATAAAATGACAATGCTGGATCCCTATCACTGCTTTAGGTCAGGGCGAGTACAAGGTGCTGAATGAGGGCACAGTTTGTAGAATTAAAACGGGGGAACTGCGTTAGACATGTGTAGGTGCTAGTTTTTAGTAGGGAATTCAGTTTCAGAAACAATTTGCAGGAAGATCCAGTGTAGCTTTAGGGGCTGAGAGCTTTTTATTCTTGGATAAAGTGCTAAATACGTTTAAAACAAAAATAAAATAAAATGCCCATGGGTTTTCATAGTTACTGCCCCAAACTACTGTCTTACAGTCACTTTATATCTGGTGATTCAAGTGATGTATTTTATTAGAGTTTTTTCCTATTTGTTGCCTCTTTTTTTTTTTTTGTGTTCACCATTTTCTTTCTGTGTTAAGATTGATAATGTTTGGATAGTGAATGTTGGGCAGTGTTCTGGTCCAGTCATTTAAATGTAACCGTTCATAATGTTTTAGAATGCATTTCTTACGGTGGACATGAACAATACAGTAATTCTATATTCTGCAGAAACCTATATACGGCACTAGTTCTAAATCCGACCTTTGAACTACCTTTTGTTTGAATAAGCATCCAGATTAGATACATTGAATGCGATTAGCTATATAGTTTTTCTTGTAAAAAGATTATTCACCATAGCGCCACTCCTTGTTTCATACTTAAAGGAACACTATAGTCACCTAAATTACTTTAGCTAAATAAATTTAGTGTATAGATCATTCCCCTGCAATCTCACTGCCATTTAGGAGTTAAATCACTTTGTTTCTGTTTATACAGCCATAGCCACACCTCCCCTGGCTATGATTGACAGAGCCTGCATGAAAAAAAAAACTGGTTTCACTTTCAAACAGATGTAATTTACCTTAAATAATTGTATCTCAATCTCTAAATTGAGCTTTAATCTCATACAGGAGGCTCTTGCAAGGTCTAGCAAGCTATTAACGTAGCAGGGGATAAGAAAATCTCAATTAAACAGAACTTGCAATAAAGAAAGCCTAAATAGGGCTCTCTTTACAGGAAGTGTTTATGGAAGGCTGTGCAAGTCACATGCAGGGAGGTGTGACTAGGATTCATAAACAAAGGGATTTAACTCCTAAATGGCAGAGGATTGAGCAGTGAGGCTGCAGGGGCATGTTCTATACACCAAAACTGCTTCATTAAGCTAAAGTTGTTCAGGTGACTATAGTGTCCCTTTAATAAAAAGAATGGTTAAAACTTCATAGACCATTATATACTGTGCCTAAATTCTTACACAGCGTTTTCCCATTTAGGTGTATAGGGTTGGTCGTACATAGTATACCATACTATTCCCTTGAAAAATCATTTGAGAAATTCAACTGCCACTTGATGATTTTTTTTTTATTTGTGCTCCATACATTTTTTTTTTCTTCCACATGAATCACATGAGTGGCTGCTTGCACCAACAGATTCCCTTGACTTGATTTGTGACTTATTAAAGGCACACTCCGGGCACCAATAAATGTTTTGCAGAATGCTGCACTATAAGCCAGACTCTTTAACCATGCCCTGTCATTCTAGAAAAATACTTCCTAATCATGTACACAGATCAATCACTGACAGTACTAAGTGACCTAAACAACAAGGAACCTACATTAGAAGGAGAGGACACCCAGTGAGACAAATAATAATATTGGCACTATCTGTTTTTTAGTTTCTCGGACTGTCTGTAGCCAAGTTGTGAATTACAAGCAGCTCACTCAGTGCTGTTGGGGCTGGGCTGTGTGCATACATTTGATAAGGAAGTTGTTCTGGCATGAGGGGGCGTGACTAAGGAGACAGGCTTGTGGTGCAGCATTCTACAAAACATTTATTGGTGCCCGGATTGTCCCTTTAAGCATGTGGATAAATTGGGTTGTATGCAGTGGAATTCTCAGTAATGTTCTCATCGATTTTATTTTGCTGCCAGGTGATTGCTGTAAGATCTGAAAAATTAAAAAGTTATTGTTTTAACATATTTGTGAGGTTTTTATATATACAGACAGACAAATAGCAAAGGCTTGCACTCCTGGTCACATATGGTAATGCCTGGTGCTGGTCTTGGAAGTCATTTAGACACAGCAAAAAGAACCGTACTCCAGGGACTTGTATTCGATGAATAAAACTTAGCTTTACATAATTTCAAAAGGTGAGAGACCCATCCTTCTGGTAGGTGTACTATGAATGCGCAACAGAGCTATTGGCAAAAGAACATTCCACTTAAATCGAGTTTCTTGACACATCTTTGCCAATTGGTTCTTAATAGTTCTGTTCATCCTTTCCACTTTCCCAGAACGCTGAGGCCTATATGCCGTATGAAGTTTCCACTTAATACCGAGCATATGAGTCAGTTGTTGTAGGCACTGGTGAACAAAGGCTGGACCGTTATCCGATCCTATAGAACATAGTAGTCCATATCGGGGTATTATTTCCCGTAACAGAAATCGCACAACTTCTCCTGCTTTCTCTGTACGAGTGGGACATGCTTCTTCTACCCAACCTGAGTAGGTACACACAGCTACTAGTAGGTAACGATGTCCTCCGGATTTAGGCATTACCGTATAGTCTATTTGGAGATCGGACATAGGGAGTCCCCCCATATACTGGACTCCCGGTGGTTTCACTGGACCTTGCCTTGCGTTGTTCTTGGCACATAACACACATCTTCGTACAATGGCTTGAGTCAAGTTGGACAATCTTGGTATGTAGAAATGCTTCCTAAGAGATTCTTCCATACTATCTCTCCCGAAATGTGTCCCATTGTGATAATTCTGGACAATTTCTACAGCTAGCGATGCTGGAATGACTATCCTTCCATCTTCTAACTGATACCAATTATTCTCCAAATATTTCCCAGCTTCAGTCTTTAACCACTCTTCTTCTTGAGCTGTATAAACTGGAATTCATTGATACAGAGGGGTCGGTATGAGAGCAGCTATACGCTCCCCATATTCCTGTTGTCCCGATTCAGCGGCACGCTTGGCTGCATTATCTGCCATCCGATTTCCTTTCACTACATCACCATCACCTTTCAGATGCGCTCGACAATGTATAATACCAACTTCTTTCGGTTCCCGTACGGCTTCCAATAGTTGTAATATTTCAGCTGCGTACTTAATTTCTTTACCCTCTGAGTTCAGTAGTCCTCTTTCTTTATACAAGGCTCCATGGGCATGAGTGGTTAAAAACGCATACTTTGAGTCCGTATAGATGTTCACCCTCAATCCTTCAGCCAATTGTAACGCTCGTGTAAGTGCAATTAGTTCTGCCTTCTGTGCCGAGGTTCCTTTTGACAATGGCCGAGCTTCTATCACCTTGTCTATGGTTGTCACTGCATATCCTGCATAGCGAATCCCTTATTTCACATAACTACTGCCGTCCGTGTAGTACTGGACATCAGGGTTCTGGATGGGAAAATCACAAAGGTCCGGTCTACTTGAGAACACTTCATCCATTACCTCCAGGCAATCATGTTGAGTTTCAGTAGGTTGTGGCAAAAGGGTAGCTGGATTCAAGGTATTGACAGTCTCAAGATGCACTCTCGGGTTCTCACATAACATAGCTTGATACTTAGTCATGCTGCTATTGCTAAACCAATGATTGCCTTTATAGTCTAGCAACGTCTGTACTGCGTGCGGGACTCGCACGTAGAGTTCCTGACCCAGAGTGAGCTTATCAGCTTCGGCTACCAGCAGGGCGGCGGCAGCTACGGCTCTTCGACAAGGTGGAAGACCACTGGCCACTGCATCCAGTTGCTGGACATATACGCAACAGGTCGTTGCCATGATCCCAAGTACTGTGTCAGTACTCCCACAGCCATCCTTCTTTGCTCGTGTACATATAAGTAGAATGGACGTGTATGATCAGGTAGACCTAATGCTGGGGCGCTCATCAATGCCTTCTTAACATCCTCAAATGCCTTCTGCTGTTCGATGGTCCATAGAAAGGGATCGTGTTCTGTACCTTTTATGGCTGCATAAAGAGGTTTCGCCAATATCGCATAACTGGGAATCCATATCCTACAGAAGTCTGCTGGCCCCAAGAACTCTCGCACTTGTCTTCTATTCTTGGGTGTTGGTATTTGGCATACAGCTTCTTTTCTCTCTGGCCCCATTATCCTTTGACCTTCAGAGATATGGAATCCCAGATACTTGACAGTTGGCTGACACAACTAGGCTTTCTTCCTGGACACCTTGTATCCTGCCTTCCAAAGAATGTGCAGTAAATCATGTGTTGCTTGCTGACATATTTCTCTTGTAACTGTCGCTATCGACAAATCATCTACGTATTGTAGTAGTACACATTCTCCTGGGATGGACTTGAAATCTAGTAAGTCTTGACTTAAAGCTGATCCAAATAGGGTAGGTGAATTTTTAAACCCTTGGGGCAACCTTGTCCAAGTCATCTGACGTTTCGAGCCCGTTACAGCATTTTCCCATTGGAATGCAAAGTTACACTGGCTTTCCGCAGCAATTCATAGAGGCAAAAGAAGGCATCTTTGAGATCCAAAACTGTGAAGTAAGTAGCCCCGCCCGGAATTAAAGCAAGCAGGTTATATGGATTAGGCACAACTGGATGTATACTTACTACCGCATCATTGACTGCTCTCAAGTCCTGCACAGGGCAATACTCATCTCTACCGGGCTTTTGAATCGGCAACAATGGGGTGTTCCAGGGGGAAGTACAGAATTTTAGGATACCATACCTTATGAACTTATCCAAATAAGATTGTATGTTCTTCTTAGCCTTTTGTGGAATATGATATTGTCTCAGGCTCACTGGATAAACCCCAAGCTTTAGTTCAATACGAATAGGTGGGATATTGCGAGCAAGTCCTGGTGGGTTACTCTCTGCCCATACTCCTGGTACATTAAACAAGGATTCATAACTCTTAGGGTTTTGGCTAGTCAACACTGTATAAAGTTGCCACTCTTCTTCCTTTGGTACTGATATTGTCATTATACCTGAGGGTCCATTGAACTTCAAAGATGTTGTTCCGTTAGGCAGAAATGTTATCTGTGCTTGTAATTTCTATAACAAATCACGTCCTAGCAGTTGGACTGGACATTTAGGCATGTAAAGGAACTGGTGTTTTACTACATGGCCTCCCAATGTACAGAGTCGACTTTTAAGAACCGGTTTAGCGGCACTCCTTCCAGTTGCTCCTATTACAGTGATAGTTCTTCCTGAAGGAGGAGCGACTAGGTCAGTCACCACAGAATGTTCGGCACCAGTGTCGATGAAAGAACTCCTTTTCCCCCCTATTGCTACATCGACCATAGGCTCCGCTCGGCCAAGGGGGATGGAGCCCGGTCGGTATCAATAGTCTTCCATGACAGTGTCAGCCAAACCCACAAAGTCCCTATCCTCTCTTTCTCGGGGCCTCTGCGCTGCTGGGTAATACCTATCCCCACTAACGCTTCCTCTATTATTCCCACTATTTCCTCCAGGGCCTCCTCTTCCTCTCACTCTGCCTCTATAATTATTGCTATATCCTGCCCTTGGTCTGTCTCTCTCATGTTGTTCCCTCTGTGGACACTCACTTCTCCAATGCTCTTCTTCCCTACAATACGCGCATTGGTTCCTACTTAAAGGCTCCCTATTCCACTTATTCTCGCCTTTCTCCGTTCCCCAATACACTTCCCTTTCCCTTCTATCTACGCCTGCGATAGCTACTGCTAGCATGTCCGCTTTCCTTCTCATCTTTCGCTCTTCTTCCTTTTTCGTCTCCCTATTCATATAAACCTTATTCGCTATCTCAATTAGTTGAGTTATAGACATCCCTACAAACACTTCTAACTTCTGTAACTTTCGCTTTATATCTCCGTAGGCCTGGCTGACAAAGGCAGAGTTAACCATCCGGGAATTCTCAGGAGCCTCTGGATTAAAGGGGGTATACAACTGGTATGCCTCCAATAATCGATCATAAAAGGCACTGGGCGACTCATCACATTTCTGCAATACCTCAGCCGTCTTAGACATATTGATCGCCTTTTTCCCTCCGGCTTTCATGCCAGCAATAATAGCGTCCCTGTAAGCTTTTAAATGGGCCATGTCTGCGCCATTGACATTCCAGTTGGGTCTGCATTTGGATAATGGGCTGCGGCCCATGCTGCCGGGTTGGCCTGATTCTGAGTACGGGCCACTTCTTCCAGCGCTTTAATTGCCGCTTGATTTATCAGTGTTCTTTCCTCGTTATTAAACAATGTCATAAGCAATTGCTGGCAATCAGCCCAAGTGGGATTATGTGTCTGGATTATGGAGGTAATCAAATCTGTCATGGCTTGAGGTTTATCGGTGTAGGAGGAGTTATGGGTCTTCCAGTTAAATACAGGGAGTGCAGAATTATTAGGCAAATTAGTATTTTGACCACATCATCCTCTTTATGCATGTTGTCTTACTCCAAGCTGTATAGGCTCGAAAGCCTACTACCAATTAAGCATATTAGGTGATGTGCATCTCTGTAATGAGAAGGGGTGTGGTCTAATGACATCAACACCCTATATCAGGTGTGCATAATTATTAGGCAACTTCCTTTCCTTTGGCAAAATGGGTCAAAAGAAGGACTTGACAGGCTCAGAAAAGTCAAATATAGTGAGATATCTTGCAGAGGGATGCAGCACTCTTAAAATTGCAAAGCTTCTGAAGCGTGATCATCGAACAATCAAGCGTTTCATTCAAAATAGTCAACAGGGTCGCAAGAAGCGTGTGGAAAAACCAAGGCGCAAAATAACTGCCCATGAACTGAGAAAAGTCAAGCGTGCAGCTGCCAAGATGCCACTTGCCACCAGTTTGGCCATATTTCAGAGCTGCAACATCACTGGAGTGCCCAAAAGCACAAGGTGTGCAATACTCAGAGACATGGCCAAGGTAAGAAAGGCTGAAAGACGACCACCACTGAACAAGACACACAAGCTGAAACGTCAAGACTGGGCCAAGAAATATCTCAAGACTGATTTTTCTAAGGTTTTATGGACTGATGAAATGACAGTGAGTCTTGATGGGCCAGATGGATGGGCCCGTGGCTGGATTGGTAAAGGGCAGAGAGCTCCAGTCCGACTCAGACGCCAGCAAGGTGGAGGTGGAGTACTGGTTTGGGCTGGTATCATCAAAGATGAGCTTGTGGGGCCTTTTCGGGTTGAGGATGGAGTCAAGCTCAACTCCCAGTCCTACTGCCAGTTTCTGGAAGACACCTTCTTCAAGCAGTGGTACAGGAAGAAGTCTGCATCCTTCAAGAAAAACATGATTTTCATGCAGAACAATGCTCCATCACACGCGTCCAAGTACTCCACAGCGTGGCTGGCAAGAAAGGGTATAAAAGAAGAAAATCTAATGACATGGCCTCCTTGTTCACCTGATCTGAACCCCATTGAGAACCTGTGGTCCATCATCAAATGTGAGATTTACAAGGAGGGAAAACAGTACACCTCTCTGAACAGTGTCTGGGAGGCTGTGGTTGCTTCTGCACGCAATGTTGATGGTGAACAGATCAAAACACTGACAGAATCCATGGATGGCAGGCTTTTGAGTGTCCTTGCAAAGAAAGGTGGCTATATTGGTCACTGATTTGTTTTTGTTTTGTTTTTGAATGTCAGAAATGTATATTTGTGAATGTTGAGATGTTATATTGGTTTCACTGGTAAAAATAAATAATTGAAATGGGTATATATTTGTTTTTTGTTAAGTTGCCTAATAATTATGCACAGTAATAGTCACCTGCACACACAGATATCCCCCTAAAATAGCTATAACTAAAAACAAACTAAAAACTACTTCCAAAAATATTCAGCTTTGATATTAATGAGTTTTTGGGGTTCATTGAGAACATGGTTTTTGTTCAATAATAAAATTAATCCTCAAAAATACAACTTGCCTAATAATTCTGCACTCCCTGTAGATCAGTTGTAGTGAAGGGAACATAAACGAATACGGGATCAGCGTGTTGTAACTGGCCCTCACCGTTAATATGTGTCGGGCCCGGTGTCAGTCGGAGAGGCATTTGATAATGTCGGGGTTGGAGGGTACCGGTCAATTGTCGGGTTAGTATGGGGCTTCGTTGAGGGATGTCAGTTATGGGTTCCGGTTGAGGGGTAGTAAGACGAGGGGAAGGGGACGCTTTATCTTTACTGAAGGGAAGGTCAGTAAGTAAAATATTCCGGGCCGGGCTGGGAGGAGCCTGACCAGGAACTAGAAATAACGTCAAATCTGGGTAGGTGGAGTTAATAGGGGTAGGTACCGGAAGGGGAGGGTTTAAAACAAGAGGGCTAGGCTCTGAGCTAGAGGAGGGGGTAGGTGGGGACAAAGGGGCAAGGGTAGTAGTGTTTCCAACAGCACCTCCTCTTCCTGTAGAGGAGGAGTAAGGGGGCGGCATGGGGATTTCTGACTCAGGAGGTGTGTCCAAAATGGGCGTAATCACGGCCTTAGTGGACAACCAAGTTCTAGCCACCATGAGACGACATTGCTCCTCGTGGCATACCCGGATCCATTTTGGCAAGTCATTTACGGCCTGCTTCCAACAATCAATATACGGAAACTGGCTGTAAAATTCAGGCCTACCTGATACAGCCACGTGTACGCGCTGCACCAGATTAGGATCCAAACTGCCACGTAAAGTAGGCCATTCCCTACTACATAAAGTAGTCAGGCGTGTTGGAGACATCTTTACCCCAAAATCATACACATTATATCCCTTTTTAAAGTTTTTTACCATGCATTCTAAGGGATCCATAACCATTGAATCTGACGCACCCATACTTAACAATGAAGCGTCGTCTCCAACAGAAACAAAACAAACACACTTCCAACGATCACACCCGTTTCCTTGGCAACAGCACCACGTGGTACAGTTACTAGGCGAAACGCACACAACAAAACATACAGGGAATTCCCGTACACACAGCTGTTACACCAGTCGCTAAATAACTATTACTATGCCTTTTGGCGAAACTATACAATCACCCACGTTATAATTCTCAATATCTGAATTACCCGTCTATAACACACCCCAGTAACATCGTCTTTACAAACAGTAGTTATAGTACGGTTAGCATTGGTTAGAGTACAATTTTAAAGTCACAGTTCAGTTAGTAGTGGTTATGGTGTTAAACATACAACATAAACGACAGTTATTAGTAGTTATTTACAGTATCAGTAGTTATTATACATGGTTATGGTACCGTACGCTATAATACAGTTACACACTATTCACACTCTCGCTAGACGGCAGAGCTCACGCTATCTAGCAAGATATACACTCTACTACAACAATCTTTAACACATTTACAATTTCCCAACTAATCTATTGGCCAGTACCTCGATGGACTACCTAAAACTATTTACATCCGTTTTGGTTAGCCACGCTGCCCAAGCACCACATATAGCGAACTAGAGGGCGGAATTTACAACAGAACCCTCTTAGTCTATATACTCTATCAATAGTCTAGTGGGTTCCAAATTTACACGCCTTCCCACTTAGCCAAGATAGGTTGAGATCTAGCGAACCGAATTTACACAGGCGCCGCTTAGTCTCCCGGTCCCTCCGACCTAGCGAACGAAATATACACCCTAGAACGCTAGTCTAGACAAGACACTGGTGTCTGGCTTGGGCTATTTACACAGGACCCAGCCTGACTCCAATACCAAAATTAAACGGGCTGACTACAGGGCGTTTAATTACGAGCGGTGCGCCTTCGCTCCTTCCGTCCACTGGAGGGGGCCAATTCCATACACATATAACCCCTTATGGGCCTACCGCACAATCGGTATCCAATACCCCTAGTGGGTCCACCGTCTAAAACAGTAGTTGTCTTACCTCCTCGTTCCTGAACCTGAGTTCACATTCATCGACGTGGACACCCCAGCACTTACTTCGTAGAGGCCGATGATCTCCTGGACAACAGACCAGTGGCGCCGAGACGAAAGGAGGTCCACGCAAAAGTTCAGGGGTGCAGCCGTAGAGAGCGTGGGCAAAGATAGACCGTCTCATGCCTCTGCTTCTCAGCTACCGTTGAACGATGAGCTTCCCGGCCAATGCACCAAATGATACCGGAGAAACTGACGGAAGCACAGAGAGATGGACACAGGTTTCTTCAGGAAGGAAGAGATCTTTTTTTCGATTCACCGACCGGGACTCAGAGGGACTAATGTCACCAAAAAACAGCAAAGTCTGAGCCCCGAACATACAGTGTAGGTGCCTTATATAGGCATATAACTCCTCCCACACGTACTATTATCCAATCAACAGAACAAAGACTAACTTCCTGTTTGACCACATGGCTTGCCCAGCACAATGGAGGAGGGGAATTCTATATCCTGTATTCCTGCACATGCTCCGTACACTACTGATTGTATCTTTGCCACGTGCAACCAACCGACCGATACATCAGTATATGCACGTACACATACCACGTGGCAATCTCGGCCTACTAAATTTATTTTTACCGAGATTCCACCACAGTATATTTTTGTCTCTCAATGTGATCAGAGTTTGTGCAGAACGTCTCCGCCTGTTCGTGTCTGGTATATGAGATCTTGATATACTCAGATATCTTTGAACTTGTCTTCCTGTATGGATTTATCTCTAATAGACTTCTTGCATTGGCAAGAAGATGTTTAAAGCCATTTTAGTTAATTAAAGGAAGTTGAATAATTTCCTCCATACTCTCTGTTCTAACCACTTCTCCCAATACTGAAACTCCCAAGGACTTTAGCTGAATTCCACCTTCTTAATGTGTTGTCTACCTCATTTAAAGGAACCCTCCACCTTCATAATAACTGAAGCTCATTTATATGTTCACTCCAAACACCATTACCATTTCAGTGATTTGAAGTGATGATGATGCATGGAGTCTGTGTGTGCAGCATTTCATGTTGGAAATGCCGCAAATAAAGAATTTAAAGCCCTTTGATGCTGGAGGTGTAAGTCCATCTCCAGCAGTATCACTAGCTAGGCTGGAAGGAAAGTTCTGGCCTGGCTAGTGGTAACTGTGGGCATATTTGACATCTATTGTGAGCATGCAGAGCTTGCTAACGACAGGTGACCAATTGCTGCATGACCTCTCTTCTATGCCCACAACCCATCTTCCATGAAGTCCCTGCCCCTGTAGTAAGGGATATTGATGACCGAGGAGAGAGTACATGGCCTTGTCATGGGATCACAGATATGATTATTTCTTTAAATTTAAATTATTTTGGGAGAGAGGACATGCCATTGTGAGGATATTTACGGGGTGATAAATATTAAAATTATATTTTCATAAAAATTATCAAAAAAATAAATTTAATTTTTATTAAATAAAAAATTTATATCTTGGCACTGTTTCCCCGATTAATTATTTAAAGCTGAGAATTACCCACTATTTTAATTCTCTTAGATACTAGTGGAAGTTTCACCAGAAGATTTTACTTCACACATTAATCACAAATTAATTATAAAAATATTTAGTGAATAATCAGTGAATATTTAGGTATAACAGAAGTATAAAATATGGCAGTGGTTTAACACAATATAGACAGCTAAAAGCAACAGTTATATGCAACAGTTGTCAACAAGATTTACGATGAGACACTTCACTTAGAAACCAAATTAACACAGAACACAGCATTTCACAGCTTTTCACAGCATAAAGCAATAAAAATTTTGGCTGACAGTCAAATCAGACTGAATTAACTCTTTCACCGCTAGCTACAATCCTCATAGGAAAGATATCCTATTATATTGCAATTTTACAACTACAATAATTCTCATACCAGATCATTCACCATTCCTATGTCCATCCATTTAGAATAATCCTAACCAGATTTTACTTTTTCAGAATTTTAACTTCCTTAATTAAGATTCACTATTTCTAAATTACGTAACCTAATATATCTGGATTATATATAAAATATAAATCTGAACTATTTCTAAATTACGTAACCTAATATATCTGGAAATAGAATTGCCTGGTATTCTATTTTTAAAGTTAAAAGTAATATAGAGTTCATTGGTCCAATGGAATTCCGAATTCTATATATTGTTAATGATGTTTGGAATCAACAGCTTTTATCCAAATATATTCTGCCTTTTAGTAAAATCAATTAATTTAATTAAATAAAACCAGCATAATAACCAGTTATGTTGTCGGAATTCTTACCAGGTGTGTAGATATCTCCCAGGAATTTTGATTGCAAGTATGATGTATAGAGAATTGTATGGAAATAGAAGAGTTCTGAAGTTGTGTTAGTTGGAAAAGTAGAAAGAGTTAGGTGTGTCCAGATTTGGCTTCTAATGTCAGTGTCCAAGAGAGTGTTTGAGAGTCTGAAAGTGGGAGCCTTGAGTCCAGTCCAAGAGTCAGAATGTGTAAGTCAATTCCAGAGGGTGTTTTAGAGTGTCCCCTCTTCCCTTTGTCCTTACCTTTTAAAGGGGAAAATTCTCTGCACGTCACTAGTCGATAGGAGCAATAGGGAACTGTGGGTGTGTCTTCCCTACAAACTATCATCTAGATTTTGGTCAGTAGAGGGCGCAATTACAACACCAAAATTTCTTGTCTGGGAGTCCATTTACCTTTTTTGCATAATGGATTAACTGAATTTCGTGATGCGTTTTACGTAATTTTCCTTATCTCTTATGGCTACTATACATCACAGAAGCTGTCATCTTCAAAGCGTTTTTCCCAGTCTGAGTGTCTGGCATATACCTTTAAATTTAGATTTCTGACATGTCTTAAACGCTTCTTCCCCTCTCCTTACAATGGAACTAGTAATATTCTGTAAATTTTTTTTTTTAGAAAGTAAAATGTATTGCTTAGTGTTATCTGTCATTTGGTGTCTGGTTTTCTTGTGTGAAACTGTAGTTAAGATTATAAATATATGTCTATTACACATATTCCACTAATGTTAGTAATAATATGACATTTCTTCATTGATATTATATCCATGAATATTCTATATTATTAACATAGTACTAATTATATATGATTAATATAATAATAGTAAATTATAAGTGGATATTGTGTGTGTATATTTGTGTGTGTGTGTATGTATGTGTGTGTGTGTGTGTGTGTGTATGTATATATTTGTGTACGGCACATTACGAGGACGTTAGGCCATGATAATAAAAGAAGCAGTATTAGTAATGGCAAGTCAGTTGAGGTGTGCCGAAACTGACGTGAGGTTAGGCCTGTAAAAGAGGGCAAAAATGATTAGAAGCGATTTCTGATAGTACAAATACGCCTATTTATATACAAACATTATTTAGACATATACGGAAAGTCATTCTTATATCATTTCTAGGTTTAGGAATGTACCTATTGTATGCAGGTGACGTCCAACTTCCCGTGTTTTAATGATGTGTGTCGGTATGTGGGTACCTGAGGCAGCTGAAGCTGCACCAATGTGAAAGGAGTGACCAGTGAATGCGTGTGGGCTATGTCCGAACCTGAGAAAATAGAATACGAATGAAATGCGTAAATTGTTTGGTTGTTAGGGCTTCCCTTGAAAGGCCAACAGTGAACTGGCAGGTTGGAAGTGAACTTGGACATCATCAGACTATCTAAAAGTGGTACGGGACACTATTTGGTAAAGGTAGGATATTATTATAATTCCTACCGGAGGACCTGTTAGGCTTGTTTTGGTATAGGAAAATGGATAAGACACAGTGGTGTTTACTATTGGAGGCAAAGCTTAAAATGGTTGCTATTCCAGAAAACTTTAGGTCTCAAAACGCGTAGAAAGCCAAGTAAGCTGCTGATTTTATAACAAGGTTTGTGGTGTATTCAAAAGGGGTTGTGTCGAGAATATGGTAGAAACTTTAAACAGTTACTGTCTCTTGGAAGTCTTTTAATGGGATTGTGTGCTGATAACCTGTGAACCCCCTTAATATGCTTTTAACTTTGTAAGACGTTGAAAAATGGAATTTAGTTGGGATGTTGGTTAACATGTAGTGTTGTATGCCTGTTGAGTAGAGTTTGATAGTGTTGTATGCTAATTTAAGGTAAATATGGCCAAAGAAGTGACTGCAACAACAGTTCCAACAGAAAACATTTATTATGTGCTAATCACGAACAACAACTTTAAACCATTTGTAAGTTATAGAGTAGCCTTACCTCGTGTTAGTCGACAGGCCTGCCTGAGCGAGAAATCTACTATGCTGTAAGAGAGAACTTATAACATAATTAGTTCTGGGACGCTGGGAGACGCCCTGGGTTGCGGGCTTGCTGTTGGGTGATACTTGAAAAATTCCCTAAACGGTGTTCGTATTGTATTCTCTCCGAGCCTGTCCTGAGAGGGGTGCTGGTAACTGACAGAAGATCTCCTAGTATAGAAGCATTAGAGATGCTAAGGAAGAGAAGCAGATGCTTGGTCAGTATAGTACCATATAGACCTGCAGCGACCCAGCTTACTAACGTAGTGCCTACTGGCGAAATTGTATTAGCTAGCTTATGTTGGTGACAGGTGACGCCCTGACTACTTGCCAAGTGGCTTTGAGAGGCTCTACCTATGATTTGGCTCGTGGGGCCTTTGTGCCACTGAGGTGGGTGGCGGGGTGTTGGCCTCTCGGTGACCGTAACAGAATGAAATATCGATTGGCCGTGACGGGTGAGGCCCTAACTATGACGTGATGCAAGGCTATAACTATGCGTTGGGCCGATTGGGCACGAACCTCCGAACGGAAGGGCTGACTGTATGCCTTGCGGGACCACTTTGACTAATAGGCGGAGAGGCCTACCGGACCATACCTAATTTGGCGAGAGTTTAAACTTACTTCTGATCCCACCCGGATTTTTTAGTTCCCGCACCTGCTGATTGTCCTGAGCAACGTATACTGTAGTTGAAAACGAACCTACATGACCCGTATATGTGCCTAATGTTACGAAGAATTGACTTGTCCTGATCACTAGAACTCTTACCTGCTGCATTTGTAATTAACCTAGAAGGAAGGAATATCTTATAACAGGAGAAAATAAACATAATTAATTGTCATCTTAAATATAAATGGCGTAGCTTAGTTAGCAATAATTAAAGCCCCAGACAGAAGCTGAGCATGGCATAACCACAGTTTATCATGTTTATATACACAAAACACACAATTGCTTTAAAGAAAAATACTTTAGTAAATAAAATTACCCTGTCCTAGTACAGGTTAAATATGTGTATGACCAAGGACAAAAAGAACAGGAAAAGAACACGATGAAGGAATATATCAGTGCTGTTTAGGCGGAATAAACTATTACTGCTATGACAGAGCGTAAACCAGCGTGGTACTACCTGATATGATACCACAAGAACATAACGATGAATGTTCACTTTAAAACAAACGACAGTTTGTATAAAATAACCGAGAAAACTGTATGAGAGTGTCTCCATTACCGGCTGCTGTAAGCATACAAATGGTTAACTATATGACTTTAAGTGGACGGACACTAGACGTTGAAAGAATGTAACTGCCGGTACTTCCTGTAACTAGTAACGTGCGCTGGGGTAACCCTATTAGGGCTTAGTCAGAAATGTTCATGAAAACGTAATAACACGCTATAAAGGCCAACGATAGACTGGCTGCCCGGCAAATGCTAAAATGGGAATACGGCAAGCTTCATTGGCACCCTAATCATTATGGCGTTAAGAAAAAGCGGGCTATAACTGAGCGCATAATGTAGTACAACAAATAAACTGAAACCTCTAATAAAGTTTAACCAGAGGGAAGAAAATCAACTTAAATTGACATCTAATATGAATACAGCCTAGTGTAATCAGGAACATGAGATGCAGGAGACAGAAGTGGGCGTAAAATAAACTTATTTAACAACCTTACATAAACCAAAACACCTCAGCAACGATTTAAGAAAAAATACACCAGGAATGTATGACCCCAATCGCTCTAAAACACCCTGATTAGGATTTTGCTGTTCGTATTAATTTAGACATAAATACAATGGAAGGCTGATTTTAAAGAGAGACACATAAGTATCGGAATAGAAAGCATAGAAATTAAGGCAAACTGACAACTAAACAGTCACAAATGGTACAGTTGCTGACGTCAGTTAACCGAAAGCCAGACCACATGAATCTGCAGTGGTACTTGACGACCGATTAACGTGAGTGTGATAGCATTAAATGAAAGTTTTAGACGAAGGTGTGAATGACGATAAGTACAGGGAAACGTGCGACAAGACAGAGTATAACTAATGGTGTAGCCGTACGATTGCTGGCTGTTTAGTCATACTCCCCAGGCAGATTAGTATATTTTAAACGGCGTATACAAACAACTGTACTAAGAAAAACACAGTAGATGACAATAGTACAAACCTTCTAGACGGCTAAATGAAGAATCTTTGACAATTATAAACTATAAGATAATATCAAAAGCATACAGCTGCTGTTGTATGAAAGTACATAAGCGTATGGAGAGCGTGTGTGCATGCTCTTATTACCATAACAAAAAAACAAACCAGGGGGATACATTTGCAAATAATTGCCATACCATAAAAGACTAAATATACCCAGAACCATAAGAATAGCATGAAACTTAACTTTTAATGTATACTGAGCGTGAATGGCCACGGAATGGCCCGTACGTAAGTAGAGGGGTTAAATTAACGAAACGTATGATCGGCTGAACGAGGCCGGTAGGTGGCAATAATGAAAGAGGACCTTTACCGCCGCGTACCCTGTGAGTACGTAGGGGGCTAATATGCTTGTAACACGTTGCCGGGGACCCCGGAGAGTCAAAAGGTTCCCCAGTTAATGGAACCCATGGCGTGTTTGCCGCCCCGACTGTCAACTCACGGTTTACTCGGGGAGATAGCCTTGTGGAGCCGCCGCCAACCACCCGGTGGTGATAAAGCCGAAGCAACCCGGCTATGCCTGAAATAATTGATAACCTAGGAGTTTATACTAATTGACCTGTGAGAGAAAAGACAACATAGAACCAACAAGCGTTTAAAATTCATAAATTGCTAGGTATAAAACGTTAGACATGAAAAGGATAACAGAATGTAATATTACTAATGTTACTACTATTATTATAATTATTATCATCCTCATCATCAACATCATCATGATTATCGTACTAAAGGAGTCTAATTTAACAGAGTATAACGTAGGAGAGGTTTAATTGACTGCCGGCAGGCGGGAAACAAAGTCAGGATAATACCGAGTTTGACCATAAAATAACCGACCATAACTAACCCCTTAAGGACCAAACTTCTGGAATAAAAGGGAAACATGACATGTCACACATGTCATGTGTCCCCAAGGGGTTAAAGAATTAAAGTACAGAATTTAACAATGACTTATCTATAACTGGCGTGCGAGTGGAACAAGTAGCAGGATGAAAAGATATGCTGTTTTTAAGTCATCTAAAAATTAAATACAGTTTTGCTGAAGTGTACCATCAGAAAAATTCATTGAGTGATATACTGACATTTAAATGAATTAAATTTAACACATTTGAACGCAGCCACAAGGTGGCGATATTCCGCCATACACACTGCCTGAACTACGGACGGACAGTAACACCAGCCTGCTTGCGGGAAAAGCAGTGCTAAGAATGACACAGACTAAGACAGCCTTGAACCACTATGTAGGAACGAATGTAAGTATAATGGTAATTATGATTGCAGCGTTTGGTCGGAACCGCGAAGCCGGTATGCGGCAAGAATGCCAGAGGACCTTACGCGCCGTGCCCTGTGTGATTACGTGTGGGGGGGTCCCTCTGAGTGTGGTCTAATGACATCAACACCCTATATCAGGTGTGCATAATTATTAGGCAACTTCCTTTCCTTTGGCAAAATGGGTCAAAAGAAGGACTTGACAGGCTCAGAAAAGTCAAATATAGTGAGATATCTTGCAGAGGGATGCAGCACTCTTAAAATTGCAAAGCTTCTGAAGCGTGATCATCGAACAATCAAGCGTTTCATTCAAAATAGTCAACAGGGTCGCAAGAAGCGTGTGGAAAAACCAAGGCGCAAAATAACTGCCCATGAACTGAGAAAAGTCAAGCGTGCAGCTGCCAAGATGCCACTTGCCACCAGTTTGGCCATATTTCAGAGCTGCAACATCACTGGAGTGCCCAAAAGCACAAGGTGTGCAATACTCAGAGACATGGCCAAGGTAAGAAAGGCTGAAAGACGACCACCACTGAACAAGACACACAAGCTGAAACGTCAAGACTGGGCCAAGAAATATCTCAAGACTGATTTTTCTAAGGTTTTATGGACTGATGAAATGACAGTGAGTCTTGATGGGCCAGATGGATGGGCCCGTGGCTGGATTGGTAAAGGGCAGAGAGCTCCAGTCCGACTCAGACGCCAGCAAGGTGGAGGTGGAGTACTGGTTTGGGCTGGTATCATCAAAGATGAGCTTGTGGGGCCTTTTCGGGTTGAGGATGGAGTCAAGCTCAACTCCCAGTCCTACTGCCAGTTTCTGGAAGACACCTTCTTCAAGCAGTGGTACAGGAAGAAGTCTGCATCCTTCAAGAAAAACATGATTTTCATGCAGAACAATGCTCCATCACACGCGTCCAAGTACTCCACAGCGTGGCTGGCAAGAAAGGGTATAAAAGAAGAAAATCTAATGACATGGCCTCCTTGTTCACCTGATCTGAACCCCATTGAGAACCTGTGGTCCATCATCAAATGTGAGATTTACAAGGAGGGAAAACAGTACACCTCTCTGAACAGTGTCTGGGAGGCTGTGGTTGCTTCTGCACGCAATGTTGATGGTGAACAGATCAAAACACTGACAGAATCCATGGATGGCAGGCTTTTGAGTGTCCTTGCAAAGAAAGGTGGCTATATTGGTCACTGATTTGTTTTTGTTTTGTTTTTGAATGTCAGAAATGTATATTTGTGAATGTTGAGATGTTATATTGGTTTCACTGGTAAAAATAAATAATTGAAATGGGTATATATTTGTTTTTTGTTAAGTTGCCTAATAATTATGCACAGTAATAGTCACCTGCACACACAGATATCCCCCTAAAATAGCTATAACTAAAAACAAACTAAAAACTACTTCCAAAAATATTCAGCTTTGATATTAATGAGTTTTTGGGGTTCATTGAGAACATGGTTTTTGTTCAATAATAAAATTAATCCTCAAAAATACAACTTGCCTAATAATTCTGCACTCCCTGTAGATCAGTTGTAGTGAAGGGAACATAAACGAATACGGGATCAGCGTGTTGTAACTGGCCCTCACCGTTAATATGTGTCGGGCCCGGTGTCAGTCGGAGAGGCATTTGATAATGTCGGGGTTGGAGGGTACCGGTCAATTGTCGGGTTAGTATGGGGCTTCGTTGAGGGATGTCAGTTATGGGTTCCGGTTGAGGGGTAGTAAGACGAGGGGAAGGGGACGCTTTATCTTTACTGAAGGGAAGGTCAGTAAGTAAAATATTCCGGGCCGGGCTGGGAGGAGCCTGACCAGGAACTAGAAATAACGTCAAATCTGGGTAGGTGGAGTTAATAGGGGTAGGTACCGGAAGGGGAGGGTTTAAAACAAGAGGGCTAGGCTCTGAGCTAGAGGAGGGGGTAGGTGGGGACAAAGGGGCAAGGGTAGTAGTGTTTCCAACAGCACCTCCTCTTCCTGTAGAGGAGGAGTAAGGGGGCGGCATGGGGATTTCTGACTCAGGAGGTGTGTCCAAAATGGGCGTAATCACGGCCTTAGTGGACAACCAAGTTCTAGCCACCATGAGACGACATTGCTCCTCGTGGCATACCCGGATCCATTTTGGCAAGTCATTTACGGCCTGCTTCCAACAATCAATATACGGAAACTGGCTGTAAAATTCAGGCCTACCTGATACAGCCACGTGTACGCGCTGCACCAGATTAGGATCCAAACTGTAGTTAAGATTATAAATATATGTCTATTACACATATTCCACTAATGTTAGTAATAATATGACATTTCTTCATTGATATTATATCCATGAATATTCTATATTATTAACATAGTACTAATTATATATGATTAATATAATAATAGTAAATTATAAGTGGATATTGTGTGTGTATATTTGTGTGTGTGTGTATGTGTGTGTGTGTGTGTGTGTGTGTATGTATATATATATATATATATATATAATATGGGTTGTAGCATTCAACTCCCCCTTCTGCAAACATCATGCCTTATCTCTACCATTGTTTACATAAGTCGCATTTCTCAGCTCAGATGTGAATGAATAGAGTTACAGAGAAAGAGGGGGAAAAAACACATTTTGATGTCTGTCTGTACATTCTGTTAAATAAATGGAGTCACCTCTGTCCTGAGGGTGACTTACAGTATACACTTTTAATTTCTGTCTTAACACAAAATGTATGCCCATATAGATATACTGACACCATTAAGGGTTACTATAACCAAAAACAATGTTTTATTAAAACACTGTTTGGTTGGCGCAACACTTTTTAGGTTGTTATGGAGACACAGGTCTTTGTCCGTCTTACTTTTTTGAAACATCCCTGCTCCCTTAAAGCGGCACTGTCATGCCGAACTTACCTTTCCTCAATCTCTTCCTCTTCTCCCCCTCTCTCAGGATCTGTTATTCTTTTCTTCCTGTCTTCTTTAGTTTTCTTTAAAATCATAAGACAAAGTAGGGACTCTGTCTTATGGAGGATTCCTCCGCTTGACCAGCTCTGACCAGCGGAGGAGCAAAGTGTGCTTCATTTCCGCTGGTCAGAGCAATTTTCCCATGATCCCTAGCTTTCCTCCCAGTTCCCACAATGCTTCCTGTCAGTATTGCCGAACGTCCTGTCACTTAGACAGAACGCCGGCAAAACTGCCGAATTGCATCCTAACAGAATGAGCACTGTTTCTCCATTGGTGTTAGGATGCAATTCGGTACTTTGTTCGGATCGGAATTTCATTCTGATGAATGAAACCCCGATCCTATTCATTGCTGTGGCTGCATCTTGCAGCCGCTTAGTAGATAACTCCCTAATTCCCACGGTATCAGGGAGCTATCTACTAAAAGGCTGAAAGACCTAAACTGGTCTTTCAGCCAACTTTACTAATACTAAGTAAAAATGAATAGTAAATAATATGCCCCTACTCGCTATACCGCGAGTAGGGGCATGTCTAGTAAGCAGTGAGCAGCCTGTGGCTGCTCACTGTAAAAAAAAAAAATAAAAAAAAATATTGCCCCCCACCCCTAAACGACGGGTGGGGGCTGTAAAGTAAAATAAGGGAGGGAGACCTATTGTCCCCCCCCCCCCCGGCCCCCACCCCTGAGCGGTGGGTGGGGGCCATAAAGATAATGAGGGGGGGGGCCTACTGTCCTCCCCCCCCGGCCCCCACCCCTGAGCGGTGGGTGGGGGCCATAATGGTAATAAGAGGGGGGGACCCGACGAAAAAGAAAAAACCCGAGCGCACATAAAAATAATCCATCTTCACCCATGGAGGGCTCCGCGCAGACTGAGCTCCGCAGGGCGGGGCAAGGCTTATAAAGCCTTGCCCCGCCCTGCAATTAGCCTAAGAACACTCTGATTGGTGGGTTTAAGCCAATCAGAGTGCTCTTTGTAATTTTACAAGCGTGGGAAAGTTCTTTGGAATTTTCCCACGCTTGTAAAATGACACAGAGCACTGTGATTGGATGGATTTCAAGCCATCCAATCACAGTGCTCTGTGTCATTTTACAAGCGTGGGAAAGTTCTTTGGAATTTTCCCACGCTTGTAAAATGACACAGAGCACTGTGATTGGATGGCTTGAAATCCATCCAATCACAGTGCTCTGTGTCATTTTACAAGCGTGGGAAAGTTCTTTGGAATTTTCCCACGCTTGTAAAATGACACAGAGCACTGTGATTGGATGGCTTGAAATCCATCCAATCACAGTGCTCTGTGTCATTTTACAAGCGTGGGAAAGTTCTTTGGAAATTTCCCACGCTTGTAAAATGACACAGAGCACTGTGATTGGATGGCTTGAAATCCATCCAATCACAGTGCTCTGTGTCATTTTACAAGCGTGGGAAAATTCCAAAGAACTTTCCCACGCTTGTAAAATGACACAGAGCACTGTGATTGGATGGCTTGAAATCCATCCAATCACAGTGCTCTGTGTCATTTTACAAGCGTGGGAAAATTCCAAAGAACTTTCCCACGCTTGTAAAATTACAAAGAGCACTCTGATTGGCTTAAACCCACCAATCAGAGTGTTCTTAGGCTAATTGCAGGGCGGGGCAAGGCTTTATAAGCCTTGCCCCGCCCTGCGGAGCTCAGTCTGCGCGGAGCCCTCCATGGGTGAAGATGGATTATTTTTATGTGCGCTCGGGTTTTTTCTTTTTCGTCGGGTTTTTTTTTTTATGCGCTCGGGTTTTTTATTTTATTTTTAGTTCGACGGCTTTTGATGGTTTTTTATTTGGCCTTTTTTGGGGCTGAAAAATGAAGATTTTAGAAAAAAGAAGACGTCGAATGGTAAGTTTAATTTTACTTTACAGGTTAGCAATTTTATTCCCCCCTCACTATTTTTTAGGGTGAGGGGGGTAGGTAGGGGCATTTTTTATTTGGGTGGGTGACTAGGGGCTTGGGCACCCCTAGTCACCTTGATGGGGGGGGGGGGGAATTTACTTAGTGCCCCCACCCGCCGCCCAGGGGTGGGGGCGGGGGGAGGACAGTAGGTCCCCCCCCATTATCGTTATGGCCCCCACCCGCCGCCCAGGGGTGGGGGCCGGGGGGGAGGACAGTAGGTCCCCCCCCCTTTTACCATTAGGGCCCCCCCCGCCGCCCAGGGGTGGGGGCCGGGGGGGAGGACAGTAGGTCCCCCCCCATTTTACCATTAGGGCCCCCACCCGCCGCCCAGGGGTGGGGGGCGGGGGCTGGAGGACAGTAGGTCCCCCCCCCCTTTTACCATTAGGGCCCCCACCCGCCGCCCAGGGGTGGGGGCCGGGGGCTGGAGGACAGTAGGTCCCCCCCACCTTATTACTATTATGGCCCCCACCCGCCGCCCAGGGGTGGGGGCCGGGGGGGGGAGGACAGTAGGTCCCCCCCCCCTTATTACTATTATGGCCCCCACCCGTCGCCTAGGGGTGGGGGCCTGAGGGGAGGACAGTAGGTCCCCCCTCATTCCCATTATGGCCCCCACCCGCCGTCCAGGGGTGGGGGCCGAGGGCTGGAGGACAGTAGGTCCCCCCCCTTATTACTATTATGGCCCCCACCCGCCGCCCAGGGGTGGGGGCCGGGGGGGGAGGACAGTAGGTCCCCCCCCCTTATTACTATTATGGCCCCCACCCGCCGCCCAGGGGTGGGGGCCGGGTGGGGGAGGACAGTAGGTCTCCCCCCCCCCTTATTACTATTATGGCCCCCACCCGCCGCCCAGGGGTGGGGGCCTGAGGGGAGGACAGTAGGTCCCCCCTCATTCCCATTATGGCCCCCACCCGCCGTCCAGGGGTGGGGGCCGGCGGGGGAGGACAGTAGGTCCCCCGTCCCCCCCTTATTACCCTTTTTTTTTTTTTACAGTGAGCAGCCACAGGCTGCTCACTGTTTAGTGGACATGCCCCTACTCGCGGTATAGCGAGTAGGGGCATTGGGGAGATTTTAATCTAATCTCCCTTGTGCTATTATGGGGGTCATATTGACCCCCATAGAGTGAGGAGGGGACCTGGGGGGCTTATGAAGTGGTGGGGAGCACTGCTCCCTGCCGCTTCTGTCTTTACATATTGCAAGGAGGGAGCTGCACGCCGGTAGCTCCCTCCTTGTAATAAACCGAACAAACACACGAACACTGATACACAGTGTTAGTTTGTTCGTCTGATTTTTTCTATTCATTCATTCGTCTGTCTGATGAATGAATGAATAGGTGAAATTCCCGTTCGCATGTCCAGATGTTTCACTGGGCATGTGCGGGAATCTCAGGGCTATCTAGTGTGGGTAGATGACGTGTCCCACAGGGACTTCATCTACCCACACAAAGATGGCGGCGCCCTGAATATAGATCGGGGCAGAAAATAAAGAATAAAAAATAGGTAATGTGGGGGGCATAGGGGCATTTGGGGGTGACTAGGGGGTCGATTGGATGTAGTTGAGGCGGGAGGGGGGTTAAAAAAAAAAAACGGAATTCGGCATGACAGTGCCGCTTTAATTTCTTTCTCTAAGCCTCCACAATATGAGGAATGTGTTGCTGGATGGCTGGTGATAGGCTGAGAGCATTAATGGATGCTCTTATCCTATTGCTTGCTGCCCATTGAGAGAGAGAGAGAGAGAGAGAGAGGTATTTTTCTTAATAGGAGGCCCATGATGTGGGGGTGGGTGCATTCCTTGGACCTTCTATCTACCTCTATCCATTTTCTTAGTTTAAAGTCTCCTTGAACATTCTTACCATTCTCTCCTCAAGTGCAGCAGCCCTCTTACCATTCAGGTGCAATCCATCATGGATGAAGTTAGTTTCCTTTTGCCTTTGGCACATGTAGTATTTATAAAATAATTTAAAAAATAAACTAGTATTTAAAAAATAACTCCAACAAGAGTTCTTCTTGTTTCACATGGTTTCTAATTCCATGAACCATTTAATCTTCCTCTAACTTTGGCATTGGTACCAATATGGGCCATTACATCTTAAGCCAGTCCCGACAATCTATCCATATTGAACCTGAGCATCTTGGAGACGGCAATCGATTTTACTGGGGTGATCAAAGTGGCAGATTACCCAGTGTGCTTTCTTAATAATAGCCTCCTTGCACCAAAACATGCTTAGTCTCTCCTCCACTCTGGATCCCACCCACACTGTTCACTCTGCTGTTAGAAGTGAGAACCCCCAAATGATGATATATTTACCTCACATGACACAGGCCAAGCCATTGAATTTCCCTAAAATACCACAAATGATTTGCACAGTATTAATTGATCATTTGTTGTTAAGTGGGTTATTAGTTTAAGCCGGAGGAGTCGGATTAAATGTTAATTCCTTAACTTTGCAGAATTAAGCTCTAGTAATTTAAAGTTTTCCCCTTCTAAATGTGTTCTGCAGCTAATGTGTTTGTGTGTCTTCACATACTTGAACTCGTTAAATAATGTATGTGTAATTAATTATTTCCAAGTGCTAAATAAAATATAAATCCCTAATCTTTTATCACTACCAGAGGGCTTAATTGTTCCGAGGTTAAGGTTTGACGCATTGACA
The DNA here is from genome assembly GCF_036172605.1 of Pelobates fuscus. NCBI lineage: Eukaryota > Metazoa > Chordata > Amphibia > Anura > Pelobatidae > Pelobates > Pelobates fuscus. The sequence goes on along the minus strand of NC_086319.1, from coordinate 249,255,265 downwards.
ATGTTACACAGATTCTGTTCTATCCTAATTAGGTACACGGTATTTGATTATTTTCCTATTTTGTAGGATGAAGGAGTGGTGGATTCAGGTTGGACTTTTGACTGTTCCTCTTGTCGCTGTCTATCTGCACATTCCTCCTCCAAACCTCTCTCCAGCCCTCTACACATGGAGGTCATCAGGAGCATTTTTCACTTTTCAAGAGCAGCGAATATTTTACAAAGGTGAGATTCCAATAATACTGTGCACTGCTATTTAGTCTTCTAGCGTAATTAAAGATTGAAAATAAATCTATACAGAAAATGTCACTAGAAATGAATTGTTCTGTCTAACTTCACTAGTAATCTATAAACATGATCTACCAGGTTGTTCTGAGATTGAAATAATCCTGTATTTCAAATCCCCTTAAATGATTTTGCTACTGGTGATACTTGCAGGAAAATATGGTAATTTATTATTGTGGAGATGGCAATACTTGAACTGCCTCACTATTTATTTAAAAATAACATAAACTTGCTAAGAAAAAAAAAAATATAAGGGCATGAGAAAACATAGTTTATAGTTTTGCTTGAATCCATTAATTCTATTTTTTTTTTGGTGTGCACAAGTTAACAAATCATCCTGCAGTGTCACAGTAACAAGTGCAGGGATATGCAATATTCACAATAAAACATGTTACATGAGGTATTGAACTTTTAAAACTATTGCTTTGTTCCATTTCGATGAGTCGGCACATTTTTATGTTAAGGTTTAAGTACATTTAAGACAACTGCACACATTTTTAGTGAAGTAGCTATGGCTCAGATTAAACATGCAGGTCCTATGTATATAGTTATACGGGTTACGCGGTCAGTATGAGTTATTCAGTTACTCAGATATGTGCGGTTATATGAAAACATAGGTATAATATATGCTTGAGACATGAGTATAGAGAAGGAGAGATAAACATAGAAATTGCCAGGCAGGCAGGCTTGTCATCATTCGGTTAGCAGGTGACAGGTTATCTGGGAGCATGACTGATGCGCGTAGTAAGACAGTATACAATTATTGAAAGATTATTATGAGAGTGCTAAATAGATAAAAACGATCAAGCAGTGAATATTACTTTAGGGTTCTATGTTAGTAAGTCTCGGATTAGGAGGCTGCAGTATGGTCTAGACAGCGTCCATTGTAGCAGAGGCTCTGGGCATGGACCTCTGTGAATTCCATTTCAGCCTATACCCAGCGTAGGGAAGGGTGTTAGGGATGCTTGGAAGTGCATAGCAAGGTGCAGCGTTGTGGGTTCCAGTGGCTGTCTCGTCCGCCCGTTGCTGTGGAGGCCTGTGTTTATGTTGCAGGTAAATGGTGTCCCTCTCTGGGGCTCTCCGTGACGTTGACTGGGTTCGGTGTTGTGAGGGAAGCTTGCCTGTCGTTGGTTGCGGTTCTCGGCTTCATGCAGGGTCTGGGGGAGTTTTTAGGCCCCTTTGAGCTGGCATCGCTGCGTGGCGCATTCTTGTCTGTTTGTGCGCAAGCGGGAGAGGTCTCCATCATCGGCGCCATCTTTTAGATCTTGTTGGGCGGGGGCCAGCGCGGCTGTGGCTGCGGCAGGTGCGTGCGGGTTGTTCGCTGGGCGAGTGTACCTTTGCGTTGTTCTGCCGCTCTCTGCTGGCCATCGAATATAGCATCAAGCTTTGTCAGAGTGTGGTGCCTTACTGTGTGGCAGTTGCGGTCACACATGGCGCCTGCCATTGTATAGGCCCGTGTAGCAAGGGGCTGTCTATGAGGCTCCGCTGTCTGTGCTAGTCGGAGCCCTGTTGCCTGGAGGAGTTGGACCGGGATCACCCCCACCGGACAGGAGGGGGAGAGCGGGTAGTCAGTGGCTCGGTGCCTCCGGCGTAGGGGCGAGGCATGCAGCCATCTGCCCCCCAGCTCCGTCCACCACAAGCCGCAGCCTGCCACATTGGGTTCGCGATTGCAGGAAGCACTCGAGTCTGGTATCGGGTGATTCACCAGGGTGCCCCCAGCTTGGGTAGCGTACCCCGGTAACATTTTAGGCATTAGATCTGTGAGTATTTCCCTATAAACAGCCTGTGTAGTGGGAGCTCCTCCACCATGCGACTGTTCAGCATGCATCAGGCCCAGCACCCCCCCATTAATTCTTAGTATTTATACAGAATAGATTCACAGATCTGGGCTTGCTAGAAATCTATAAAAAAACATTTTATGCATTCAACAGAATAGACTTCTGCACACATTTAAAATGAGTTTTATAAACAGCTAACTGTAGCTGCTAGCGGTTGAGGAAGGGTAGAGGGGAGAAGCGAAATGCATCCATCTTTGCATTGCTTTTCTGTTTTGTCCCTCTGATTTAGGCCTCAACTTTATATTGACATAATATATTGAAAAATATGTTCATATATTTCAATATTTTTAAAGCTTATCCAAAAATATTAAATCAGGTCAGTAGTCAGTAGTTGCATGTAATGTGCCTGTGACTTATCTGTCAATTTTGTACGATTTTATCTAATAAAGAAGGCTGTTCTTATTTACAGACTTCATATGCCTCTTCAATGAAATGCAAGGACATTGCAAATTATGTTTGACGCTTCAACGGCAGCTAATGAGCCATAGCTATGCCATCAAATTCCCACTGTTGAAGTACTTTCTGTCACCACCTTAACCATTATCAATTAGGTGGAAAAGGTCCCTGAAATTTTGGTAGACACTCAAGTTATTTTGATGGCATTACTGAATTGGAGTTAGACACTTTACCAGGAATTTAGCTATTTTCCTTTCTCAGTTTCCGTGTTTCTGGCATTGGGCAGCCAATCAATATTTCATCTCTAGTCCTGTTGATCTCACCCAAGTGTACCTTTTCATCTTTGAACAATGTCTGTCTTGATTACCACACAATGTACCTCTCCGTTCCCATTCTGTGGACTTCTCCAGTGCTGAATTAGTTGCTTAATGGGTCCAGATATATAAATTACTGTAGACCTACTTATAAAATTGCAATTTACTTTTACAATTTCATGTGCTTAAATGAGAATGTGGGGGGTGGGGCTAGCCAAGGAACAGAGCGGTCGCAAAAAACTGAGCTCTGCGCTGTACAGAGTGTAGAACTGCTTATTTTGATGGAAAGTGTGTACTTTGTATGGCTGGGTCGCCTTGCACATACCTGCACTCGATGGTTCTAAACACTTAACGCCACATCCGCAATAGACTTGAGTACTAAAGTTCTCACCCTACTCCCTCCCCCCACACACTCACGAAGGCAAAACCACCACCATGTTCACTTTGTTACCTTGGAGGGAGGTGCATCCTCAATTGGGCATCTCTGGTAAAGCTGAGGCATTACCTGTGGAATTCAGCCTAAGCCCATAGGGGATTACTGTTTAGTCTTGCACATTTTTAGTAGATTTGTGGAGACTTACCTCTATCTACAACTAAACTTTGTAGCAATATAAAACTCAACCCTAGTGCATATTTGAACTGAACATTTTAAATCTATAAAATCTGTATCTTCACAAACAGACTGAGGCACAGATAAATCCACTAGGAAAGCAGTGGGTCACTTCCTGTCCTATATAGTGCATAGGGTATGTATCCATCCAATATTTGGCCCTTACTGAAGGCTCCAGCAACAATCTATGCAGCTGTCATTTCGTATCCAGTTCTGCACTACAGTTCAAAGTGCTATGTGTCTCCATGCAGACCATGTCAAGTCACTGCATTCCAAGTGCTGATGGCAGGATGCATGTGGATGCACAATGTTACTGCTTTAAACTGCCATAAGTATAGTCCAGGGAGATGATGTGGCTATCGTGATTCCTCCCTTTCTAAATTCTATAGGTATGTAAATTAGTGTTCTGGTGCAGCAGACGATTACAAAAATAAATAAAAAATATTAGGCATGTTGGGCAAATTGTAATGTCTGGGTCTGGAGCGTTAGTAGCCTCTACATTTATTAGGCTGTGTGCTTTGCTCTGTCAGCATACCAAATATCTCTCTCCATCTTCACTTTGTATGTTACTGTAGTTCACCATGACAAATACTTCTCTCAATATTCACCCTGTTTGCCCCTTTGATCATCACATCACATTTTTTATCTCCATTGCCATTCTTCATACTTATCTTGATCTCCTCTCCCATTCTTTCCAGCACTTTTATGTTTCTCTCCAATCACTGGTGCATTGTCTCTCACTATGAACCACACTGTATCTCTCGTGCATCCTCGTTATTTCTCTCTCCATTATCCAAACAGTGTCCCTTTCCATCCCAACCCAGAATGTGTTTCTATGTCCCTCATTTTACAGCATCTCAGTCTTCAATCCCACCAACTGGTCTCCATAGTATCACGCTTCACCACACCACCAAAGTATCGCTCTTCTCCACCATTTTCCCAGCAGTACTGATCTTCACCAGTGGTTAGCACCATTGATTTGTATTCCCCCCGATGTATTTATTGTTCATATCTACATTAGAAACTGTACAGCTAAAGTGTCTGTCCTTTTATCTTATGTTGATCAGATTCACTGGGGACCGTTGGCAACTCTGATGTGTTGGTTCTTTTGCATGGTTTTCCAACATCCAGTTATGACTGGTATAAGGTGAGAATTGCATGTCTTGTTTTTATATTTGGTTTTATTTCACAGACATTTAGAAACTCTGTATGTGAAGTATAAGAACCAATAGAGAACAGTGGCTCTTGGGGAGCAGCAATAAAGCATATTTTGCCATGCATCCTGATGGCTCTTAAGAGAGGGTACTCTTTATATAGAAAAGACAGGGACGGCAAGAAAGGGGGAGGGGTGGCCCTGTATGTGATAACATAAAATCTAGCCTAATAAAAGTTAGTGAGGCGAACATAGAGTCCGTTTGGGTTACGTTAGAATTTGGAGATCACACAGTAACTTGTGTAGGTGTAATTTACAGGCCCCCTAGACAAATAGAAGAGTTAGATAATCTATTAGTTGCGGAAATAGCTAAAATGACAATGAAGGGGGAAGTTATCATCATGGGTGACTTTAATCTTCCTGATGTGAACTGGAAAACCCAAATAGCTGCTTGTGCCAGGAGCACACATATTCTAAATATATTGAATTGTTTAGAAGATTGATTGATGCTCTTATTCATGTTTATATGTTTTTGTTAAGTAAGTGTTTTTCTAAATAAAGTGAAATTAATACTGTAATATATTTTTCCATTTTGACTTCTATTGAATTCTCCATTTAAATCAAGTAAAGGCAAACTTTAAACACCAAATAACTTGAAGTTCAATATTACATTTTGACAGCATTTTTTTTGGAATGCTACTAGTCACCAAATGTGAACATTTATTCTCTTGCTACAGGTGTGGGAAGGTCTAACTCAGCGATTTCACAGAGTTATTGCTGTAGATTTTATCGGTTTTGGTTTCAGTGATAAACCGGTAGGTGTTAACATATTGTATGCCTATAACATTGCTGCTAGATTCTGGAAAGCAACAGAATTATTTTAATATACTATAGGTAGCAAGCACTGTGGATCCACTATATGACTCTGTTCCCTGTTCTAAGTTCAGACTGCTTTGACATTGACGAGAGCACAGAGATTGTCTTCTCCTTTACACATTAACACTTCTACATTCTGAATGCCAATTTCTTCCATCCTAGACAACATTGATTGGCTGAGAGAGCGGGGGGCAGCTTAGCCTAGTATTCTCAACCAGTCAGTATTATTCAGATTGGATGAAATTGCTAATGCATATATGTTAATTTACCATTATCAATATAGCGGAGAGTGTGGTGGTTCATTGACTGGAAGAGCCCTAGTTTATGTCAGGCACTCCTAAACTGTTTAATATTGATGGTGCGGATGACGCAAAAACAGTGTAGGCAACATACCATGATGGTTATGTTGCTTAACCATTAGAAATGCATTCCCTTAAAAAAAATATCCAGTTTTACATGTACTAACAGTAATGGAGGCTTTGTTGACTCTTTCAAACATGTGCAGCTGAGTATTCACATATTTATTTTCAGAGACTCCACCGATACTCCATTTTCGAACAGGCTTCCATAGTAGAAGCACTTATTAGTCACCTTGGCCTGAGCGATCAGAAACTGAACCTCTTGTCTCATGATTATGGGGATACTGTTGCCCAGGAACTGCTTTACAGGTCAGACTAATACCAAATGGCATTTTCAAGCATCTATTACATTGCATAATATAATGAAAGTTATTACCTTTTGAAATTAAAGAAACAGAGTGTTGTATGGCTATATGATAAAATTAAACTGAGTATATTTTGTAGATATCTTTTATACAAATTTTTTTTATACAAAATTCTCAGTTTAAAAGGCAACTAGAAAAGCTCTGCCGTTGTAGTTTAGACTGTAGTTTTCCATGCAAATTGGTAAAAATCTGAAATAACATGCAGTTTGCCATATATTTCATAGTGAGAACAGGTCCTAGTGACTTAGGTCTTAAGCTCCACACAAAGAACATGTGTTTTTCTATTTCATTTTCTATTAGGTATGACCATGGAAGAAAGGGGCACATTAATATAGGAAGCCTGTGTTTGTCCAATGGAGGTAAGTGGTTGATTCCAACTGGTGGTATCTCTATATTGTTAATTAAACCTCACCTGCTTTACAGAGACACTCTAAGCACCATAACTACTACAACATTGCTAATAGCTGATGGTTGCCTTTTCCTGGTTGTTAATCAAACTGTCTCGCCTCTCTGCAGCCAAATGATTACATGATTACTAAATGTAATTCTGTCAAACTAGGATATCGATAGTGGACTTTGAGCTTTGCGGGTTCTCCTAGCACTCTCAGCCTATCATTGCCATTCAGATTGATAGAGTGTGCAGTATAAATGCAGACATTTATAGCATCAGAGTGAACCAGGTATTCAGCCTATTGTTGTATGCTTTGAAACTAGACTGTTATTTTCTTTCCTTTGCATTGTATATGTGTGAAATCCTTTTATATGCACATTGAGGAATATAGTCCCAATGTTTCATCTTATTATATCCTAAGGAAGTGTGAAGAGGGAATATCTACGTCCATGAATCACAGACCTATACACACACTCACATATGTACATACACACGACTACAGACCCACACCCACATACAAACACAATCAATCACAGACACACACACACACGTACATTGACATACCTATACAAACAATCACATTTTTACACACACACAGTCTATGGAAGTGTGAAGAGGGAATATGAACGTGCATTAAAGAGGCCTAGATAACCATGGAATACTAAAGAATGGTGTAGAATGGGTAATATGTTGCAGGAACATTATGTGTTTGCATACTTTTCAGAGAAAATCCAGATGTATTCTTATGTAAGAGATTGTTCCATTGATCTCTCATCCTTACGGGAGCAGTGACCTATGGTGACTAACTTGCAGTTGGATTTGTTGGTCCGCTTCAGTGATTAAAGCCAACCTCTCTGCAGATCAATGCTTTCCTTGCTCCATGTATTTCTCATTTGCCCAGAAGGTAGTTATTTAAACATTTGGAATTGTAAATTTGCAAAAACTATTTTCTTTCATTGCAGGTATTATCCCAGAAGTGCATTATCCCAGGATTGTCCAAAAGGTCAGCTCAGTAATTTAATGTTAATTGTAAAAAAACTAAAGTGGGGTAACAGAAGAGCATGCTTGTGTACATTTACACACGCGTTTCTTCCATTTCCTTTCCCTTCTTCAACTGATCTAGAAAATTGGCATAAATCACTCTCAGGATCATAATCCAAATATTTGTAGTTGCTCTTGTTATCTATCTATCTATCTCTGTTGTCAATGTAAATGATAGAGAAATATATTTTATAAACAAAATTGTTGCTGTCTTTGTGTTACAATGTTTGCTTTTCACTTCAACAGCTGTTAAAGGATTCTGGTATCTTTTCCCCAATTCTTACAAGGCTGATGAATTTCTATATGTTTAGCAGAGGGTAAGCCTAATTAACAACACTGTAATTTTTGTTTCAATAAATGTGTATTGACATAGAAAGAACATGTTGAAAAGTATTGAAAGAGATCCAAAGTCAGTCAGATAAATGAAACAGCCCCCACTCAAACAAAATTCTTAAAAAATTACACCCAAATGACAAATGGAAGAATTCAGTTTCAGTACAGGTAGATAGGAGATGCATATATGCTGCATCAGTTGGGGGGTAGAGCCTAGAGTATATTTAAGTGGAAGACCAGTGCAAAAAACAAGAGAACATCATATGAGGGCATGTAATGGGTCAGAGAAGGGGAGGAAGGAATCCTCATTACCTCCTTCCCTTCCCCAAGGATGAGGACTGCCAGAGCCATGGAGTAAGATGTAATCAGGAATAGGTCCTCAACTAAAAATAATTTTGGTGAATCTGATATCCAATTACTACTTATCTATCTAAATCATGCTGTCTCTCCCCTTTCCCATTATATGAAAATTCCTATTATGTTAACCTCTTCTTGTATGTAATGGAATGTTTCTGCATTAGTAAAGTCAGATCAGAGAACAGCATTCCTATCCACAACAAATCTATATTATGCGTTAAACTTCAGGATTATTCAGGAGAGACAGCATATGGTATTATTAGAACATGATCTCATTGTATATGTAGGATGGTAGTTGTTTCTTTCTAATGATATTCTGTGTAAGCTAGTATACTGCCCTTCTCCCATCTATGAATGATGTAATGTTTTCTGTTCACAGCATCAGTGAGGTGTTTGGCCCCCATACACAGCCATCCGAAACAGAATTCTGGGACATGTGGACTGCTCTGAGGAACAATGAAGGGAATTTGGTGGTGGACAGGTATGGAGGGTAGGGCAACCCCCTTTACTAACAGAATACTACAGCTGAACATAGCTTAGTGATTACTGAGGAGGTATAAATACAATTACATAATATATTGAAAAATTAATGTGTTTAAAATATATTTCACCCCCATAACTATATAACCTTTGCATTTAGTTAAAAAATACACATTTGTGCAAACATCACGTGTGCTTACATGGAAGGGAAATCCATGATCTATATCTGGTAATATTTTAAACACGTATGTGCTGCAGAAATTGTGGGTGCTATAGAAATAATATGTATACAACATTTGTATTCCTCCTTCACTGTGACTGAAAATGGAATATGTAGATGCAAGATTCAGTAATCTGTACGCAAGATAGCTTATACCCATACTTGTTATCACACCAGTCTTGTCATTTTAGTATTTTGCAGTATATAAATCAACGCAGGAAACACAGAGATCGCTGGGTGGGAGCATTGGCCAATTCCTCTGTTCCATGTGAGTAAAAAATTTGTTCAATAAGCACTTTGCTTAAACCATGAGGGCTCTGTGTCCTAGCCATTAAAGGGAAAGAGCGCTGCTTGCTTGATGGCAAACTTTCCTGGTATTGAGTTTATGTAGAATTGCTCTCGCAGTAGTGTGTGGCACCATGTGGCCTGATGGTTAATTTGAACTGCAGGTGTTTGTGCACTACATTTCCCATAAGGCTCATATAGATAACATGGCATTATAGGAAACATTATACAAACGTTTGGCAACCCATGATTTTCTAAGTTTTTTTTTTTTCCTTTTCATAGTACATCTAATATATGGACCACTTGATCCTGTCAATCCACACCCTCAGTTCCTAGAGCACTACACGTAAGTTGAACAGTCCTCAGAAGATGTTGCCTGCAAAGGATTAACTATGCTGCATATTATATGTAAATGTGACATTTTCAATATTTAATGTGGAAATCTCTAAATGTATACAACTAGTGTTTGAAGATTGCATGGAAACCATGTCAGTTATAAACCATTGTACAGCTCTGCTGAATTTGTTGGCGCTATATAAATAATAATAAAAATTAACACACAGATTACAAATATAAAGCAGGCAAAACAAACTTAATGTTTTACTAATTCTCTGTAATATTTTACAGATAGGGGTGAATTTTAGATCTGTGTGATCATAAGTAGTGTTAGGAGATCTATGCCACAATGCGTAACATGTCCCCGTGACTTTTCACCATGTCGAAGTTTGTGTCACTAGTTCAAAAAAATTCTTTAACTTTCGTTCTATTCTTGCAGAAAACTAATTCCAAAGTCGACCTTCTTTGTTCTGGATGATCATATCAGTCATTACCCACAGCTGGAGGATCCTACAGGCTTTCTTAATGCTTATCTGAGTTTCATCAACTCATTCTGATCCAGGGAGAACTGTGACTTTTTTGTGCATGTGTAATTTCTATATCTTCATCCTCAAAGGAGACCAAGCCACCAAGAGAAAGCAATAAGGCCTACAACATGTTTACAGTTCTTGGACCAGTTTACTTTGTATGCTTATTTGATAGTTTCAAGCCTTACCTCAGGGATAACTGTTCTTTAGCCCATTTTACTGCAATAGCAGTGTTTCCTTTTCTCCACCATCAATTTTCAAAATTAAAAATATCGTTGAGAGCAAAGTCTAGCAAACTAAATTGTGTAGATGACCTTTAGAAAAATCAGTACATCTGAAAAAAAGACATTTTGCTACAGTTGTGAATGTGCTACTTGGGGAAAATGGGTGACTGTGGCTATAGGGCTACTAAACTGGTTCATGGATTGCAGGGTAAAACTTACAAGGAAAGGTTAAAGGATCTTAACATGTATAGCTTGGAGGAAAGATGAGACCGGGGGGATATGATAGAAACATTTAAATATCTGTTAAACATTTAAACATGAAGGGAATCAACTCACTAGTTAAGGAGAGTATATTTAAAATAAGAAATACTACCACAGGAAGAGGGCATAGTCTTAAATTAGAGGGGCAAAGATTAAAAAATAAAATCTATATTCTATGATATAATATAGATATATAGATTTGTTAGGAGAACGTAAAATAAAATTAGCTAAAAACTGAATAATCTGAAAAGTATAGCACATAATCTGAAATGCACACTACCACACAGGAATGCTGATAACTGGGAGGTTAGTTGTAGAACATAAATAACAGAGAAAATCCCCAGAGCAGGGTGTCCACTCACTCGCAGCCCTCCAGATCTTATTGTTTGAGTATACCAGTAGTTCTTCTTGAGGGTCAGAAGGCGCCATATAGTGTGTATTCTTTAGCTTCATATAAAGTGCACTATTGTTGATTTTATCAAAACTGTAAGCACACTGGTTCTGGAAACAAACTACGAAAACTCTGGCATGTGATCCTTTCAATATGAAAGGTGAAAGTGACACATCTCTTTATGCATATTGCATTGGCATGATGACATTCCATCAGTAGGCCAGTGTAGAGCCTTAACTGTACATTGAGTAGCACCTCAATTGTTACAAAACGTGCAGTTTAATCCAATAATTAAAAAATATAGTCTGTGAATGGCTATTTTATTTTTCATAGCACAGCATGGTTCATTTAGCTGTTGTCAGATGTAATGTGATTTATTTGTTATGTTTTAATTTAGGTGCTATTGATAGTTTGATTTATATACTTGGACAATGTAACCAAGTGTTACTAAATAAATATCTCCTAAGATTGCATTTGAATATATTGAAAAAATGGTGGTAGGAAAATCTGCAACAGAGGGTGTCCCATCCATGCCCTCCAGCTGCTGTTGAACTAATCCTACAATGCTTTACCAGCTTATTCCAATGTCAATATTTTTTTATAGCGTAAGGTGACTAGATCATAGAACATTTTTATAGTGTACTTATATGTTCTGAATACCATTTCGAGTGACAGAATTATGATTCTGCAGTAACCAAACAAATTAAGAAATTCGAGGTGCTTAAATGCTAAGCTCAACTGACCTATAAAAGCAGTAGCATTGGCATAGACATGCACAAAAGTAACATTCAGTGCACATTATACAACGTAATGTAAACTGTGTAAGGTAAAGAAAAAAAAATAGATATACCATTGCTCACTCAAGAGCTGCTTGCAATGCTGATAACATTATGTACAGAGTGTGAGTAGCGCTATGGTTTTCTAGAAAGGCAACATGTGGTAGTTTGATCGCTGTGGAGATCCCGGGTCTCACCGTCTGACCTGAGCAAATTAGATTTCTCTCTCAAATTCACTCAAACTCGAATTGCAAAATTCAGGGTAAAAATAGCCACGCTGTGATTATTGCTGAGTTGTATCATTTTATCAGCTCGGCTATTTTGGACAGCAATTAGCAATTTTGTTTTTAATTTATTGCATTGTGAACAAACAACTCCATGCAATGCGGTTTATGATGCTGCATACATTGTGCATTGCATCGGGATAATAGGTACTGCTATACTACTGCTGCTCTTATATGTCACTTTAGAATGTGCACTTAATAAAGAATAATATGCATTACGTTCTTAAGGCTGCGTTGGACCATGTACCCACGCACACTATAAATCTAGTCCTTCAGTCTTAGCAGCATATTAAATAATAAAGCACATGGCAAAAGGATTAACAGAGATGTCCAACAATAGATTCCTTGTTATGGATGGATTATCTCAATGCATCTTGAGGCAGTGAAATGTAAGTATATTCAGGTCAGTGGTAATCTTTATCCTAGCCTATTTAGGAGCAGTGACTGACTGATGATGACATCACTACAATCTGGTCCACAATTTAACATGGCCAGGTCAGTGACTATACAATACCATGAGTATATAGGCTGTCAGCTACACATTTAAAACATTTCCGTTTCAGAATGTGTCTTTTTCAGCAAGCTAAATGCACGCATGCCATGGGATCTAGAATAGATTCTATTTCTGTATAATCTTCCAAAATGCAATAATGTTTTTTATAGCCTTTTCTGTTTAATCTGATCTGCTAAAATTGGTTTATATGATCGTATGTGATACATATATTTTTTGTTAAATTGACAAATATACAAACAAATTATAATTCCACCAGTGGATGTTGGAATAATCATGTTTATTTTATCTTAATAAAACACTTTTGATGGAAATAACCAGATATTGTTGTCTAGTAATATTTAGAATTTCCTTGAGTGCAGCATGGCTCATATACAGGGCCACAGAAACCATGTATGGATTTTGCAGCTCACATTACAGTGTTAGGAGCATTGTTTGGTTTAGCGTACAGCTTTTAACGATTCTTATTGGTTATACTGTGGTTCTGGTAGGTTAAACTTTAAAGGAACACTCCATGCACCATAGCAACTACAGCCTGCTGTACTGGTTATATTGCCCTCCCACAATAATTAGTCAACTAGGACCTGGGCTCACAATGAGTTAAGATCTCCCTTCCTGGCCCTAAGCACCCTTACCTGCTCAAGCAGAGATGTCCCCACACTTTGCTAAGGATGAACTAAAAACTTGGGCTGAGGCTGTGTGGAGGAGGCAGGGACATGATGCACTTCATAACCCTGCGTCCCATATAAGATGGCTTTGAAGCACCTCTATTTATGAGGCTGGGCAGATCATCTTCCTAACCAAATCTACTTGTGGTGCAGACAATGGACTGGCACCAGAGTTCTGGTTTTTGACTTGTGAAAGACAGCCATAGTGCAACCTGGCATTGTATGGGCAGTAGTGTTACAGCTGGCCCAGCTGCAATGAACAATCAAACAAAGCTACAAGATTGAGACTTGGTAAACAGGCAGGAGCTAGTAAGTCGCATAAAGGGAGCCTGATTGCAAATAGGCGGAGTATGCATATGTGTGTCTAAGATTTTGTGCTTTTGCTGTATGTATGTGTGTCTGTATGCATGTAAGTTTGTTTCCTTGTGTGCCTGCATGTCTGTGAATGTTTTCCTTCTGTCCCATGTATGAGTGAGTCTGCATGCCTATATTTTGTCTGTTTGAGTGTGTGTGTGTGTCTGTGTGCAGGTAGAATCTTATGTCTACCAGAGATGTATCTATAGTGCCCAAAGTGCAATTTGAACACAGGAATGTATCTATTGTTCATAGGCCACTGGCGCTTCTCAATAAAGGGTGACATGTCCAGCAAGTGCCAAGCTGCGAGAATGTTTTTTAAAGTGATCTGAGCCCCATATAGGTGCAGACCACACTGTTCTCCCACTGTTCCTCCACTAGACCACCAGGAATAAAACTCATCTGTTGCAAAAAGGGACCTGAAAGGATTGCAAATGAAAACTGTATGCAGACACTCAGACAAAATTCAGCCACCAAACACACATAAAACTCTACCAGCACCCACACATGCACACTCCACCCGCATACATTCCTCCAAACACATGTAAAACTCAACCACCACACAACATAAACATAACTCAGGACAGTAGTAGTTGGTCCCAATCTGTCACGGTCTAGAATCCTAGATGCTCACGAATAACCTCCTAAATGTGAAATTTTTGTTATAAGGAAACCCAAGTAGGTAACAAGGGTTTGCTGAAAGAACAGAAAATGGCACTTATACTTGTCCGTAATCTAAACTACTGTTGCATGTACCATTGGCTTACTTATGCATCCTATGTTACATTTGTCATCAGTACAGAAAGGCAGTGTATCAGACAATGGTCACGTCACATGGTCAAAAGTAGCTTGGCCTTACGCATGCGGTTTACTATAGTCAACTCCTCAAAGAGAGATTTTAAGCCAGACCCCACCTCATTAAATGAAAATACTCAAGGGGCAGCATTTGCATAGGTATGGTTTACTGGGTCATTAGGGAAAACATGGTGAACCCTGACAGGTTCTGCTGTGAAGGTCAGGGAAAAAGACAGTCTAATTAAGGGGAGCATTACTTGAGTGGGACAATACATCTCAGATATAAGCTGTGCACATCACACAGTTCCCCTTCACACCTTAGGGAAGCATGGCTATCTTCTGAACCATGATAAAAGCAAATGCTTCCAATACATGTTCCTGAATTGCTTTCCATCAGGGTTTAGGTACCTAATCTCTTGAATTAATTCAAGGTCTAACCCCCCCCCCCCCCCCCAATTAAACAATTAAATCGTAACTGGCTTGCATACGCCCTGAAAGGGGCACTATAAGCACCAAGTCCACTACATTTCAATGCAGTGGTGTTGGTGCATATATGCTGTCAATTTATTTAGAAAATGAAAACACTGCTGTTTCTGAAAATGTCAATGTTTACATTTGACCATAAAAGAAAGAAAGAGACAAATAGTCACTAAAGGAGCAGCAGGATGAAGCCGAACCTGGCTAATACATCAGTAAGAATGTATGGGAAGCCTTAAAGGGACACTATAGTCACCAAAACAACTTTAGCTTAATGTAGCACGTTTGGTGAATAGATAATTAGTTTTTACCGCGTACATGAAACAAAAATATCTCTTACCTCTGTAATTGATTCCATAGTTTGCAATCTTTGAAGACTAACTTGATTTCAACCTGGTCTGGCATGTATTTGACAGTCTATGAGACTGCCATTGGAAGGAAAAGAAATGCCCAGCTGCAATATTAGTTCCAGGACAGTGTAAGTTTCAGCAACTCCCATTTGGTGGAGTGTATTATGAATGCTAAGTGGGAAGTATACAGGTTTGGACAGGAGAGCGGGGGGAGGGACAGCAGTATGTTATTAGTAAAGACATTTAAAGTATACTCCTCGCCCCACACATTGACACTTGTCCCTGTTCTCTTGGGCAAAGCCTCATAGAATAGGAGTGATAACAAGCAAGCCTGCAAAGTCTTATTCGAGAATATGGACAGGAGGTCACTCCCATTTCCACTCTGGCCATTGGGTCAACATATAGTGCATAAATCCCATTAAAGATATTATCTGTGACACAAAACTCTTCAAGAACTTGCCATGTTTATTCTGATCCATATGTTCAAAGGCATTCTTTGTGTCTAATGGAAGCAGCATACATGATCCTAGACCAATCATTCTTTGTGTACTGTCCAGTGTATTGAATGACCTGGCCTGGGTGCATTAGAACTGAAAAGTAGAGACTGAGATGTGTGGTTTGGGATTTAAAAAATAAAAAATTAACATTTGCATTACTTAAAAATAAAATAAAAAAATCAGCAGCTTGGGCAGAATGTATGTTCCTTACCTTCTTTGGGTATAAATAATATGCTTGCTTCAAGCATGGGGACAAATGTCCCCAACTGGTAAGCAAGAAGTGGCAGTCTGTTCCCAATTTTTGTGTGTTTGTCTTCTCAAAAGCATGCGGTCAGGTTTATTGGGTGCCAGGTCCATCTAGTGTTAACCCTGCAGCTGTAAACATAGCAGTTTCAAAGAATGTTATGTTTACACTAAGGTTAATCCAGCCTTTAGTGGCTGTTTCATTGACAGTCGCTAGAGGCGCTTCTCACTGTGAAAATCACAGTGAAAAGACGGTGGACGTACATAGTAAAGCCTTAAGAAATGCTTTCCCATGGACTGTTTGAAGGCACGCGTGGCTCTTGCCGTGCATGCGCATTCGGATCTGACGTCGGCAGGGGGAGGAGAGTTCCCCAGCTTTGAGGGAGCCCAGCGCTGGAGAAAGGTAAGTGTTTAACCCCTTCAGCCCAGCGGGAGTGGGACCCTGAGGGTGGGGGGGACCTAAAGACCCTATAGTGCTAGGAAAATGAGTTTGTTTTCCTGGCACTATAGTGGCCCTTTAAGCAATAATAATGGAATGTACAGAAATTTGTCTCTGCTAAACCATTTGTGGAGCCCCTTACAAACACTTCTGAAAGTTGCAAACACTGTGAAAATGAGTAATTTAAACAAGTAGATTGGTTAGGGTCAAAGTAGATAAAGAATTTAGACACCAATAGCAGATGCAATGGTGTTAGTAGACAACAGAAAAAAGTTCCTATCTATGCCCCAATCAACATAGCAGAACACCTGGATTTTCTAGATACCTTCTCGATTTCCACCTTTTACCCCTTCAAAAACACTCATATCACAGCAAATGATCAC
This sequence comes from Pelobates fuscus, assembly GCF_036172605.1. NCBI lineage: Eukaryota > Metazoa > Chordata > Amphibia > Anura > Pelobatidae > Pelobates > Pelobates fuscus. Next base: position 249,238,450 of record NC_086319.1, on the reverse strand, counting down.
TTCTGGACCTAACAAGTTAGGTTTTCAGATCTCATGTAACTTTTAGGGGGAATCTACTGTAAGTTTTCAGTGAGATGGGATATTCTGAAATACATCCTGGTTCCTCTATTAGTAACAGAAACATTCCAACTATCAGCCTTGTTTCTGAAGAATAAATTCTGCAATTAAGAGGACTACACTAAGAAGACATTGACATCCATCTGGAAGCCAAGAAGGGTTCTACAAGCAAGGAATACTAGAGAATTTGGAGTTGTTGTATTGGTGTAAAAGCATTCAAAAGGACCACTATCGGCTTCAATTTCTAAAATTCTGTGCTTCCTTTAATTGGTAATCAAGATCTCAAACCAACATCTGTGAAAATGCAGATTTCAGCAATTAACTCTTACACTATATGGAACTTTGCAGCAGTTCCACTTGTAATAACATGTATTCAAGTAGTTTACATCATGCCTACAGTAAGGTGTCAATGTAGCTCTTACCTCCTTGTGTTATCCACCATTTGAACCACTGCAGTTTGTCAATTTTAAGTATCAGACATGCAAAACACTGGGGTAAACTCAAGATCTCTCTAGCAAGTTTCTATATTTAGCGTTCCACGTGAATAGTGGTTCTGAGGTTACATTTGAAATTCTACTCAAAAGGTGTCATCTGTCAATAAACTACAAAAATACATTATTCTACCAACCACCTAAATATATCCTATAGAATTACATAGTTAGATAACTGAAAAGAGACTTGCGTCCATCAAGTTCAGCCTTACTCACATTTGTTTTTTAGATAAAGAAGAGAAATTCCATAGGTCGGATGTCAAAAGAACACTTGAGTGCTACTACTGAATAAAATAGAAACCTTTTAGGATATCAGAGCATTTGTTTATTTTATCTAAACACAAGACCAAAGGCAAACGAGCTTTGAAAGCTATGTTGGCAAAGAGAATTATGGAATCCATTGCCTTGGCATACACGGCTAAATCTCTACAGTCTGATCGAGGCCCACTCAACAAGGGATGTAGTGATACCATTGGCATTTAAAGCATTTGCTTCTAAAATAAATATGTAGAACTGCAACTTGGACATTCTTGAACATGTTTATAATGCCCTATTGCTCAGAGATACTTACCTCAAAAGATTCAACTACAGGCACAAGGTGTGGCAAGCAGTAGTGAAGACCTAACCTAAGGTGTGACAATGGCTGCCTAAATAAAAACAAATGTGATTCTAACCTAATGGCAGAAAATTTAGCAGTGATACTACAGGGGCATGGTCCATACACCAAACCTGCTTCATTAAGCTTAAATTCTTTGGTAGATAGATTATCCCGTTATCCCTTATAGAGCATTACATACTACCCAACTTTGCAAGGAAGTTTTCATTTTTGTTACAGCCCTTCAGTTGGTGAGCTCAGTGTCTTCATAATCTTTGCTCTTGTATGCGGATCTTGTTTGGTCACAATAAGTTGCATGTTTCTTTTATCTGTTGTATAGTGCTGTGGGATATGTTGCTATTAAATAAATAATAATTGCAAGTTAGAACTACATTTTTATTTGGTAATATGTGGCAGTTCTGCTGTAGTACTAAACCTGTAGAGACATAATAGCTGAAATATTAATGGTTTTATCTAGGTACAAAAAGTCTCTCAAGGCTAGACAGGAAACACATTTTGCCATGCTTCATTTGAAAACACAAACGCTGGAATGAACAATTGCAAGGATCCGGAGTCATCGACTTTGATCCTTTAACTGCTGCTGCTTCTGTCTCCAAGGCATTTATTTTTTGTAAATCACAGAGTTGTTGGGAAGTTCAGACATAAGACTTAGAGCAAGAATTCGAGTTCCAGAGGTTGTATGGTATATTAGAAGGGAAACATAGGAGTTACTTTTTCCTGAAATGTTATGATTTCCTTTATGAGATATGGAGGATGTATGTTGGATTTCCTATCCCACAGAGGCCAGGATGACATCAGCTGGCGTTTCATCTGTGCTCCTGACCGTAACTTGCATTGTAACACCATCACTAAGGGCAAGCTTGGATCGCAAAAGAACATCATGTCCGCCCCTGTACACACCTAGTTACAAGAGAAGGAACAGATATTGCTACTGAAACATTACGTTCGTTTAGCTTTTCAAAACGTGTTTTAAACATTCAATTGACAAAAACTATATATTTGGTGAAAGCTAGCAAATCTTGCATGCTGGATCAAATGTTAAAGGACTTATTGTATTCCTAGTGTAGAATTGTCGTATCAGGGGCATACTAGACTGGATCTAGTAATTTAATGATTCTGGAGATAATGCATTTAAATTGCAGATAAAAAAAGTAGATTATTTCCATTGTAGCGTGTCCCAGGGACCTGTTTCTTATGCAGCCACCTCTTGAAATGCCAGAAAATGGTTGAGATGTTCTAAAAGACTGACAGGGCAGGTAAGGACTTGCACACTGTGCATATAAAGCGCAAGTATTTAATGGGAGGCATGAACCTCTGTGACATCGGAGTTAAACAGGTATCTATTGTTTTCCAAGTTGTTTTACCACTCCATGGAAATGTGAAAGATGCAGAGTGAAAACAAGTGCAAAGGATTTTTTTCCCTACATATGATGTGAAAAGAAAAAAACTAAGATTTTAATGTGTGCCAAGACAAGAGAGCATGGACTTGAATAAAAGGGATACTATAGGCACCAAAACAACTTTGACCTAATGAAGCAGTTTTACTGGATAGATCATGCCCCTGCAGTCTCACTGCTAAATGCTCTGCCATTAAATAGTTAAATCACTTGTGTTTCTGTCCATGCAGTTCTGGCCCCTTGGCTGTGACCAACACACAGCCTACATAAAAAATGGTTTAATTTTCAATCTGATGTTAATTTGATTTAAACATATTTATCTCCTGCTCTGTAAATTACTAAATTAAACAGACTGTGCAATACAGGAAGTTTAAACATTAGATCTCACTTTACATTAAGTGTTTTTAGGAAGGCTGTACATATCACATGCAGGGAGGTGTGACTGGGTCAGTATAAACAAATTGCTTTAACTCCTAAATGGTAGAGAATTGAGCAGTGAGACTTTAGGGATATGGTCTATACACCCAAACTGCTTCATTAGGCGAAAGTTGATTTGATGACTACAGTGTCCCTTTAAACACTGCCCACTCAAAAACATAGAAACTTGTGATTGCACCATATAAAACAAATCTGGCGGGTGAATCTCTGTCCATGTAAGAATCTTTATCTTGCTCTTGTTACACTGGTCAGGAGGATAACAGTACAATGTATCACTTTCTGCTATATTATCACAATAAAATATTTATTTCCTGCTTACATCTTACCATTGATATTTCATGGCATGTTTTTTTATTATACCAATGCTCGTGATGGTATAACTGGTATCTGTGTTTTTGTAAAATAAAGTGATTTGGTTTTTATATAGACTTCTTCCCTTTATGTTCCCTAGGACGACGCATAATCCACATTTTTGAGATTTTGAACAATTCTGGGTTAGGCTCATTGGGAGAGATCTACAACGACCTTGTTGCAGATAAGTCTGCTAACTGTTTTATAATAACATAGGTTTTCACGTTTCAATGGACAGTCACTAGAGGTGCACAATTTTCACTCACCTGACAAATAAAGTACATGTGAGTTTTTGTTCTCAGGCACCTTGTCAGACCTCTCACATGGCTGCATTCCCAAGAACTTAATGATGTTGGTAACAGCCTCTGAAAGTATAACATTAAACAAAAATAAAACAAAATACAGTTCTAAACATGCAACACAGAGCTGTATTCATATCATCTGTACTTTTATTTAATTTTGTCATTTTAAGGAGACAAATTGTTCTGCTACTGATTGTTAATAATGTTTTGGGGTATATTTGTGGGGAAAAGTAATCTAATTATAGAGATATTATAGTCTGAGCCACTACAGCTTAATGCAATGGTTCTGGTGTCTACAGCATGTCCCTGCAGGCTCAGCAATGTAAACGCTGCCTTTTCAAAGAAAAGGCAGCGTTTACATTGCTGCCTAGTAACATTTCAGGTGTTGTCACTCATGCACCAACTAGAGGCGATTCCTATTTCCCTGCTGCATTGTGTGCAGCAAAATCGTTCAGCCTCTCCACACTCTGCATGGAGATGATGAACTATCTCCATAGAGATGATTTGATTCAATGAATCTCTATGAGGAGATGCTGATAGGCGTAGCGTTTTGCTGTGTATGTGCTATAGCCTCCCAACTATTTCTAACACTATAGTGTACCTTTAAATGGCTGTCATTATGAACTAATGAATTGAAATTGTAGTCATATTCTCTAGAATGGATGATTGCATACAGCATAAATATATAAGTAATCCCTAGAGAACCAATAACAATCCATAATATCAATCTTGTAATTATAGATTAATAGGTAGTGCGCAATGTAAAAATAGTTTTTAAAAAGCCACTTCTGGTTGTTAAATGCAGTTGAAGAATTGCATGAAAACAGAATTACTCCGCATCTTTCTATTGTTTCTCTCCTGGTTGTTTTAATCTGTACTGTAGCATATCAACATGTCTCAACAATGGGATGTGGTTTATACATTTCTCATAAATATACTCAGTTTTCCCTCCTCTTCAATTTGTCATATTTTGTATTTACTAAAAGAGTCTTAATATCTAAAAACAAAAGCAGTAATGAAGGAAATTATAAAGCAGCATACATCCTAATGAGGTATGAATTCCAGTGCACTTCATTTCTAAAACCCTCAATCGTCAGATATGGTGACACCCTTGCAGATTAAGAAGTGTCAGTCACCAATTTCACCATTTGCATATTTTCATTGGGGTACATCTACAAAGTAGTGATTTTATTAATTTACTGTTTTTTTGTTTTTATTGCATCTGGGCAGTTGAGTGTCGCTTTAAGGCTAAAATCAATGACATGCAATTGACCATGATGAGCGACTAGATAAAAGACAAAGGACTGGTGTAATAAAGCATAACACAAGTGTGATGGTTGCAAAACAAACTGTGTAAGTGAAGTTGAAAGAAAGTTTAGAAAGCAGAACTTGTTTGCTCGAAGGTGATTAAGGGTCAGTGTATTATATCTCAGGATATGTATAAATAAAAAAAAAGAAAAAAAAAAAAGAGAAAAAGGGCAAAGACGTTGGCCACTCCCACTGCTGTATGCCTGAAACCTCATTCTCTCTCTGCTTTGTACTTACTGTCAATGCCAAACATTCACATATTTGTCTTACAGAACATTTAATAGAAAGTATTTTGTTTATATACTTTATTACTGCCTACATGGCTGGCAGTCTCATCCAACTATGGCCCTAACAGGGCTTCCAGGTTCTTGCTATTAAGATCATTATCTCAATAAGCTCATGCTTTATCATAAAGTAAAACACCTGCTGAATCTGAATTTTGACAAAAGACATGCAATACTGACATTCTATAAAACGTGACTGTACCCCAGAAAAAAATTTTTTTTAGCTGCTTTTATTAGACAGTTACCTTCCAATGTTTTAGTTGTACTGAGAGCGAAGGTTTCTTCTTTTTCATACATATCGCCCACCTCTTCCCAAGCAGCACCAAAGTTTGGTTTCAAGACCTTTTGAATGTGATCTGCAAGTCCCACCTCCAAGTCTTCCAGCTGACACAGACATGAGAATATCAGTTATTCTAATGTTTTCATAACACTCAAGATTCAGATGATGATTTGTCTAAACCTGAGAGCTATGTTAATCCTTAAAAACAGTCATGGTACTATTTTTTATTAAGAATATTCTTGACACTGTAGTGTGTTAACATTTTCAAAAAAAAAATAGTGAAATATATTTCTTTTATTATAATATGTTCTCAGCCATGGAAGCACAAGGGATGAAAAGTTTTTACTTTGAAAAATTAATACGTACCACATATTCATCACTGTAACCTTCATCAACTGGTATACCGGTTTGTGGATCACAGTCTTTGACAACAAACTTCATTGTACAGTTAAAGGTGCAGGACACTGACAAAAGAAGACAAGTTGGATTCACTTCTGCACTTCTTAGATACATCATATCGTCTGTACAGATTTCAGAAGTCATTATATAAATAACTTAACGTTACAAGTAGCAAATAAATTGACAAATGGTATTTATAAAGTAGCCTTCACACCTATTCTCAACGTTACAAACTCCCTCTATGTGCAGTGATGCTCATCTTCAACACTAATATCGAAGGATTTAAACATTAATCTCTACTGAGGTCCAACAAAAGTGGAAAAAGGACAAAATAATTTAGAGGCATGTTTGATGCCAATCCAGATGAGAATATAAATGTTCACCTGCCGTAGGATCATCTTCGGGAAGCTTGACTAGAGTGTAACACATTCCAGGCTGGTTGTAGGGAAGGCTCTGTGCCGGTACATAATGAGTTACTTCATAGGCTTCTGAAGGCTCCAGCTGCACAGTTACCTTTTCAAGTAACTGATCATTTAATGTGTTGGTGCAGTCAAACTATGAACAAAAGTAAAAGCATACATCTGTAAATATTAACCAAAACAGTAAGTTTCTATCCACATAATATATTAGTACTATTTTAGGAAGTAAGAATATTCAGTTGACATAAGATTAATCATAAATTCTGTGAGTGTAACCCTTTCAATGCCAAGCATGCATATTGAGTGTGTTGGACATTTCAGGGAATCCTTACCCTCAACACCACCCACACTTAAGCATTTTTTTTTTCTTCACAGTGAGAAGACGCCAGCGTCCATAGGAAAGCATTGTAAATGCTTTCCTATGAGACTGGCTGAATGCGCGCAGCTCTTGCCGCGCATGTGCATTCAGCCGAGGAGGCGGAGAGCTCCCTGCCCGGCGCTGGAGAAAGAGGCAAGTTTAACCCCTTCCTCCCACTAGATCCCGGCGGGAGTGGGACCCTGAGGGTGGGGGCACCCTCAGGGCACTATTGTGCAAGGAAAACAAGTATGTTTTCCTGGCACTATAGTGGTCCTTTAATAAAGGAATATATATCATGAGCAAAAATAGTCACAGTGCATAAAAAATATAGATGACTATCAAAATTATTAACACCAACAACAGATAAAAACCAAAAGGGCTAACATAACAGAAGTCCTAAAAACTTGCCCACTTAGGTTTTCAAAGTAAAACTTCTGTCCAGGGGGTCTCCGGCAAGGAAGATGGTGACTTACTCAAAATTAGATTTTGGCCCCAAGCAAGTACAATGCACACTTCAGTATCATTAGAGATATACCCTGTGGATTACCAGGCCTCATCCAGAGGTGGAGTTAAGGCGTATCTATAGAGACACTAAGTGACCACCCCCTGGTGTCAAGGCCCATATCAATCCAAACTGAAACATTTGGTTCTTCTCTTATGTACCTGCCACAGAAATAATAATTACATCTACGAATTTGTTATTACTTTTCCATTCCATAGATATGTTGTCCACTATATTGGGTTGCAATTAAGGCGTATATCACAATCCCTTTCCCTATGGTTAAGTTATGCCAAACATGTTTGGGCTTCTTTAGAAGATGGCGCTTGCAACATTCCAAATATAACAAAAATTTGTGTAAATTATTATTCTGTGGGTAAATATTAATGTTTTTTCTTTTGGCTATGATACTGGAACAAGGCTAATGGCCATTAACAGATCAAAGAGATTGACTCATCAATTAAGTAGTACAGGCCATATGGCTGAAACCAGACATTCAGGCTTTTCAAGTGTAAAAGCTCACACCTTGCAGAGCCTTTGATTAATCACTGGATCCATCTTTCCCTATTCACATTCCTATGCAATTTACATTACCCCTTCTGTCATCTGACCTCTGCGGGGGTCCCAGCTTCAAAGAGGAATTAAGGCTGTAAACCTTCTGACCTTCCATACAATCAAATAAACCCCTTTTGACATTGAAAATATCACCTCTACCAAGCAGGCAGGTCATCTATGCACTACACAAATTACATTAAAGGACAATATTCCCTATTGCAATAATAAGTTATGCACCCTTGCCGTAAAACAGAGCACCTTGCAAAGACTTATCAATGAATGCATTGGGATATCTGCGACTGAGCAGTCACAGAAAGTCTGGGCTCGGAAAAAGGTTAGAGTTTGCAAAGGCTGCAGACAAGAGATTTGCAGCTATTGCAATGTGTTTTAAGATAACCCTACCGAGAAAAAAAAAAAAGCATAATTAAATTTTTGCATATTTTCAATGGGGTACATCTACAAAATAGTGATTTTATTCATTTACTGTTTTTTTGTTTTTATTACATCTGGGCAGTTGAGTGTCGCTTTAAGGCTAAAATCAATGACATGCAATTGACCATGATGAGCGACTAGATAAAAGACAAAGGACTGGTGTAATAAAGCATAACACAAGTGTGATGGTTGCAAAACAAACTGTGTAAGTGAAGTTGAAAGAAAGTTTAGAAAGCAGAACTTGTTTGCTCGAAGGTGATTAAGGGTCAGTGTATTAGGATTGTGTAGCTCTGAGGATGGATCAATGAACTGTGAAACAACAAATTACGTCTTAATGTTATATGATTTTTTAATAACTGAGAATATTACCACCTACCTGAAAAACAATATGATCTGTAAACACATGCTTAATGCATCGCACAAAATACTCTGTCTCAGCTTCTGTAAGCTGCACAGGTTCAGAGGATTTGAATAAGGGCCCCAAACTCCTGAATTCAGGAATGGCAGACAGTTGTTCTGTAAAAGATTAAAAAAAACAAAAAAAAACAGACAATGCTCTAGTTTATATTTTACACGATATTAAAAGAATACACAAGCAATATTGTACAGCGCCATGGAATGTGATGGAGCTATATAAATAATAATATGGCTGTAAACAAGAAAGTGTAGTGAAAACCGTTGTGAATTCTCAGTATTACTACATTTAATGCCTCTTAATGTGATCTGATCACTTTTTGTTATAACAGATAAAAAGAAACAGATTAATTTAATTACTAAACATAATAAACAAATATTCATAGTATTTGACGAAAACAAAAGTGTCTGAAAATGTAGTGTTATCTTTTATATTAGAGGGAAATGTACAATGAAACGATGAACATGTTCAACAATCCTATCCTTTAATATGGTTTCCATTACTTTCCCCCACTACTGAAGTAAGGCTTACTGGCCTATAGTTGCCCGACTCCTCCCTACTACCTTTCTTGTGAACGCGTACAACATTCGCTAATTTCCAATCTTCTGGGACTACTGCTGTTAACAATGATTGGTTAAATAAATTCGTTAATGGTTTTGCTGGTATCCCCAAAGCTCTTTTAATAACTTTGGGTGTATCCTATCAGGCCCTATCGATTTATTTGTCTTTACTTTTGACAGTTGAAATAGAACCTCTTCCTCTGTAAACTCACATGTAACAAATGCCTCATTTGTCCTTTTTCCTTACTGAGGCCCGTTTCCTTCATTTTCATCTGTAAATACTGAACAAAAATAATCATTGAGGCAGTCAGCTAGACCATTATCCTCTTCTACATACCTTCCTTCTTTTGTTTTTAATCTAACTCATCCTTGTTTTACTTTCCTTTTCTCATTTATGTATCAAGAAAATGTTTTGTCCCCCCCCCCTTTTTTTTTTACTGACTGCTATTTTCTCTTCTGTGTGTGATTTGGAAACTCTTATAACTTGCTTAGCCTCTTTCTACCTAATCTTATAGATCTGTCTAGGTTTTTTTATAATTATTAAATGCTAACTTTTTGTTTTTTTACTACAACATATGCGGAGTACTACAATGGTTTCTTGAATTTTTTGCTTTTACTGACAAGCCTAATGCAATTTTCTGTTGCCTTCAGCAGTGCAACTTTTAAATAATCCCATTTCTCTTGGACTCCATTTAAATTGCTCCAGTCTTATAATGACTCCTTCACACATATTCTAATTTTAGAAAAGTCTGTTTTTCTAAAGTCTAAAACTTTTGTTTTTGTGTGGTGTGACTCAATCACTGTTCTTATATTAAACCACACTGACTCATGATCACTGGATCCAAAACTTTCACCGACAGTAATATCTGATACCAAATCTCCATTTGTTAACATTAAATCTAGTATAAATACAAAAAGATAAGTCCTGCGCTCACTCCCATCACTCCTGGGTGGCAGCAACGACCACAGTACACATCAGCCCCAATATATATATTAAAAACCAAAAAAAAAAAGAAGTTACCTGCGCTCTCTCCTTAATCCCTATGTATATTTAAACAAATGGAGGTCATTTAGTTACTCCAATGGCCAGAAGTGATGGGAGTGAGCGCAGGACTTATCTTTTTGTATTTGTATTCACTTTTTGTATCACACAGCTTTGTTACAATGCTGCCGCCCATCCCATGTGTTAATAAGTATATAGGGGTGTATATAAAAAATACAGGCAGGCGGGCATTCCCTCCAATGGCCATTGGAGTAACTAAATTACCTCCAATTGTTTAAATATACATAGGGATTAAGGAGAGAGCGCAGGTAACGTTTTCTTTCTTTGGTTTTTACTAAATCTAGTATGGCCTTTTTACGAGTTGGCTCCTCAACGACTTGTTTTAGAGACAATCCCAGTAGGGAGTTTAGAATAAGTGTGCTCCTGGCGCAAGCAGCTATTTTGGTTTTCCAGTTCAAATTAGGAAGATTAAAGTCACGCATGATGATAGTTAAAATGACAATGAAGAGGGAAGTTATTTCCTCATCTAGTAGATTATCTAACAGAGATGACTCTAAGCTTATCATTTTTTAAGACATTTCCTACAGGCACCTTCTGTCCTTTTTTGGGGGTGCAATTTGATTGATGTTTTATCACCTTTTTGCCCCACCCCATCTCCCAGTTTAAATACATCCTAGCAAAACCTCCGAACTGCTCACCGAGAACATTTGTTCTCTTTTGAGAAAGATGCAAACCATCTTTTTTGTACAGTTTATTCCATTCCAAACTGAGCTACCATGAGAAATGAAACCAAATCCTTCCTCCCGACACCATTCACCAAGCCAATTGTTAAAGTCCCTAAGCTGCATCATCCGCCTGTCGTTCTGAGTGTTATGCACAGGCAGAACTTCAGAGAATGACAGTGTGGAAGCAACCTGCCGTATATCATTGGCGGAAAAACACAAAAAAAATCATTTACCTCTGAAACCTCACTGCAAGCCAAGTCATGTGTCCCTAGATGGACAAGTACATCCAATACCCCTTGCTGCTTTGCTCACTTAACAATATTACAAATATGTCACCTGTCTCTGTGAGCAGTAGTTCCGGGAAGACATCTCACAAGACCACTATTGTCCAGCTCAGCACCTCTTATGATAGAATCCCCCAATAACAGCTGCTTTCTATTAGGCCTCACCATAGTCTGCAAGCCTGTCTCCATAATACCACTACACTCGTTGCCTGAGAATGTCTCTGCGACACCATTATTAAAAAGACGCCTGGGATTGCCGGAGCATGAGCTAATGAGGGAGGAAAAGTATGACTGTTTGGCAAGGGCTATGCTGTATGAACGCAACATAAATTTGTAGTGGAGGAAGTCCGACTGGATGCGTGACTTCCTCCAGCAGCGTTCAGCAGAACGGGAACATCTCTGCAGGTAGCGTGTTGATTTAGTGTGCCACGGTTGGGGGCATGTTCTCCTCAAGGTGCATGTTTGGAGCAGGGATGCTGCGTCCAGGGCAGAGGTGAGGGTAGTGTTATATGAGGAGATAGCCAGTGAGGGACAGGAGAAAGTAGGGATGGATAGAAGTTGGGAATCAATATTAGATGATAGCTGCTGAAGGTAAATATAATTCAGATTCATCAGAGGAATTACGTATTGTACGAATAAATTCTACACAAACAGAATGATGAGAAGCTTATTGGAATGTGGACCAGGCAGCACAAAAATGATCCTAAATTTAAGTAACTCTACAACCAAACTAGTAAAGGAAAATTTATTTACTGAACATTAACCATTAACTTGCAACTTGGGTTTGTGAAATTGTGTTTCCCAAGTAAATCACTGATTTACAATTTCCACCAGCAATTGCTTTCTTGCCGAGAAAATTAGAGGAACTAGTCCAATGTGCAGTTGAAGGGAGAAAGCTATCCAAAGTTAATATTCTATTATATAATAAATAAATGAATTTGGCCAGAGGATTTTTCAATGTCCAGAAACATAACTCTCACCTTGAAAGATGTCTTGTCGAGCAGGCAAAACTTTTTCAGGCTGCTTGTTAGCCATAGAAGCAAGGTCTGACAGAAAATTAAACAGAGATTCCCAAAAGGATTAGTACACATAAGTAGACTATTAAAGTAAAGCTCATCACATTTAAGAGAAGTTATACCATCGTATGGAATACAGGATTTGCGACTGGCATGTTCTTCTCACAGCTAGTATATCAATTTTTTTTAAGTAAATGCCAAGCAATTGTTAAAAGGCCAGATGGACAGAATTGTTTTTGAATGCATCTGTGCTCCTTTGCTGTCTGATTGCACGTGTGTGATTATAATAATAATACACACACACACACACACACACACACACAACCTACAATGTCCACCTTTCTGTTTAAGTGCACCATATACATTATAATTATATATATATATATATATGTATGTTTGTTTTCAAATGGGAAATATGGCATATGGCTTTCTTTAAATACTCTAAAAGTATACATAACACAATAGTAAATAGGAATAAATAAAATGTTTCCTCTGTTTTACATTTAATTTCTACACACCGAATGCTAATAAAAAAAACTTGAAATAGATGAACCAATTAGTTATGTTTGTTAAAATGACCAATATATTTTTTTTATAGACGTTATAAAACAATTACTGTAAGGAGTGAATTCTAGTTTTAAAGCTAAAACTTTGGAAAATTTGGCATGCAGGGATTACAACTTTAATAGTAGTCAGAGAGCCCAAAATAACTACCGTACAAAAAGTAAATATATGCAGAAGGTACATAGCCCTGGGATATGTAACCAAGAGCATTTTGACACTTTTCAATGAAAAACATTTTATCACGAACCTCAGTAAAACTTGTTATTATTTTGTGTGTTGGTTTTTTTTTCTCAAGCATGTTTTATTTTGGGAAAATGCACAGGTCACGTGTCCCACAACCAAAACACCCCATATTTGTATTTTGCTGTTGTTCTCGAGTACAGTGATATCCCACATGAATACCTTCCCCCTAACCTTGCTCCTAATCCTACCACTAATATTGTCCCTTATCCAAACCCTAATGCGACCTCTAATCCAACCTATAATCCTACTCATAATTTAACCCATTATCTAGCCCCTTTTCCTACACCTAATCTAACCAATAATCCAACCTCTAATGCTATAATTTTAGTCCTAATCCCACCTCTCAGGGGATTCCCTGCAGCTTCTAATACAGAGATTGGTGCTGGGCAGCTGGCAGAGATCAGCACTGTTCCTGCAAAACCAGCGAGAAGTTACCAGGATATTTTTATACCCTGTGGGCTTCCCTTACACTACAGAGTAAACAATGACAAACTGGGTTAGTGGGAAGTACAGTTAAAATTTACCGCAATACCGCAAGCGCTGTATTTAAATCAGTTTAAACTGTTAACACAGTAAAGGAGTTTAAGCATGCGTGGGATAGGCATAAGGCTATCCTTACTATAAGATAAGGCCAGGGACTAATGAAAGTATTTAGAAAATTGGGCAGACTAGATGGGCCGAATGGTTCTCATCTGCTGTCACATTCTATGTTTCTAAGTTTAAAGGACTATGAGCAGTACTCGCTGCTCATAGCTCTCCTGCAAGTCTGTGGCCCCAACTGACAGTGTGGACCCCTTTGTAGCGAAAGATACCTGGGGTTCCCTTTCTTTTTTTTTTTTTTATTCGGCAGGCTGGCATTGCTAGAAATACCACGGCTGAACAAGATTACTCAACTGTGGTATTTAAAGGGATCTGTGCAATGTTCACTTACAGCACTGCACACAGCTCATCTGTCAATCTGGGGCTACAAGTTGTGGCCCAGCAGACAGAAGGGACCCTCAGGTATCGAATGATTTAACCCCTGCTGGTACCTTTACTGCATGACAGTCAATTCAGTCAATGGATGCAAAGTCCTGCACTGCATGACAGCAGCACAGAGGGTTATACGTTCCATGCACGTATTATATATTTATATTAAGTTAAACAAACACACAAGTATAGATAAAAACCAGGTAGTGATCCAACAGCACATCCTTCTTTTTTCCCCACTAAAGAAGCATTATATATACCTGTTTTTTGTTCCATAAAGGGAACAGTGGCTAAAGGAACACTCTTCATGTCAAATGGTTTATCTGAAGGTTCCAGAGTGTACTGGTGCAAAGCTTTCTCCATTCCAAGCACAGAGACTGTCAACCCTGGAAAAAAAATAAGTAGTGTATTATAATTTGAACTTGCCGAATTATAGTGTTATATATGTCACAAAACATAAAACGGAATTTCTACCTAAATAGGTCATTGGTTGAACTTATTTATAGTTCACAGAAAATAGTGCTACTATACTTTTATCTTGTATTAAGAACTGAAATTAATAGTAGTGGTTTAAAAGTCGTTTCATTTAAGAAAGCGTTCAAAACAGGGGTTTAATCCAATAATTGCTGTCCTGCATACTTGTTTTTGGCAACTAGAAATGGGTGCTGACAAGATTTGACTAGGAGCACATCTTGCTACATGTATGCATCAATCCATCCTGGGTCCATACCTCTGTGGCAGTAGTGAGCGAGTGGCTCCTCTGAAAGCTTACATTGGAGATCTGGACAAGTGAATTGCTACACTGAGACAGATTGCTCAGTGAGTAGCAGACCCCTTTCAAAATTGTCAGTTTAGTGGGTCCCTCTAGTGGAGAAAGAGGAGATAAGACAGCTGGTTAACAGTTTCATATGTTAGTGGGGGGAGGAAAGGTTTAGCTGGTTGTAACTTTGTGCAATCTAACAAATTTGCCCGTTTTAGTGAAGATGTTAGGAGCAATAGCTCAGGAGTAGCTGTACTGGAGAAAGATGCTCCTTCTAACATCCAAAGGAACAGCCCCTCGAGTACATTTCGGGCTGAGAATGTAAGAAAGGCTAGAAAGGTTGTTGTGGTAGGGGACTCTTTTATTAAGAAAGTACAAGAGATTGGTGATAATATTAAATGCCTGCTTATTAATGCAAGGAGCCTATATAACAAAATAGTTTAGTTTAAAGATAAACCAAGAAATTAAAAATAAGAAAAAGGCAATTAAAGCATTTAAAAATCAGACAAATCAGAGGCATCCTCTATAAATTTTAAGGAAGCCAATAATGCATGCAAAAAAATATTAGATGGGCTAAACTAGGAAATGAGAAAGTAATAGTCAAATAGAACAAAGCCAACCCTAAATGTTTTTTATTATTTTAAATTTTTTTTAAGTACACAATTATAAAAAATTAAAGTGGAGCCACTGAACGAAGCAGTCGCACATGTCAGGAGCTCCCGAGAAAGATTTGACCTTTTGCAGCCTAATTGCTATTAAACAGCTTCTAACCCCCTTACAAACTATATTGCCACTATGGGGAAGAAATCCAAAATCCGCAGAATTGAAGCGACCCCCACCTCTCAAGATATCGGGGCCCTGCTCCGTGTTACAACCTCGCAGAGGCCTGCTAAGATGGCGCCAGCACGGGAGGACTCGGACCTCGCCTCAGAAGGCAGTGATCACGACGACTCCAGCTACTACGCTGATCGAGGGGAACTCAACAAAAGTTCACCCCTCCGTGACTATGATCCGAAGCCTGTGAGGGCGAGTAAAGCTGCGCAACCAGACCACGCTCCCGCCAGTAAAGCGGATATCCAAAACATGATGGCGGAGCTGAAGGCCTACTTCTCAGCCGATATAGCGCTGGTGCGAGAAGATATGGGAGCCATCACAGCGCGCTTGCGGGCGCTAGAAGAGGCTGACGCTGTCACGACAAGCAAACAGGGGGCTCTGCAAGCTGAGATGGAAAGTCTGAAGCAGGCCAACCATACTATGGAAGGACGGCTTGCTGTGCTGGAGGATGCTAGGCGGCAACGTAATATGCGGGTCCGTGGCATCCCCGAGAACATCGGGGAGGACGAAGCACCTCATTACCTCCGCAGACTGTGGAGCTCTATACTTCCACCGGCTAAAGCCAAGACCCATACACCTGGACTATCTGTACCGAGTCCCGAAATCACCTAAAGCTCCAGCTGGGGTTCCAAGGGATTTACTGCTGTGTTTTCAATCGCTCCAATTCAAGCAGCTTATCTCAACCACGACAAGAAAGACACCCACTTACCATTTTGAAGGCTCAGACCTGGCCTTCTACGCAGACCTTTCTAGGTCCACAATGACCTGGAGGCACTCACTACAACCAGTGACTAAGCTGTTACGAGAGAAGGATATCAAGTACCGCTGTGGACCAGGTCGCAAACTGACCATATTGCACGCGGAGAAGAGAATGCAGTTAACACACATCTCGGAAGCTGGACGCATCTGCAGAGAACTGGACTTACCAGCACCAGACCTCACCCAAAAGTCAGTGGCAACAGCCTAAAGGGCGTCCTCCGCCCCAGCATGGGACATTAATAACATCAAGCCCTTCTACCCCAAGCCGAATCGAGTGGCGCGGACGCAGATGTCCTCAGGCACCTGAACAATGCAAGGCGCAGAAGAGACTGGCCGCTGAAAACCTTGGACTCTCTACTGTTGTTTAGCCTATAACAGTAATTTAGAATTTAGTTCCTAAGCTTTATGTCAGGTTTGATTTATGTTTAAATAATCCTATTTTCATTTTATGCTCTCCCTGCTGAAGTAAGCTAGTTGACATGGCCATACCCCTATTGGAAGACGTGGTTCACATCCACACAGTCGCCCATTAAGATATAGCATTATTGTTAAAGTTTTTTTTTTTCCTTTAAATGTGTTTCTTGATTGCGTTCCTGTAGCTAAGCACTGCTGATAATCGTTAAATACTAGGATGTTTTTCACTATACTTATCAGCACTTTCTCGAGAACCCAATACCCCCCAGAAGTAACGATTGTAGATCAATAGTTAGGCTGATATATCCTAATAAGTGCAAGTAGCCTTCACCAAGCTTAACCAGACGGGATCTCCTACGAAAATGTATAAGCACAAACGATCTAAACGAGTCTGTCATTACTCATGCATGCATTTTTTTTAAAAATGTAGCTCAATATGCTTTACATCTCTGTCCAATTATATATTTATGCTACAATAAAAATATAAATATAAAAAAAAAAAAAAAAAAAAATTAAAGTGTAAGTACACTGAAAAAAGAGATGGGTGTGTTAGTTAAGACCAGGAAAATACATTTTTAAAAAAACAAATCTTTTTTTCCCCTCATTGAGATATGCAAATGCTTGCTGCAAAAAAAAACAAAAAACAAAAAAAAAACTTGTGATTGGATAACTCAAGACAATGTGCAGAAGTAACTATAGAAAGTTAATGTAAACAAAGCTTTGTGGGCCTGACAGTATTCTCCCACAAGTACAAGGAGCTAAGTGTGGAAATAAGAGAACCTCACCTTTTAATCTTTCAGGATCAATTTATCAATTTATACTGAAATCACCACAAAGGTTGTTTTCACAGATGTTGAGCTGCTTATATGGCTTTTAAAATTTGTGTAATTGAATAAGGATTAGAAGCAAGATATTTTCGGCTGTGGGTGAGTCAGTACAGCTGGCAATCTTGGATGAGTTTAACCATTTGGATTTTAAGTTTCTGTTTGCTTTATTTTACAGTGTTGCACTAGGGTGTTTTTTATCCTTAGATCCTTTTGATTCTACATAAGGATATTGTGCAAGTATATTTCATCTGTTTGTGCTTTTATGAATATCATTTACATCTCTGTGGTGATTTCAGTATGAATTGATGTTTTAACTAATTACTCTATTAATGCTACGTAGTTAATATTGAGAATATTGTTGTCAATTGTGCACTTTGGAAAATTGATTTGCATAAAAATAGCCCCAGTCTGTATTATGGCAAAGCTTTGTGGAATATCACATTTTAATGGTATAAATGTTTGAACACCCAAGGTGTTCAAACTGTTGTGTGGAACTATTTTAGTGTTCAAACTAAAATAAATTGGTGTAAATTAAAATTCTTATTCTTCGGTAGAACATTGGATTGAAGATAGAGTACAGAGTGTTGCCATGAATGGTACATTTTTAAGCTGGACAAAAGTGTTAAGTGATGCCCGTCGGGGTCTTCTCTGGGACTGCTTCTAGTTAACATTTATAAAATATTTTGAAAGAGGCATTAAAAGTCATGTTTCAGTGTTTGCAGATGACACAAAAGCCGGTAAAGTAATGTGAGCAGGATGTTACTTTTCTGCAGAGAGAGATTTAGATAGATTGGGGGACTGGGCACTCAAATGGCAGATTCAATTTAATGCAGACAAATGCAAAGTTGGAGTAAAGAATGCACAAGCAACTTATGCCCTATATTGTAGTGAATTATGGATAACACACGAGAAGGATTTGGGAATTGTTATGGACAGTAAACTAGGCAACAATGTGTAATGCCAATGAACAGCTGATAAGGCCAGTATGGCATTGTCAAAATAATTTTGCCTCTTAAATTAATGGTAAGAGCACACCTTGAATTATCTGTGCATTTTTGGTTAACTGTTCTTTATATATATTATGGTACTAGAAAAAAAAAGAATATCTGAGGCAGGTTACAAAAAGAAAAGGAATGGAACATTTTAGTTATGAAGAAAG
The DNA here is from genome assembly GCF_036172605.1 of Pelobates fuscus. NCBI lineage: Eukaryota > Metazoa > Chordata > Amphibia > Anura > Pelobatidae > Pelobates > Pelobates fuscus. The sequence goes on along the minus strand of NC_086319.1, from coordinate 249,219,732 downwards.
GTCAACAAATCTGTTAAGGTTTAGTTTAGAAAAACAGCGCCTCAGAGGCTTTATGATTTTTAAACAGGACAATACATAGAACACAAGGTCATGCATTTAGACTGGAAGAGATTTAGTCTAAGGCAAAGGAAATGTTTTCTTATAGTAAGAACAATAAGGATGTAGAACTCTCTGGTTTCATCAGAGTCTGTACAGATATTTAAACAGCAACTGAATGAATACTTAATATTCAGGGATACGATTTTAAATTTACAGGGTAATAGCTTCTTGATCTGAGTGATCAGACTTTCATTTTGGGGTCAAGAAGACATTTTTTCCCTACTTTGTTGCAAAATTGGAAAGTGCCTCACCCTTGGCTTTTTGCCTTCTTTTGGATAAACAGCATGTCTCTTTTAAACCTTTGTAACTATGTGAGATGATCACTTTCTTTTGCTGGCACACACAAAAACTGAATGCAGCACGCAAAGCAATATTTAATCAATTGCAACCATGCAGGAAGCATTTTCAATATGATATTGATAAGTCCAGTCAACCTCAATTATGAATGGTCAATTTCAACTTTGAAGTATATCAGTGAGGGTTGTCAGCTCTCGGGGTATAAAAGTGTCTTCCATCAAAACTAAGCTCATGGAAAAAGGAAAAACATGTAGTACTATTCCACTTTATTAATATAAGGTTATGAGATGTCACTTACATTAGTTGCAGGTTTTCCATTGTGTTACTCACCATTGAAAATATACGCAGCGTTCAGCGTTAACTGTTTCTGTTTCAATACGTTGAAGTAAAATGTTGCTCTGTCCCGCACTTCATCGTCACTGTCCATCATGCACCTGCCAGTGAAAACGTTAGTAGAGTGAAGAATTATGTAAGATTGCACTTTGGTTTTATGTCAGTAACACAAGGCTTTAGATCACATTAGGTCCCTAAAATTAAAGCTCAAAAGGCAGTGAATGCATTTGTCAGCACTGGTCAAAGCTCTCATCACATTTAGAATATAGTTTTGCCTTTAACTTACATCTCTACTGAACTTCAAGTAAGAATTTTAAGTAAGAAAGTTTTTTTTGAGCCCTCCTTTCTCTAGCCATTTTACATTTTAGGCCAAAATAGATCAGCTAAAACAAGAAATCATATAGTCAGCTACATTTACAGTTTAGCGGTTTATTTTGACTTTAAATGTGAAATTGTTTACTTAAAAACGAAAATAAAAGGCATCTTTCTTTTATAATGCAGTTATTACCTCTGAAGTAGAACCAAAACGCTGGGGAGGAGGCATTCATTTTGGGCACCAAACTTTGCCAAAGCACTAACAGCGGCTGCAATAGATAAATAACATAACTTAACATTTAAAGAACATTCTGAACTTTTGGCAGAAAAAAGTATCCATAATAAAAGATTATTATTCTTAATATAATATGAATCATATGGGGTTGAGTCTTGATCTTCCAGCCATAAACTCAAACTGCTGATCAATGTTTGATATAGTTTCAATAACAGAAGTCAGACTCACAGTCACCTGGTTCTCTCCAGTCCTTTGTTTACAAGGTACTGACACACTTTTTAAGATTTATGCAACTATTTTTGATAACGGATTGAAAATTCCAGAGGAAAGGGCAAAGTTATAGTTGTGAGTATATCACAAACAAACATTCTTATTTTGCAAATCAGGCCAACTTTCTGCTTTAACAATACATTGACGCCCTCATCAATAAATTGGCAATCTCAAATGCAGGGACCACAAAAGAAAAGTGATTTTTTTTTTTTTTTTGTCACCACCTCTATTTAAGTTCACTTCTTCCCAGAGGGGAAAAGACAGAATAATGAACTGAGGAAAATGCGGGGGAAGCTCCCACAATTGCACCTTGATTGGTCGAAGAGATAATTAGAAACAAAGTCTATAACTGATGACAGGTATTTGATGTTTTGCCACCAAAAAGAAGCAAATTGAAAGTGGTTTCATTTATTTACTGACATAGTATATCAGGTAATGCTGGTACATACAGTGCATGAAATGTAAAGGAATGTAACCTCCATAATACTAAGCACAAATGCAGATGTGCTAGTGTGTAGGATCACACCTAGAACATCATAGGATGCTGCTGCTGACCACATCTAGAATTACTGCGAACATACCGTATATACTCGAGTATAAGCCGACCCGAATATAAGCCGAGGCCCCTAATTTTACCCCCAAAAACTGGGAAAACTTATTGACTCGAGTATAAGACTAGGGTGGGAAATGCAGCAGCTACTGGTAAATTTCTAAATAAAATTAGATCCTAAAAAAATATATTAATTGAATATTTATTTACAGTGTGTGTATAATGAATGCAGTGTGTGTGTATAATGAATGCAGTGTGTGTGTGTATGAATGCAGTGTGTGTGTGTATGAATGCAGTGTGTGTGTGTATGAATGCAGTGTGTGTGTGCGTATGAATGCAGTGTGTGTGTGCGTATGAATGCAGTGTGTGTGTGCGTATGAATGCAGTGTGTGCGTTTGAATGCAGCGTGTGCGTATGAATGCAGCGTGTGCGTATGAGTGCAGCGTGTGCGTATGAGTGCAGCGTGTGCGTATGAGTGCAGCGTGTGCGTATGAGTGCAGCGTGTGTGTATGAATGCAGTGTGTGTGTATGAATGCACGGTGTGTGTATGAGTGCAGCGTGTGCGTATGAGTGCAGTGTGTGTATGAGTGCAGCGTGTGTATGAGTGCAGTGTGTATGAGTGCAGTGTGTGTATGAGTGCAGTGTGTGTATGAGTGCAGTGTGTGTAGTAGTGCAGTGTGTGTGTGTATGAATGCAGTGTGTGTATGAGTGCAGCGTGTGTATGAGTGCAGCGTGTGTAGTAGTGCAGTGTGTGTAGTAGTGCAGTGTGTGTAGTAGTGCAGCGTGTGTAGTAGTGCAGCGTGTGTAGTAGTGCAGCGTGTGTAGTAGTGCAGCGTGTGTAGTAGTGCAGCGTGTGTAATAGTGCAGCGTGTGTAGTAGTGCAGCGTGTGTAATAGTGCAGCGTGTGTAGTAGTGCAGTGTGTGTATGAATGCAGTGTGTATGAGTGCAGTGTGTATGAATGCAGTGTGTATGAGTGCAGTGTGTATGAGTGCAGTGTGTATGAGTGCAGTGTGTATGAGTGCAGTGTGTATGAGTGCAGTGTGTATGAGTGCAGTGTGTATGAGTGCAGTGTGTGTATGAATGCAGTGTGTGTATGAGTGCAGTGTGTGTATGAGTGCAGTGTGTGTATGAGTGCAGTGTGTGTATGAGTGCAGTGTGTATGAATGCAGTGTGTAGGAGTGCAGTGTGTAGGAGTGCAGTGTGTATGAGTGCAGTGTGTATGAGTGCAGTGTGTATGAATGCAGTGTGTGTGTGTGTGTGTGTGTGTGTGTGTGTGTTGAAGAGCCTTGGTGGGGGGTGGGCAATTTTATTATTTTTTAAAATATATTATTTTAATTTTTTTTATTTATTATTTCTTATTATTTAATTTAATTAACTTTTTTATTTTATTATTGTTCATTTTTTTTTTTTTTCGTCCCCCCTCCCTGCTTGATTCATGGCAGGGAGGGGGGCTCCTTCCCTGGTGGTCCAGCATTGGCAGTTCAGTGGGGGGAGAAGGGGGCTGTCAGAGCTGTACTTACCTTTCCTGCAGCTCCTGTCAGCTCTCTTCTCCTCCTCTGCGCCGTCCGTGCAGCTCTTCTGTCAGCTCCCAGTGTAAATCTCGCGAGAGCCGCGGCTCTCGCGAGATTTACACTGGGAGCTGACCGAGGTGCTGAACGGACGGCGCAGAGGAGAAGGGAGCTGACAGGAGCTGCAGGAAAGGTAAGTACAGCTCTGACAGCCCCAGTCTGTATTATGGCAATGCAAATTGCCATAATACAGACTATTGACTCGAGTATAAGCCGAGTTGGGGTTTTTCAGCACAAAAAATGTGCTGAAAAACTCGGCTTATACTCGAGTATATACGGTAAGTGTATTTCATATTCATCTCTACTGTACTCGTACTCATTTCCTATCTCATTGTAAGCACTTCAATATGTTTACTGAGGGATTTATGAACTTGTGCCATTTGCTTTACTTTGTCATTGGGGTTGTGGGTGTATAAAAGCATGTGAGCTATTCCCAGGTGTTGAAGAAACATGATTTTCCTTACACAAATAAAAGGTGAACAAAAGTTTATATATACTGTATCAAAACAGACAACGTTACAGAAAACATTAAGTAATAATTAATATTTACATTTCCAGGAGTTCTTCTTGATTTGGAAGTACCATTACTGTCCTTTTAGTCAAGAACGTAAATGTTTAAAGTTAACAATTGCTTTGTTGGAGAAGAAAAGAAACAAGACAGAAGTAAAAAGTTATCAAAAATACTTCTACCCTATGGAAGCCATTACAAGTGCGGAAGTACGGCTATAAGGTCTGTTTAAATGTGCAATAAATTATTCAGCTTTACGCTTACCTGCTCGTACTGCTTCATTTTCCAGTACTACTCTGTTGAAGATGAAGCGGATGTATTTAGAAGGGGTGGGTGTTCGTGGTCCTTCTTTACCCAACAAATGTAATATCTTTGTGGCTAGTACAGTGTGCTCGCAATCCTCAATAAATTCACACAAATGGGCCAAACCAGACTCTTTGCTGTCTGGATTTTCCTCTATGATGCTGATAATGCAGTCCACAATTGCACGTTTGTATTCAAAACCACCCTGAAGGGACAGCACAGACTAATCATAAACTACAAATAAAACATTTCATACAAAATAATACAGTATTTTTTTCGAGTTTTTGTATTACAATAATTTACAGAATTAACACTTTCCGTACCAATAATATGCAATAATTGATTTAAAAGATATGCATTTATACTCAAACAGCATGCACACACCCATAAAATGTCAGACTATGCCTTTAAAGATTTGTCATAACAAAGACAAAGGTCCACCAGATTCTCTTACAAGACAGATTCTCTTATTGAACTGAAAACCCTTGATATGACAGAGAGTGAGAGAGGGACTTCATTTTACTATTGGACAGGCCATAAACGTTACTGGAGAATGCAAGCCTGGAGGTGGTTAATTTCTACTCACTGGGGTTGAATTTTCACTTGCAATGCCCAGTAGGTATTTTGATACATACATGTACAAAAATAAGAGTTACACATTTTCAAGTTTACAAGTTAAATCAGAGTTATACTACATCTGAATAATTCTACAAAAAAAACGGTCTCAAGCAGGGCAAAGTAATAAAATCAACATGTTGCTTAAACTTGCCAGCTTAACCCTGTCAGCTCAGTAGCACACGGATTGCTAATGTGTTAATCACACTAAATGAGACATTCAAAGAGTTAACTGAAGTAATTAAATTGTTATTCGATTGGCACTTTTTTCAGAAAACAAAATAGTTTTATAACATAAAGTGTAAACACTTACGTCATCCCTGAGCATGTTGGAAAGGAAGGTCATCATCACTGTGTGCTTGCGTGGGTACTTCTGACATAAGGCACTAATAGCTTGCACAACAACTACCTGCAAACAGAAACAGGACATCAAAACAGGGTTTTCGGTTTTAAATCATAATTTAAATCACATGAAAAAAGGAATAAACTAGCATTAAAAAAGATAAAAATTAAAGACTTGGTTACAGTTTGTGCATATAAAGAATAATCCTGAAGGGACCAAAGTACCAATGGTTACATACCCACTTGTGCTGTCAAGGTCATGGTGAGAAGCTAACTTAAAGCTCTCTCATCTCGGTCCCACCATCTTCACAGGATCTATCTACAAGTACCTGGTGCTTCATCTATCATGAGCTTTGCAAATACAAACAGAGATCCTTCACACACAGCAATTCTCACTCAGTGCTTTAGAACATGCCTTTCCACACAGTCATTACTTGATGCCAATGCATGGAAATAAAAGTTAACAGTGGAAGACCTGCTTTTTGTTAACTGTTGTCAATCTCAGTAGCATCCAAAAGACAAAGTAGTTCCTTTGTTCCGTATCTTTTGTGTTGGAAATGCACTGCAGTTATTATTATTGTTTTATAAACTTTATATTTTTATGAAACCCTCAAATGAGCCAGTGCCACATTAAAATCAATTAAGAGTTGAATGGCAATTTTATACAAATAACACAGAGTTAGAAAGATACTATTTTTTTTTTTGTATATTGCAGTGGTCGTGGTCCAGACCAGCACACTTTTCAAATTATCAGGATTATTTATTTTCAGCAGTTGAAAACAAAGGTGAGGAATGCTTAGCTGAAACTCTCCTTTTCGGATTGCCACGTCTTTTTTAAGCTCCTGGCACTTCATGCACAAAGAATCCCATCACTAGTGCGCTTATGTACATGCAGATCTATGGGAGATACAATGACATCTTCCATAGAACAACTTCCCCAATAAGCGATAGAATGCATAGCGGTGGCTATAGGAATTGATAAAACTTGATGGAGGAAGCTCAGTCTTTTGTCAAATTTTGACAACCTTAGGCTTGTCCATAAGACAAAACAGTTCCAAACTTAGTCTAATGAATTATTTTGATTGCCTTGGACGTTCATTGAAATTCCAACAAAAGCAATAGGAGTATTTCATAAATGTTATACATTTATGTAATACTCAATAATCTTCTTTGGTGATAAAGATACTTTAATACGATCTCAGGAACATATACTAAAAAGAACTTAGTACTCTACATAAACAAGGGGATGTGACAACCAGGTTTTGTAAGTGAAAAACACAATATTGTGGTAAATTGCTACATTTGGAATAAACAGCAAAACATTTCCCTCCTTTATATCGAGATTACATGAAATTTAGCACTGCACCAGAATTATCCACATACATTCATAAGATATGGGATTGGGAAATAGAACACAAAGACGTTCTTACTTTAAACTCATCAGAAATTTCAGACACAAAAGTAGAGATCTGTTTCATAAGCCTGTCAACGCTGCTCTCACTGCCAGTTTTCAGGAGTGTGGTGATGGCCAGTGTTGCAATGCTACGATTAGAATCTGTGATAAGGCCCTCTAAGTCAAGGTTGCACGCAGTAACAGCAGAGGGATGCTTCATTGCCACCTATTAGAGAAAGAGGGCAACGTGTTCACTTTCACATTTTAAAGAATTTAAGAGCTTGGAAACACCAGCAGAAATAATGACACATTGTCACAAGTATGCAAATCACTATTTCTACAGTGCAACATTATATTATAGAAAGCAACATACAGGACAAGTACAGAGGTAGAGATGCAGATAAAAGGTTAATAATTAAACACCAACGTTTTTATGGCTGGTGGCAAGAGATATATGCCAAATTCACAATGTGTTTACATAAAAAAAAAAAAATTAAACACATAATAAAAAGATCAAGTGATACTGTATAAAAAGTGCTAAAAGTTACTAGCATAAATCCACTGCTTAGTAAATGCTCCCAACAACAGCAAGGTTACCTGGTGTTACCTTGTTAATGGTGTCCTTGTGCAGCATGCACAACCTGGGCTGAGCTCTCATTCCTCTCTGGAGAGAGAGTCAAGCCACGGCACAGGACTTTGCCTACGCTGAACACAGCCCAGCTCATGAAACAGTAAACTGGACTATGTGTAAATTGAAAGCAAAAGCAAGTGGTGCAAGCATATTTTTAAGCAGGTTACTTACTTTATTAAGCGTCCTTACAGCAGCGTACCGCAAAGCAGGTTTTGGAGAGCTACAGAAAAGTTGCAGAACTGAAAATAAATAGATGAAAACATAATGATGCAAATGTTTTGAATTAACTGTAGGTGCTGATGATGTGTTCCTTACACAAAAAGAACAAAACTTTGCATGAATTAAGGGGACATCCTACATGAATCAATAGCCATATTATATGGTTTATTTGACATCAGTCCCTTTCATAGAAAAGACACATCAAAGTAACTTGTGTACATAAGTACAAAGCAATCAGTTTTGCAAATGCTTTTCACATTGCAATCAACCAATTACTATAGGCCTGCTAATGCAAATTGGTAAGTAAGATTAGAGTATATCCAAGCTAGTTAGTTCCCATTTCAAGGTGAGGAACAGGTGACAAGGCTGGCAGTTCAGGGTAAGACAAGCATCAAGCTGTTTTTTTTGGGTTCTTTTAATTAATTGATGAAGGAAAATAGAATACAAAACAGAAATAAAATTTCAGTGTGACAATGTTCTAAATAGATGCTATTTAGTGAAAACAAATGTACTAATTGACTTGATAGTTCGCCTGGTCATTGTAATTATTTTATCCATCAGCAGGTTATCTACAATTTTACACAGAGCCTTTGAGAGAGGCAGAACCCCAACTGGCTTCCGGATTTTGGAAAAGGCTCTCAATGCCACAAAGGAAATATTGCTCATTAACTGATTTTCTCAAATTGTATAGAAGGGGGAACTGACCAACAGTCCATGAAGACCAGGCAGTGCAAAATTGCGTGGAGCACGGTAAGACTTTTTTCCCCAGAGCGGTTTGACTTTTGGGAATCGTCACCACAATTAAAGGTAATGCATGACAGAGACCCCATTGCCAGCTAAGTTTCAACTTTAAATGCAATGCTTCTAAAAGTGAGATGGTTAACAGTGTGCTGGAATGCCACAATAATATTTGCAGGAGGACAGAGCCCAATAAATTGCTGTTACACGGAGAGTAGAATAGACCACAGTTTCTAAAATAACAATTCTTTAAAGTAGTGGCTCCTGTACAGCTATACATACAACAAACCACTCTGATCAATAAGCTGTACATCTAAGCCAGATATGTATAAGAGGGAGTTAAAAATCTAACAAGGGGAAAAAATAGAAAAAAAAAATGGAGGGAATCTTCTCATACCAGATACAGCAGGAGCCAGTTCCCTCGCTGTGCAGTTAGGCAGGTGAATTATTGCTGAGGCAGCTTCATAAATTACCATCTCATGTTTGTTTCGAAGACAGCTTTCAATGAAGTCAAAAAGAGGACTGTTGTGTCTGCAACACATATAAAAATATATATATACATATATAAAAGAGCAGGCCATTGAGAATTAAAGGAGAACTAAAGCCACTGGCAAAACGTAAAAGGAGGATCCCGTGGTCTTGCGGTACCCTCAATGCAGTATTCTAGAGCATGCAGTGACATCGGCTAGCTGAAGAGGACACACTGGAAGAAGATGGCAACGCCGTGAGGGGCAGGTTCAGGTACACAGATCTTACATTTACCTGCCTCCTCTACCCTCTGCAGCGATGTTACTGTTGGGGGTCTTTGCAAATTGACAGTGTGCATTAAGGATTTACCCCTGTAAGTCCCACAAGTTGCTGCAAGGACTTTTTTTTTTTTACAGACCTACGAAAAATATAAAAGCCCAGATAGAAAAAGTTTTAAATTTTAACTCACCCCTCTTCAGACTCGTCCAGAAGCCGGCTGGCAATTCGTATTAACATGCAGTATGCAAATGGAGATTTTAACCCAGACTTTGTGAATTTGTTGAGCATCTTGGAAACTGCAAGTCGATCATTCTTTCGTAAGTAGTACAGAAGTCCTAGTGCATGATACTGTATGAAAAGGGAAAGCCACTAGTGGTACACTAATCTCAATTTATAATTGCATTACACACAATCTACAAATACTCTTTTTGTAGTACAATATTCAAATCCACCATTGGGACTGTAGTAATTAAACAGTCTCCTAACATTTTTAACGAGTTACACTGGCACTTCCATTTGTCTGGGATGATTCAGTAAAATCACCTAAAGATCTTGAAGACGTGGACAGACTACATACAGACTACTACAGTAAAATTCTTCCACTGATATCATTGATCCATGTAGGAATCTTATAGACCCAGCATTTTTTTGCAAAACCCACTGCAGTTATAATTTGCTTTGGGGAGGAAGACAGAACGCCATGTCCTCTCTGCATCATAACCTTTGCAATAAAACAAAGTTGTTATGGTTTTCAGCAATCCATTACGAATGTTTTTACCAGCATAAGTGATTTGTGGTCAGTAGAGAAGACTGTGGTTATAATGTTGAATAGTATAGAAGGGAAGAACTGAGAAAAGCCATTTTTTTCTTTTAAATAAAGAAAAAAACTTTTTATAAAAGGTTATTTTAAAGGTATGGTGGGCATTGTTAATTATCAAAATTGCATCTAATATGTCATCCCATCAGGAAGCATTGACTTGCAGACATTCAGTTAATTGTCCTTAACCCACAGTTCATGGTTAAATATTTTACTAGTACAGTATTAATAAATATAATTTTCTTATATTTTAGTGTACTGTGACCACATTTGCTTATTTCCTTTGGTTTACCACTTAACTCATGACAGTAACCTACCTGCACCATGATGTTGTCACTAGAAGCTGCCTCCTGAGCCTCATTGATCCATCTTTTCACCACATCGTGGCTTATTTTATTCATATGCTGAGAAAAAAAATTGAGTAAGTCAACATCTCTCTTTACAGACCATATTGTAATTAAAATTTACTTTAAACAAGTGCTCGTTTGCTTATAGCAAACCATTTTTGACATGCCATAACCTAATTTTTGGCTGTAATGTAATAGCATCAGTAATAATTGTCTAGAGGCCAACAGTTTACTGTCCAGTATCTGACCTCTTCTCTACTTACCAATGAAGACACCAATGCAGAGCTGGAGACACTAGGAACTTTATCTACTATTGCCTGTTTCATATATCGCTCAATGGCTTGCAGCATGGTGGCCTGAAAGAAAATAAAGAATTGAGAATTAGCAGAACATAAAATAGATCACATGCCAAAGTTAAAATCATTAAATAGCAAATACACGTCATCTATGACAGAAGTGGTTAGATTGCATTTTACAAACATTCTTAAATTACATTTCAATTATATGCATATTTTAAACCATCTGCCTGAATAATAAAAATAGACTTTTTCTGTTTGCTATTATAGTTTCTCACTTTTACCACCAAATGAAGAGGCCCTAGCAGCAGATAATACCATTGTAAAAAAATAAACAAACTATACACATGCACTGATTTTCACATTCCTAATAGGGCATTTTTAGCCAATAATGTCAAAAGTTGTACAAAAATATACAAAGTCCTAATGCTTATACCCCATATGTATGCAGAGCACAATAGTAAATATTAAGAAAATATTAAAAAAGTTTTCATTGTTTTGCCCATAACATTTTCTACACAAGTCGTACAAAAAAAAACCAACAACAAACAAACAAACAAAAAAAAAAACCTCCCCCTAAAAGAAAACCAAACTTCAAAATATGTTCACTTGCTAGTCATGACTGTTTTAATGCCATGCGTGTTTAGAATTTCAATAATATTTTTGGAAGTTCTAGGACAAATATTGCATGGAGTATATTAACATTTTAATCCTAAAAACGTTCTACAATTTTGACTGCTGAAACTATAAATTTAATAGCAGTGACATAATCCAAAACCACTAACAAAAGTTTACATTTGCAGAAATCAGACCCCTTATGGTATTATATATAAGAGCATTCTAATAATTTTCATGTAACCAATCTAGAACAGATTAGATGACTATACATCTATTTTTCACATAAATATTTCACTTGGGTGGGGGAATTTCACAGGCTTTGTATGATCCATTACTGTAAAAATGTCGGATTTGCTACTGCTCCCTAGTACATCAATAACCCACATCTGGATTTTCGTCAGACATTTGATATATTATAGGGTCACATTACAGAAATGTTTTTTTTGGGGGAAAAACACAAGCCCCAACTGCACTTTGCCTCCATCATAGCACTGGATTTATTTAGTATGGGGCATTTTGAGTCTTTTCACTTGGACACTTCATCAATTTGTGCAGATTTTAGCTGTATTGTTGTGTTATTATTTGCATTGAACTTTAATGGCGAATTTCACACGTCTTGTGTGTCCTACTACTTCAAAGACTCTAGAATGGTATTCCTCTGCATCTCCTAAACACAGCAATACCCAATATGTACATCTTTGACAGATTTTTGGGGAACTTATGAGTTTTAACTGTCTCTATGCTTGCTTCCCAGAAAAGCTCTTTGTTGAAGTTACAATATTTGTCTTAGCATCAAACTGTGACGCTATCTAACATTAACATTCCAAATTTAAATGTTTCATCCATTAAACGAAGAATGGCTTTGAAAGCAGATAATGATACGCAAAACAGTTCATGCTGTTATAAGTAGTGTTCTGCAAATAGTAAGACTATACTACTGTAAAACTTCAACTACCATGATGGTATTCTTAAATATGTGAATACACGGTTATGGTATTGAGAGAATTTAGTATATCAAATGTCAAATGAAACAAGTTTTTTAATTATTTAGTTTGAGAGGTGTGGGAATGAAAGCAAGTCCAAACGATCAACACCAGGCAAGGTACCACAGGGGAGTTACTGCACCCCATTTCCACCACTAGTAGTGGAATAGGTTTAAGAGCAATAATATCAAAACCTCAACCAATGAGTCTGAACAGCTCACTTTGCATAATGCATCATATGTAACTCAACTCTGAAAATGCTTGTAGAATGAAATATAATCCAGTTTTGTTTTCAAAGGACAACTTTAACCCAATTTTTACTATTCGCTTGTTTTTTATTTTTAAGTTTGATGAAATCTAATATTTTTTTTAAATTATGTATTTTTTTTGAGAACATTTTACTTTAAAAAAAAAAAAATCTGGTTTAGCAGCCATGCTGGGTCAGACTCTACGGTTACCTTGCAAACGGCTGCTTAACCTAACTTGTCTGCTGCTGCGGGTGTGCTCAATAAATCAGCAAGCAAGTCAGGTTGAAATGCAGTTGGTCACATAACAGTAGATTCTTAGCCATCATGCTCAGTCAGATACAACAGTGACATTTTCTTTAAAAATGTCATTAAAAAAAGTAAAAAAAAAAAAAAGAAAAGAAAAACATGAAGTGAAAATGTAATGACAGTTGTTCTTTAATGGTGAATGTTAAGCTTGACAACAAGAAAACCATTTAATCTTTTGCAGAATTAAATTGTAAGAATTATTTTTCCAAAGAGTAGGTCACAACCAGGGTTGGTCAGTACAGAATGTAGAAGATAGGCAATGCTATTAAAGTCATCTTGTTATTTTTAAGATCCACAGCATGCTATATTCCAAGATTTTAAAAATCAAAATGACAAAATAGGACAAGCACAACAAAAATGTTATTGAGATATACTAGTCATGCTCTCAATGGCTTTTACATTGAGAAAGGGTTTCATCCAAACCCTTTAACCCTTGTATGTCCCTCAGTACTGCTCTGTAGCACTTTGCTGTACCAGCTTTCGTGTTGCACTTGTACTACGTTTTTCATTTTGATTGTTTCATGCTGTTGACACTGTTTGAAAGCCACAGTAGTGTACGGATTTAGAGCTGCACAGTAGTATTATTTCCCTTTTTTATGGTACTGCACTAACCTAACCTGAGCCCCCTTTTCTACATATGCCAATTAATAGATTTCAGTGTGTTGATATCATATAATTTGCTTAGTCCTGGCGATAAATAATGATAAATGGAGAACAGCATACTTTTCCCAGATTCAAGGCCAAATAAAACAGCTGCTACTGTGTTTAGTGCAATTATAGGGTGCACTGAATCTAGGGGATTGTTAGAAATTTCAATAAATATACCTTTCAGAGTTAAACACCCCCATTCAGAAATGTATTAGGGCACTGTGGTATTGCGGTCAGGTTTACCAGTCATGCTGGCTACTTACGTCAGTGATACTGCAGAGTGCCCGGATTGCTGGTCCTCTATACACATCTTCTTTCCCAGTCATGTCCTTGGTCAGACTGTGAAATTAAATTAAACAAAAGGTTAATGCAATCACTTCCTCTACACATGTTACTGGGAAATATAATCAAATGGATTAGTTTCTAGACTATTACATTTCAGGTTTCTCATATAGTAGAACACTTTTTATAACATTATAAAATTAAATGTAACAGTCCCGAATCACCATCCTTCCATTACTCTTTCTGTACAGGGTGGGCCAAAATTCAGAGTAGAATTTGACAGGTAAATAAGTTATTTTTAAGTAGTTCAATTTTTTTGTTGCAGGTACATATCACTAAGCCCTAGGAGATTCATCATGGATAATTTACGAAGGGACTAAGAGTAAAAATTGTAGGATTTTATTTTCAATACTGAGACAACTGTTTGGCGAGTGTATAATTTCAGGAAATTCACAAATGTATTGGCCGCCACGTTCGCCCGACCTTTCAGCTCCCAATTACTTCATGTGGGGCTATCTGAAGGAGCGAGTGTACGTGAACAAGCCACGTACACACTTGAGCAGCTCAAGGAGGATATACATGCAGAAATTTGAGAGCTAGAGCCTCAAACATGAACTAATGTTATAAACAATGCAATCGAAAGAGCCTGGCTTTGCAAGGCGGCAAATGAAGCTCATTTAAAAGATTTCATCTTCCGCACCTAGTCAAACAAATCTCCATATGTTAACCATTTATTGTATGCAACATCATTGAAATTGGTTCATTAATAAATAAAAAAAAAAAGTTACGGACTCCTCAAATCCTATGGTGAATTTTGTTCCACCCTTTATTTCAGTTCATATTTTGGACATGCATGTTTTTGTTGCACTTGGTGTGAATTATTTGTTATTATAGTAGTTCATGTTGAATAGAAGTCTTCTCCCTTGTTACTCTTCTACTGTTCCACTTATCTGTATTGGTGGTTAAAAACTCTTAAAAGGGAAAATTTACATTCTAGGTTATTTAATATTATGTTTACCTATATGTAACAAATGTGTTAGCAAAGTCTGAAAAATAAAACTTAATGTAGAAATCCATGCTTCAGTATAAGCTTTTTTTCTGGAACGAAATGTCTAGGTCAAGCATGTCAAACTCGTGGCCCACAATGAATATCTTTGCGACCCAGCAAAGATATTTATTACTAATAGGGGGGCGGGGGCAGGGCTGATCCTGGGCAAGGAGGTTGGGAGCGCCGCAAGTAGATGGAGTGTAACAGGGAGCCCAAGTGGTGGACTTGGCCAGGGAGAGAGGAAGCAGATGGCAGCGAGGGAGCGCGGCCTTTTCTTCCTGCTCCTTACTGCTCGTGCGCCTCTGTGGTGATACCGGGTTCCGGAATATGACGTAATTCCGGCCCAGCATCACTAAACTACGTACGTGAGGGAGCAGTGACAGTGAGGAGCAGGCAGCTGGACCTCCAGAGTGAAGATCCCCACCGGACACCAGGGAGAGGCCCCACACCAACTCCCAAAGGTAGGGAGCAATCTGCAATAAATAAAATGATCGTGAGTGTGTACAAGAATGTGTAGATGTGTGTGTCTGTCAGTGAATGTGTCTGTGAGTGTGTGTCTGTCAATGAGTGTGTGCCGGTCAGTGTTCTGATGGCCGCGGCTGGACCTAGAGGTGCATGGAAGTACGCAACGTCACATTCCGACGTGACACCGACATGCTCTGTCTTCACAGGGTTTCAAGGAGTAGCAGGAGGATCCGCTTTGGCACAGGGTGCGGACAGCACCAAGGCAGGACTCCGGATACTGCTTGTTCCCTAATATTGTGGGGGGGGGGTGAGGGGGTTTAAGCAGGGGCAGGGGAGCTGGAATTTAGTAGAGGGGGGGGGGGGGACGACTGAGATTTAGTAGAGGTGGGGAACTGAGATTTAGTAGATGGGGTGCTGTTTTTTTTTTTATATACTGTACTTTTCAAAATAAACCTACGTTTGTTTAAAAATTTACTTTTTTTTGCGGCCCATATAAATTAATCCTTGTTTACTTGGCCCCTGCTAGCCTTTCAGTTTGACATGCTTGCCTCCTTATCAGTGTTATAAGCTCTGCCCTTTTCTGTTAGAGCTTAGTATTTGTCAACTGCTAAATCTTTAACATAAACTTCAAAGAAAATTGAGCATCACACAGAAACAATTATAGGTGATTTACATATTTTGTCTGTTTTTTTGTCAAAAATAAAAAAAAAACATACAGATTGATAGAGGGCAATCAAAATAAAGATAAGAATATGAGCCATCTGTCCACGAATCCAAGGGCAGCTGGGTCGCACAATACGAATGAACAAAACATCCAAACCAAATCCATACCCAATTTGATATTTTGGGCGGAAGCACTAGAAACAATCAATTAATGCACACAAATATAACAGTATACATGTATTTTAATGACAAGATTACATACCTGCTTGTGACAATAATAACATCCTCTGAAATATTAGCCATCTCCTTGATGGTGAGGTAACACATCCTTCTTAGGGTTTGCTAAAGGGAAAAAACAAAACAAAACAATACAATTACACAATTCAGTAGTAAATTAAGCACCTGCAATGGAATGGACTGTTAAAACCCTTCCTCTGCAGAGAATATAGGAAGAACGGTAGGAAGTTTACAGAACAGTTAAAGAAACACTATAGTTTTAGGAATACGTTATAGTGCCCCTGTCCCTTGTGATATTTCTCTCTTTGTACTTACCTTTTTCCAGTGCTGAGACACTTTTAGCACTGCTGGTCTATTCAGCTCCAGCAACATAATCGAGTAAGCATTGCTTCCTCCGGCAATGGTCCAATTCCATGTTTCTCATAGAAAAGCACTATGGACCTGGTGTGCACATGCTACAAGCGCTTTATGCAGATCCAATCATTCTGATAGGAAATCCTATCACATTGTTTTCCTATGAGCTGCAACATCACATGACCAAGTATTACTTGGTCAGTGCAGCGGAAGCACCTGTAGAAGCTGTCAGTATGACAATAGAGGCATTTAACTATTCAAGGTAAACATTGCCCTTTCTGAAAAAGGGCAATATTTCACGTGGTTGGGTTCACCCAGATTAGTGATTTTAGTGGTTGTTTTAAATTAGAGAAAATAGCAATACAATGACACCAGCTTTATTAATTGAATTAAACTATAAAAACACAATGAGAAGGAAAATGTTTAATAAAGCTAAAACAGGGGGGGCGGAGCCAACTACCGCACTGTTCGGACGCACATCTGCAGAGCTCCGAGCATGCCCACGGAAAAAAAAAAAACCCAAATCAACCCTTCCAACACGGCACATCACCGCCAGACGAGTGTTACCGCACATACTCGAGATGGGGCGGAAATCTAAAAAATACAAAGCAGATAGGATCCCGACAACCGCCGATATCCTGAGGAGGCCGCAAGGAGCGGTGAAGCCTGTCATGGCGCCTCTATCAGACGGACTTTCCTATTCCTCCAACGAAACGTCCCTCCCAGACATGGAGGAGCTGGACACCAACCCTCACGGACCGAGAACCCGCCTACCCACCACGCGGGCGGAGAGCTCTCCAGTGACTGAGGGAACCCTGAAGGCCCTCTTGGACGACCTCCGCCGCAATTTAGCGTCCGACATCAACTCCTTCAAGAAAGAGATCAGCGGAGTGTCGAGACGCCTTCATGACACGGAGCTTGCCACAGCGGCACATGAAACCCGCATAACAAACTTAGAACAAGAATTACGGGAGATGCGGCGAGAACAGGCCCAGACCAAGAGCCGCATGGCAGCAATGGAAGATCGCAGGAGGTGGAAGAACGTCAAGATAAGGGGCATATCGGACCAGATCGGTACAGCCGAAATCCCTCACCTGCTCCGTAGATTATTTACGCAGCTTTTCTCAGCCAAGCAGGCCAAACTGATGGCCCTAGACGGTTGCTACAGACTCCCAGCGCCCACGCCACACTCCGCCGAGGCAAACAGGGACGTCATTGTCCGTTTTCAACATGGCCCAGACAGGCAAATGCTCCTGACAGCGGTGCGCAACAAATCACCGTATCCCTTTGAAGGACACAAGCTAGCTTTTTTCCCGGACCTATCCAGAGCGACCATGGAGTGGCGGAGGTCCCTGAAACCGCTGACAGCGGTGTTGATCCACCACAAAATATCCTACAAATGGAGCACCCCAAAATGCCTGCTAATACCCCGGGACACTGGCAACCTGAAAGTCCAAGACGCCTCGCACATCACTGAGACCCTCCAGCAATTGGGACTAGACTCGAACCCGGAAGGCGCCTTACCGGCAACACAGAAGCCGCATTTGCACACATGGGACCCATTTGTACCGGCCGCCAAACGAAGCAACGCCGACTCAGCTGCTGTCCCCTGAAAACCGCAATATTACTATAATGCTTACGCAACTGTTTGCTTATATGTTTTCATGTTTATTTTTCTTGTTTATTTTCAATGTTGGAAGGCCGCTCTATCGCTAGTTTAGAAGACTCCTGTCACTAAGCGTAACACCAGATGATACCTAATCACACATATCTACTAAACGGAGGGATACACTACTAACCATCCCTCCCCCTCCCCCCCACATCACCCTTCGTTCTTACACCAAGGCCATCACGATACCCAGCGGGTGACAGCCTCTTGAATAAGAAGCCACCAACCGCTCCCCTATCCACTACACCAAGAGGCAAAAGGCCTATACCGCCTCGCATAATTTATACCAACACCCATCCACTATCACGTACGAGGCGCTAGGCCTAACAATTACAGCACCAGGCAGTACAATCCAGCTCTCATTGCTCCTACAACTAGATTATACACCGGCCTGGTTTGCCACTTATACAATGCTTATAAAATGTGCCGTTTCACACATGCCATACCATGTATTTTAATATGTTTGACTTTATTCCGCTTGCACCTGCTGTCGTGGCAGACCAAGTGTTGTTGTTATATCTTGCACAACAAAAAATAAAGAATTTAAAAAAAAAAATTAAAAAAAAATAAATAAAGCTAAAACAACTGAATGTAGCTTGTAGTTTTAATTTATAACATTAATTCACTTACATCGTTTGACTGGAATAATCGTGTCATAGCAAAAAATGCTTCTGTCGCTTCCATAGTTCCAAAGTGTTCACCCTGAACAAGACAGGTGTAAAAACATTAGTGCAGACGAATAAAAGAAGTGCCTCCTAATTTCCTCTTATTGTATTAATTAAGCATGACAGATAAACCCAACAGCGAGACACTACAAAGACTATAAACTAGCTTGTGTGAGTTCACTCATAGCTTTCTAGAAGTTTCCTATAGACTGTAAGCTCATTTGAGCAGGACCCTCTTGAATATATTGTTTCTGTAAGTTTTGGTAATTGTCTCATTTATTGTTAAATCTTTCCTTTTGATAATATTGTAAAGCGCTACGGAATATGCTGGCGCTATATAAATACCAATAATAATAATAATAATAATAGAAGTAAGCCGCTAAAGCAATTTAAAGCAAAAAACACAAACAGGACTACTTTCCAGGAAATGGAAAAAACAAACAAAAAAACAACACACTATATTTTATATTAGTAATCCAACAGTGTTATATGAATATATCAGAAGATTACATCTGCTCAATAAAGCTCTCATTTTATTGCGGTTTGATTTTCAGATATTGTAGAACTACAACTGCTTTAATGCTTTTCCAGCCTTTAGAATGGCAAAGTATCATAAAAGGTGCAGTTCTACAACAACTGTGGATCTACCATTTGTTCACCCCTGCTTTAAAACATATATTAAAAAGGCCACATAACTGCACTACCCCACTTACTAAATGCTGAATAGCATTATGTAGATTTATTATAAATGTGTAGAGTCACAAAGAGTTCAGACATGTTTAAAATATTCTAAAAACGACATACTTTAGGAACTAAAACTAACCTAATATATGTTCCAAATATTTCAAAGAATGTGAAATTCTTAGTCAGTCAATAATAGAAGTTAATTTGCATGCTGATAACCATTGTGTTTTGCTTATAGAGGCACAGATGTTCTCCCACTATTAAGGTAATCATTATTTCATACAGGGAAAATATGCCTCAGTTTCAGTGTCCCCTTAAAGGACCACTCTAGGCACCCAGACGACTTCAGCTTAATGAAGTGGTCTGGGTGCCAGGTACCTCTAGGATTAACCCTTTTTTTTATAAACATAGCAGTTTCAGAGAAACTGCTATGTTTATAATGAGGGTTAATCCAGCCTCCAAATCCTCTAGTGGCTGTCTCATTGACAGCCGCTAGAGGCGCTTGCGTGCTTCTCACTGTGAAAATCACAGTGAGAGCACGCAAGCGTCCATAGGAAAGCATTGTAAATGCTTTCCTATGCGACCGGCTGAATGCGAGCGCGGCTCCTGCCGCGCATGCGCATTCAGCCGATGACGTCGCGATCAAGATGGAGAGGAGGAGGAAAGCTCCCCGCCCGGCGCTGGAAAAAGAGGTAAGTTTAACCCCTTCCTCTCTCCAGAGCCCGGCGGGAGGGGGTCCCTGAGGGTGGGGGCACCCTCAGGGTACTCTAGTGCCAGGAAAACGAGTATGTTTTCCTGGCACTAGAGTGGTCCTTTAATGTATGTAATTTGCAGGTTTATTATTAGATATGTGTTGCTTTAATTGTTTTGTAAAATCGGTTTTGTATGATTTGAATGAGTTTCTTTACTATACATAGGAATAAAACAAACAGTTAAATATAACTGATCATAACGACCGATTTAGGATCCCCACCAGGATTAATTTATTCTAAATTAAAATAAATTCAACATATTATAAGGGGGATTTTTGACAGATGATGTGTTGCACATAAAATTTGACAACCCTAAATACAGTTTTAATCTTTGCTCTGGCATCTCACTTGGTTCAGCAGGTACAAGATTTTGGTTAAAATATGGAGACATCTTCTTGGATTTATGGGAGTCTCGTTGAATAACCGAGCCTGCAAAAGTAAATAAAGAGTTTCACAAAACTTTTAAGGGTATATGGTGCATAGTATGCCACTTTAAAGTATTACTTGAGATTTTACAGAAAATACTGTAGAGGCAAAAAAAAAAAACAACTCTAAAATTACTCACCATGGAATAAGTACAAAGTTCCACAACTGTGCAAGGAGAATTAATCACAGCTTCATGTTATACATGTCGTTGTCAAAGAAACACTTCTTAAATGACTAAGTGCTGTCATATATGAAATCCAAAAAGTGCAATTTATGTATAAAATGACAGCAGGAGGTGAAAATGTGTTCACTGTAACAAGTATGAGGCAAATATATGAAGACTTATAAAGCAACATTCTAGCTAACATTAATAACAGAAATAAGTATTTCCAACTTGTTCATGGACTCACCTCTTGAAGAACAGCACTTTTTTCCAAGTGTTGATAGGGATTAGAACCACTTCCTAATAAAGATAAGCATGAAATCATCAAGGTTGTGTTTTGCAGAGACACAAATATGTACTGAAATATAAGAATGATCATTATTTACCAGCACTGTAAATTGTATGCTGATGCTTTATAATTAAAGGGGAACATCTATTTCCCAGGGTTTTTAATAATATGTATTCTTAGGACTATATTTATCAAAGATGGGAATAATAAAATTAAATGTAGACTTCTACATCTCTTTATCCTGCAACTGGAGACCTATATCTTAGCTTACTAACAATCATTTTTACAAACTCTGCCCTATCCTTCTGCAGGTCAGCATAGAGAAGACATACAAAACAATTGCCATTTCTCCTCTCCATCTGCAATGTTTGCCCTAAATTTGTCATGTCTGAGCTGGATTATGTATCTATATATACACGCTAAATTTTTCAAATGAATCTAAAATAAAATGGAGCATCTACTGGAAAAAATAAAATAAAAATTACAAGTGATTTTCAATGTTTTATTCAATTATCTTAATTTCATTGAAGCGACAGTACTCCTTTGAACCTGTCCAATTTCATGATATATTCGCTTTAACAGAGTTGAATCACTCATGTGTAGTTTGGATATCTTTAAAGGGTTACTCCAACCAGTTTTTCATGCTGTGGTTTTTAATGTATATTGCCCTATTTAGGTTCTCTATCCCTCAAATAAAAAACAAGCTTTAAAATGTTATTCTTGAATGGGGAGAGGAGGAAGATAGGTAGGTGAAGACGCTCTGCCTGCAAGAAGAAGATTTCTACGTCTGTCGCCAGTATGCAGTGAGTGCTGACAACAGTAAAATATGCACAGAATTGACACTAGTCTAGAACAGAGTTCTAGTGTGCTGGCAACTAAAAATAACTCAGTATTTGCAGTGTTTAAAGCTGACACACTGCACAAACATACTCCTATCACCATGACCACTTCAACTCAATGAAGTGGTTATGGTAGTTGGAGTAACCCTTTAAGGAAGAAGTGGACACCTCAAAAAGTATTCTAATAGTCAAATAGCTATTTCTTGAGCTTTTAAATAAATAACTTAAAGAGATACTTTAGTCACTACAACCACTTCATCTCAATTAAGTGATTATAGTGCCTGCAGCTGTCATATACCAGTTCAATCGTAAACCTTTTGAAACATGTTAACGTTAAACACCTGTTCGACTCTTAAAAATGGGATAGCACTAGGCAATGCTTGGCATTTTAACCATTACAGTGGGCCGTATGGCATTTCTAATACCCCTTTAAATCTTGGCATGTTTGAGTTTCCTGTAGGAAGTGCTGAAGTACTGCCACACAGGCCAGCTAATTGGCTGAGAACGTTAGCCAAGTGCTCTCAGCAAATGATCTAAGCATTGCTCACTGCAATGAGCTTACAAGAGACCCCAGGTAAATAGTCAAAGTGTTTGCAAGTGGTCTGACAACTTACCATAGAAAGCCACTAGGGCAGTTTTGCACCCTGACCAATACAAAAACTAAGTAGAGAACAGCTCACAATAGCATTAGCAATAAAAGTTTTAAATTAGAGGTCATCTTTGGATGATCCTGTGCATGCTACCGTTTATACCTTGGGATCATGCAGTAGAAGTAGCATGGCAGAAACAAGTAACTTTTAGGGTTAGCTAGCAGCATATGGCTTGACATTTTGAACCCTGATATATTTGCTAAACACAAACAAATGTTTAAAGTGAGACTTAGTAATATGTGTCCAGATTCACATCTCACGTTTTGACACGTGTTTTTAATTAAATGATTGACAGCAATATAATATTATAGCCTGGTTATGTTTTTATTTTGAGGTGCATGGTCTCTAAAATCAGGTTTTTGACCGTTTGAAGAATTATAGCTTTAAAAAAAAAAAAAAAAAAAAAAAACACTTTCACTTTAAGAGTCTTTGCACATTTTACAAAAACCCCAAAAGGGACACATCCCCTTACAAGAAGGTATCTGTAAGGTGAAAGTAAGATGTACTTCTTGCTCCTATGTACCACCATTTTCTTCTTTTTCCAAGTCTATAGCTCCTGGCAGCTTTATCTGGGGATTAAAGGAACACTCCAAGCAACGATCACTACAGTAAACTGTAGAGGTTATGGTGCCAGTTGTGCCCTGGTGCCACGTCAGCATTGTAAGTAGTCAAACCACTTTAGACACCACTCCCCACCTGCACTTCTTCAAACAGAGAGCCGGAAGCTCTCTGAGCCATGGCCAGAAGTATGAGCCGGCTATAATCATTGTCTGAGAATGATTAGGTGATGCTCTCGGCCAATGAACTAGCACTTAGCTCAAGATAGATAATGAAAGCTCCTGCTTTCTGTCTGACGGTAATGCAGGGTAGAAGTGGCATCCAGTGCACCACAGGTAAAAATTAAAACCTGAATGCTTACAACGAGGGGTGCCAGGGCACCATAACCAATACATAATGCAGCAGTGGTTATGGTGCTTGAAGTGCATTTAACCCCTTAAGGACCAAACTTCTGGAATAAAAGGGAATCATGACATGTCACACATGTCATGTGTCCTTAAGGGGTTAAAATGGTAATCAAGCAAGTTCTTCTACACAAGATGTTGTGCATGCGCAATGAAATTATATAGACATCTATTGCTCATTGCAAAAGATATCTATTCCCATCAGATTTTTTCCTTAAAAATAAAAGTGTGCCCTTATGTGACAATGTAGTTCCTGTTTTGTCTTATATTACATTTTCTGACTGTGCTTGAATTTGTCTTTCAAAGTTTTTTTTTTATCCTATTAAGATCCATTCTTATGGAAAAAAAAAACTATTTGACTGCCAGGATTCAATGTGGACACTTTTTGTCAATATTTGTGATAAACCTTATACCGGTCACGTATCTACTTTCACAAGAATACTGTGAATTTTTAAGAACTTATCTGCTAGTTCCTGATATGTAACATCAATAACAATTTAGGGTATGCTATGATTTGTGTAGTGAATTATCTCATTCCAGTAAAGCCTTTACTACATGTTTATAAGACAATATGGAAAGTGATGTATACCAGCTATTACTATGTAGGCACAATGCAATAAAATGTTAGCAAACCTCCCAAAAAAAATAAAATCCCTCCCCCCTGCACTGTGAATGTAACTAAGATTATAGACAGTGTTCCAGCAATCTGATGAAGATTCTGTAACAGAATAAATCAATTCCCTGTAAGTAACAAGGGCAGGATGGCTATGTATGTGTTTATTTCAGGTTTCCCCTTATTTCCTGACTCCATGCTCCTCCTGTCAGACAGCCCCCGGGACATCCTGCCCCCTTTGCGGCCACCAGCAGCAGGAAAGTCCGGGGATTTGCGGCCTACTGAAAGAAAGGGTGTATATAAGCGCCATTATGAATGAAACCGTATGGGGAAAAACGCCGTTACCGGACTCTTCGTCCTTCTTGTCAAATTTCTTAATCATTTTCAAGCGCCGCTGTTATATATCCGGTTACTGGGGCTCAGGCTGCAGACAAAACACACCACACCGGGCCTCCGCCTGTCCGTCAAACTAAAGCCACGCCTCCACTGTACGAGTAGCCACGCCCACTTTACAGGATGAACCTTATCTTGGCGGTCAGTCAAACGCTGTAGTTCCGCCCCATTCGTGACGACACACGCCTTCCAGGCGGAGTTAGCTTAGCTTTGACTTCCTGGTGCATGTGCTACTATGGAACAGTGAGCGTGGAACTCCCTTAAAGGGACAGTGTAGGCACCCAGACACTTCAGTTCATTGAATTGGTCCTGGATGCAGTCTCCCATTACCCATAACCCTAGAGTGGTATTTATTGCAGTTTTTATAAACTGCAATAATTGCCTGCTAGGGTTAACTCCTCCAGTGGCTGTCTACCAGACAGAGACTAGAGGGACTTCCGGACTTAAAGGCGACTCTTGGTCGCCTAAACGACGCTGGATGTCCTCAAGTTATGCATGAGGACTTTCAGCGTCACTGGAATTCCCATAGGAAAGCATTGAATAATGCTTTCCCATAGTTGCCAACATTTGTAAAAAAAAATTCCTGGGACACTTTGCAGCACAGCTATTCATTTTTACCTTGAAAATTTACCACACTGACTTCTGCAAAGCTCTGCCCACTATGTCCAACCCACATGATTAATCTACGCCTACTTATAGTTCAGATTACAGGGTCTACTCAATAAAGATCATAATAATAATTATAAAGAGAGAACTACAGGAAATTGAGATGGTATTTTTAAATTTAAGGCCAAAGTTGGAAAAATTCTCCCATTCAGCTGCACTATTTTGACCTAAAGTTTGAAATTCCCAACACAATTCCCTGTAATTCCCTCTTTATTGAGTAGATCTTTATAACACCAAGTTTCCATAAACAGTACCATGCATCCTTTGTGTGCAATAGATACATATGCAGCAGAGCATCTATATCAGGCAGGTACATTTGATCACTTTAATGTAAGTTGGGCATCAGTGGTGACACTGTCAGTGCTTCAGTCAGAGAGTTGTGTCTATACCATAGAACATACATTAGTTCACATAAAAAAATATATTGGGGAGTGAATACACTTAAAAAAAAGAGCTGAAAATAGGGAATGAAAGATATAGAAGGAGAATTCACATAATGGAATTAAAGAGAGAAATGGGAGCAAAAGGAAGACATATGCACATATTCCATTAGCCCCTTTTCATGCCCCCAATTCAACATGTGGAATGTCTCAGATTGAGGCTTCAGTCACTACTCCACTGTTTCTGATTCTTGTAGTTCCTGGAGTCTGCGGTTATTATACGTGTATTATACAAAGAGCAGCGCTATACAGGGAGCACTGACTGTCCCAGGATATAATACACACAGACCTGTACTATACAGAGAGCAGCACTATACGGGGAGCACTGACTGTCCCAGGATATTATACACACAGACCTGTATTATAAAGAGAGCAGCACTATACAGGGAGCACTGACTGTCCCAGGATATTATACACACAGACCTGTACTATACAGAGAGCAGCACTATACGGGGAGCAATGACTATTCTGGGATATTATACACACAGACCTGCAATATACAGAGAGCAGCACTATACAGGGAGCACTGACTGTCCCAAGATATTATACACACAGACCTGTATTATACAGAGTGCAGCACTATACAGGGAGCACTGACTGTCCCAGGATATTATACACTGACCTGTATTATACAGAAAGCAGCACTATACTGGGAGCACTGACTGTCCCAGGATATTATGTACACAGACTTGTATTATACCTAGAGCAGCACTATACAGGAAGCACTGACTGTCCCAGCATATTATACACACACAGACCTGTATTATACAGAGAACAGCTCACGTAGGTATTCGGCAGTAAATCGTATCAGCACTATAAGTCAAATATATATATATATATTTATATATATATATACATATATCTATATATATATATATATTATACAGTAAGCACACAAGCTTACTGATACACAGGCTCAAAGACAGACAAGTTCACTGACACACACAATTAGGCTTACTGACAGACAAAACTCTCTAAATCACACATAAGCTAACTACAGACAAACTTACTTGTATACACACAAGGCTCACTACAGACAAGCTCAGTGACACACACAAGCTTACTACAGGCAAACTCAGTGACACACACACATTGTGGCGGAAGTGACCTTGCCACTGGATTTTGGAGAGCACTATTTGACAACCTTTTGCCCTGTGACTATGGCCCCTTTAATTTGTTTCAGTTGAGAGACCCTATTTGTGGCTATTGGGACTTTAGACAATGGTTCTTCGAACTCCTGAACCGTCAAAGTGGCCTCCATTCGACATTCGAACACGTGGTGGCAGCCATCTTTTTTGCATGGACTAAAACCGTGAAGAGACTTCAGAGGGACTTAGCCACGAATGCCCTGGAACTATTTTCAGCATGAAAACCTTGCGGTTCCTGGTCGGTCCTGCAGCGGCACTTAGCCGCAAATCTATGGAACTGTTTTGGGCATGAAATCCTGGGTTCGCCTGGGAAAAAATATGACTTTCATTAAATTTCTGAACCACTGATCTGACCTGCGTGATTTTGGGATATGCTGTTCACCCAGATCAGAGCGATCAGGGGATGTAATTTATGGGGATATGTTGTGTTTTGGGGTACTTATTGTACTTTATAAAAATGTGCGTTTTTTCTGCCGGGGGATAATTTAATTATCCTTAATTATATCACAGGCAGAGGGGAGGGATTGTTTACTGTATGTGGGAGTGTTGTTCATTGTTACATTGTTTTTATTGGTCTGTACAGTTTGTAATGCGGTGCTCCATCAGGTCCAGGGGGTGTGCCTCTGGCCTCAGGAATTGTATATAAAGCCAACCTGTACCATTAAACCTTCAGTTCTACTTCACCCTCAATCTAGAGTCTTGTCTCTTATTGGGGGGAATTGCTATATCACTACAAGGGATTGCTATGATCATCATACTCCCTTGGATAATCACTAGCACTTGTAAGAGCTGTTCCTGCTACGCTCTCTGAAGGAAGAGAGGTTCACCCACTGGAACCTGGAGCCTTGTCGTAGGTTCAGGGTGGGTAGAAGATGGCGAGACCCCAACCAAGCTGCGGCGGTTCGTGGGGTCTGCAGTATTTATGGTGTCTGGAGAAGTGCTGGGAACCCTCGGCAAGCACTAGGAGCATCCGTCGGCGGAGTTACCCAACCGGGATACAGGAAGCTCTGTTACACACATGCTCATTAAATACAAGTTCACAGGGGCAGAGCGAGATGATGTAGGACGTGCTTCTGCATCCGTCTTTGAACGTGGCTGAGGGACCGACCGGGAGAGCCTAGCAGGAGGAGAGGTTTGAATCTGTCTCATTAGCGACGATTGCAGGGTGCCGTTTGAAGCGTTGTAAGGGAGGACTGGCTGACGCATAAGGGAACAGTGCAATAAGCGACGCAACGGAAAAAAAGCCGCAGATTGTTACCACGGCGGAC
Source organism: Pelobates fuscus (assembly GCF_036172605.1). NCBI lineage: Eukaryota > Metazoa > Chordata > Amphibia > Anura > Pelobatidae > Pelobates > Pelobates fuscus. The sequence continues at coordinate 249,191,629 of NC_086319.1, read as the reverse complement.
AGACCTAAAGGAGCCTAGCATGAGAGAGCATACACAGGCTGCAAGTTGGTATGAACAACTATAAGATAAATACAAACTGTCATATAGCTGTCTGTACTTACTACCATGTTACATTACGAAATTAGTCGCTATAAAATTGTATATAGTCACTCTCAGTCTACAATGCAGGGTGTAGCATAAAGCAAATAGACCTGTAAGAGAAAGGTGGATTTGGAGTGCAAAAAGAGAGCAGCATACAGAGAGCAAATAAGGATATAAAGACTATCCAATTTAAGTGAAACCTTACTTATAGTAAGGAGCAAACCGGTGCTGGTTTGTAGGGTACCAAGTTAAAGAGCCCAGTGTGTTTGCTTCAGTAGATTCTCCAGTTGGTACTCCAATTGTTTTGTGCCATATAACCGCAATACCTGGCACTTCTACTGAATTCCTGTCACTTAAGGTGTATTTAAGGAGCACCTTAACACATCAAAAAAGGGAAAAAAAAGAGGAAATAAAAAAGGAGAAAAAGAGGGAAAGAAAATATATAAAAAAAGAGGGGAGAGAGTGAAGGAAAAAAGGGGAAAGAGAAAAAAGAAAGGAAGAAAAGAGTTAGAAGAAGAAAACTAAAAGAAAATGGCACAAAAAAGTCATTAAGCGGCAAGCCGCTAAAAAAAAGAAAAAAAGACAGAAAATAAAACAAAAAAATGCCTTTCCTTCTCACCAAATCCAGCAATTATTAAAACAAACATGGAGGAATCGATTCTCTCTAATTTCCCTTTAGAAGAAGGTACAAACAAAAGACAAATGGAGGAAAATCAAAGTTGAAGGTGAGAGAAGAAATACGAGATAACACTATAGACATCAAGAAAGAACTGATGACTCTTAATCAACGATTCCTAGGAATAGAAGAAAAATTAAATGGTTTGGAACATAAGGAAAATGCCCACAAAGAAGAACACCTGGCGCTAAAGAAAAAGATGGCGGATATGGAGAAAAAGCTAATAGACCTAAAAGACCAGTCAAGAAGGAACAATTTAAGAATCAGAGCAGTATCAGAGCTAAAAAATCTGGAACCATACATAGAGGAATATTTTAAACAATTGAAGGTTGAATGGGATCCTGAATGAAATCCTATGATAGAAAGATGCCACAGAGTAAACAAACCTAAAGGCATCCCAGAACATCTCCCAAGGGATGTAATGATATGCTATTTCTCCTCCAAAATTAAGAAGCAAATCCTGAGAGCCATAAAAAGTAATGAATGTGCTAAGAATATAAAACATTACAAATATTCCAGTATCTATCGTGGCAAACCAGATCGACTACCCTCAGTACGCTTTCCCACATGATATATGGGGCCTATATCTGAGTAATTTGTTTCATTGCTCGAGATACTGTATGGCGGGAGTTTTCCGCCATACACTTAGTTTGTTTTAGGTTGATCCCATTGTTTTGGATCAACCCGTCTAATTTTTGTGTAAATACTAATAAAGAAGGGTTTTTTATTTTCTACATAAGTACGGTAACACATGGAGGGAGAGAGGCCCCCAAAAAACAAGAGATTACGAATTAAGTTGATCTCAAGAAATGCCCGGGGGATCAATACACCATGTAAAAGGTCTTTAATTGTAGATTTTCTGATAAAAAATCGGGTACAAATTTGCACCCTGCAAGAAACCCGATGGACAAGATTAAAAAAAAATGCAATAAATTCAGGAAGGTTCCCTATTATCATAAGTGCAGTGTTAGAAAATAAAAAAAAAGAGGAGTTGCATTTATCCCTGCAAAAAATGTTTCCTTGATTATCAAACATCAAGTATTAGATCCAAAAGGCCGATATATTATATTAATTTGTAAAATAAACAATAAGCTATTCACATTAGCCAATATCTATGCACCAAATAAAGCTAAAATAAATTTCATATCAAAAGTGCTAAAAAAAAAAAATAGAGCAGATCAAACAAGGGTTGGTATTAATTATTGGAGACTTCAACTGCGTAGTTGATCCGCGAAATGACAGAAAGAGCCAGAACGATAGAAAAAATAGGAAAATAGATGACACCAGACTGCAAAACCTACTGAACAATCATAATCCAAGATATGTATGGAGAACATTTCACCCTGCCGATTTAGACTACACATGCTATTCAAAAACATTAAATTCATTTTCCATTATAACCTTGTCCTGGGAAACGTGACTATACAGGACCATAGCCCTATCATGTTGGAATACAAAGATAACTTCGATAACTGTCGTAAAGAGTTGTGCATAAAAGATTTTAAATTACATTAAAAAATTATGTGGAAGAAATTAAAAAAAGAACAAATCTTTTTTTCTTAGAAAATAAAAACAACGGCACACCGGTTGTAGTTATAGTCTGGTGCACTTATAAAAGTGTAGTAAGAGGACATTTGATAAAATGGCAGTCATAGAAAATAAAAAAGAATTATCACCTCTCTTTAAAATATATATAACACTAAGCGAATACAAAAGGTAAAATAAAACAACACCCTCCATACAAATAGCAAGTAAGATTGCAGAAACAGAAAAACAGATTAACAACCAATTAATGAATAAAGCATCCAAACAACTAGAAGCACTACAAGCTAAATGGTACCTAAGAGGCAATATGTCATGTCTTAACTACCGGTATTACATTGTCTCTTCCGGGTTGACGGAGCTTAGCCACCCCCCCTTCTCTGACACGGTCTCCCCACGCTACATAATGCGACCGCGCCAGATACAAGACGCTGGATTATTGAAAAGAGTTACCGCGAAATCAGACCGGCTGAAAGAATTCACTAAACCTTTATTTGTGCACCGAACCCGGACTGGAAATCTATCGACCCTCCTTCTCCTCTCCTCGACCACGGCTAGTAACTGGACCTTCCACATCCTGCTTGACAACTTCCCTTCCCTGGAGGAGATCTTCGGGAACCCTGATCTTTCACCATTGAAAGCTAAGTCATTTGCTATTTCCGTAATAGGAGATTACCTGCTCTCAAGCCCACTAAGTATTCCTGCTACAGCCTGCTCTCAAAGTCCGCTAAGCATTCCTGCTACAGCCTGCTCTCAAGCCTGCTTACCTCGAACTCCAAATCTAATCACTCCTGCTACAACTTCATTTCTTATTTTTCTCCGTTTCCATGAACTTGCAAACTCCTATGTGCTATACTGCATGTATGCTAGAAGCTGCTTACTCCGTTTAAACAAACAGCGAAGTAATTAAAGATACAGTGCCTGTGTTATACGTAATTAAAGATACAGTCCCTGTATTATCCTCTATAATCCTAGTCATCAATCTGAGTCCTAAGAGATCTGCAGTTGTGCTCCACTTAAATACATGTAAGCATTACAGAATAATCCAGCCTTTGTAATGGATCCAGCAGATTTCGATTCTAAATTTACTATGCTGAATCAAGGCATGCAAGACCTACAGGTTACAAATGAACGGATTCTTACAAAAAAGTTTTCTGGAGATCGATCCAAATACAGGGAGTTCCTTAATTCCTGCAAATTATTGATTGCTTTAAAACCTAGATCTTATCCCACTGAAAGATCTAAGGTTTGTTCAGTTATCTCCTTTCTAAGAGGTGAACCTATGGCCTGGGCCCATTCCTTTTTGGAAAATGATGACCCCATCTTAGACTCATTGGATGAATTTTTTGAAGCCATGTCTCTTCTTTATGAAGATCCCAACAAACAATCTACAGCTGATTTAACCATTAGAACCTTACATCAAAAACATAGACCCATCGAAGACTACATTGCTGAATTTAAAAGATGGGCAATAGAAACTCAATGGAATGAAATAACCCTATGCAACCAGTTCCGAATTGGGTTATCCGAAGCAGTAAAGGATGAACTTTCTAGAACTGAACTCCCTACTACATTAAATGCTCTGATTCAACTGTCAATCAGCATTGACAGAAGACTTAGAGAAAGAAAGGCCGAAAAAGCTCTCTCGAGTTCATTATGGAAAAAAACATTCAGTCCTTCAAAAACTCCTGAAAAACCATCATTACAAACAGAACCTATGGAAATAGGGGTAATAAGAAGTCCTCTCACTCTAGAAGAGAAAACCAGAAGACGACTACTAAACCTCTGCATGTATTGTGCCTCACAAGATCATTTGATCCCAGAATGCCCCTTATTGAAACGTCCAAAAGGCGGTAAGCATGCTTATACCACTTCTATACTAAGTGCACTTCCCTCCAAATCAACCACTCAATTCTCCTCTATTTCTCTCATATTACAGTGGGACAAAGAAAGAATTACGACTGAAGCTATTATTGATTCTGGTGCAAACGGGGTGTTCATCGATTCATCCTTTGTAACAAAAAATAAAATTCCTTGTGTTCGCAAAAGCACTTCTGTTTCTGTCAGAGTGATTGATGGCTCCTTCATATCCTCGGGCCCTATACTAAATGAAACCATTCCTGTAAGAGTGACCCCTAATGATACTCATACTGAATATCTTATATTTGATGTTATCTCATCACCTCTTTTTCCGGTTATACTAGGGATCAACTGGTTAAGGAACCACAACCCACAAATTACTTGGTCTCCCTTCTCTCTCACCTTTAGTTCTACTTATTGTAAAGAAACATTCCTACAACATATTCCAATCTTTCAGGTTATTGAAGAACCAATTATACCTTCCTGTTATTCTGAGTTCTCAGATGTATTCAGTAAAAAGGAAGCTGAGACACTCCCACCTCATCGTCCCTATGATTGTCCCATAGACCTCATACCTGGTGCCCCCATTCCTTTTGGGCACATCTATCCTCTCTCTGAATCAGAATTAAAAATCCTCAAGGAATACTTCGATGAAAACCTCCATAAAGGGTTCATTAGACCTTCCAGCTCACCTGCTGCTTCCAGTATGTTTTTTGTGAGAAATAAAGACCAGACTATACGTCCCATCATAGATTACAGAGCTTTAACAGTATAAAATAACAGTCAAAAACCGTTACCCTCTTCCCCTGATAAGTGAATTGATTGAACGGTTAAAAACAGCTACCATCTACACCAAGCTTGACCTCCGTGGGGCATATAACCTTATTAGAATTAAAGCTAACATTGAATGGAAAACTGCTTTCCGGACCAGATATGGCCTTTACGAGTATCTTGTGATGCCTTTCGGCCTCTGCAACGCCCCCGCAACCTTTCAACACTTCATAAATGACATCTTCAGGGATCTTCTAGATGTTTGTGTTATCATTTATTTAGATGACATTCTTATATATTCTAACAGTCCTGAAGAACACAAAAAACACGTGAGATGGGTGTTATCCAGACTCAGAACTCACAAATTTTACGCTAAACCAGAAAAATGTATTTTCAACGTTAATGAAATAACCTTTTTAGGATACGTCATTACACCTCATTTGATAAGCATGGATAGTTCCAAAATCAACTGTATCCTCAACTGGCCCATTCCTTCTAACGTAAAAGAATTACAACGTTTTCTGGGGTTTGCCAACTTCTACAGAAAATTTATTAAAAATTACTCCGACGTAGCTCATTCACTTAATCTACTCAACAGAAAAAAGCATCCTTTCACTTGGAATGAAAAGGCTCAAGAAGCCTTTGATGAATTAAAAAGAAGATTTACAACTGCTCCTATTCTTCAACTTCCAAACCCCACATTTCTCTATGTCCTGGAAACAGATGCTTCAGAGACAGCCATCGGAGCTGTCCTCTCTCAACACAAAACGCCTCAAGATCCTCTTCATCCAGTTGCCTTCTTCTCACGTTGCATGTCTCCTGCTGAAAAAAACTACCCTATAGGAGAAAAAGAATTACTGAGTATAAAAGCAGCCTTAGAAACCTGGCAACATCTTCTTGAAGGAACACAAACTCCTATAATGGTATATACTGACCACAAAAACCTTGAATATCTTCACTCCAACAAGAATCTCTCTGCTAGGCAAGTAAGATGGAATCTTTTCTTCTCTCGGTTCAATTTTCAAATTGTTTTTAGACCCGGATCCAGAAACAAAAAGGCGGATGCCCTTCCCAGAATTCACCAAGATCTTGAATTGAAAGATCCTCCTGTAACTGGTACTCCTCCTCATTCAGTCACTGGAATCCTAACGTCCCTTATAGATGACATAAAAGGTCTAAGTGAAGATGCTCTTGAACTTCCCAAGTCAACCAAGCTATCAAAGAAAAATGGTCTCTATTATTTAAATAACAGGATTTACATTCCTCCCATATTCAGAAATAAAGTACTCAAATTAATTCATGATTCTCCTTTGGCTGGTCATCCTGGAATAAAAAAAGACCTTAGAATTATCCAAGAGATATTATTGGTGGCCTCGCCAGGACAACACCATCGAATCCTATGTCAAAACTTGTTCAACCTGCCAAAGATCCAAATCTGAACATCATCACCAATTTGGTCAATTATTGAATCTACCGATTCCGGATAGGCCTTGGCAATCCATTTCTATGGACTTCTTGGTAGAACTCCCCCTTCTCAACATCATACCACCATTTTAGTAGTAGTGGACAGCTTCACGAAAATGTCCCATTTTATCCCCTTGAAGAAATTACCCTCATCATCTGAACTTTCAAAAGTATTCCTCGATAATATAGTGAAACTTCATGGACTTCTTGAGGAAATCATATCAGACCGAGGAACCCAGTTCACCTCCAAATTCTGGAACGCATTGTGTTCTTCTCTTCATATTCAATGCAAACTATCTTCAGCTTATCATCCCCAAACCAATGGACAAACTGAAAGAGTTAACCAATGCTTAGAGCAATATTTACAATGTTATTGTTCCCATCTACAAGATGATTGGATCACATGGTTGCCTATGGCCGAATTTGCATACAACAACTCAGTTCATACCAGTAGTAAAATGACTCCCTTCTTCTCCAATTATGGGTTTCATCCCTCTTCGTTTCCCACTCATACCATTCCTTCATCTAACCCCACTGTTTCAAATCAAATTTCATACATGTCTTCCCTGTTTCTTAAATTGCATGCAAATCTTGAACTCGCATCATCTAATCAAAAGAAGTTTTTTGATACTAAGAGGCAACCTCCTCCAGCCTATAAAATTGGTGATCTTGTCTGGCTCTCCTCAAAAAACATGTCCACCAACCGTCCTTCAAAGAAACTGAGTTCCCTCTTTCTAGGTCCTTTTCGAATATTGTCAATTATCAACCCTAACGTTGTGAAGTTGAAGCTTCCACCTACTTTAAAACTTCACCCTGTCTTCCATGTTTCCTTGCTCAAACCTCATCTTCCTGACCCTTTCCACAGAGATGCACTTACTACTCCTGATCCTATTTTGGTACAAGGTGAAGAGGAATACGAAATCCAAAAGATTCTGGATTCGCGGATCCATGCTCCCTGCAATACCTCATTAGGTGGAAAGGTTACGGAATTGATGAGGACACTTGGGAAAACTCCTCTGTGATCCATGCAAACAGGTTAATTACCGCATTCCACAAACGCTATCCGTCTAAACCATGTTGATAGCACCCTGTGGGCGCTCCTTACAGGGAGGGTACTGTCATGTCTTAACTACCGGTATTACATTGTCTCTTCCGGGTTGACGGAGCTTAGCCACACCCCCTTCTCTGACGCGGTCTCCCCACGCTACATAATGCGACCGCGCCAGATACAAGACGCTGGATTATTGAAAAGCGTTACCGCGAAATCAAACCGGCTGAAAGAATTCTCTAAACCTTTATTTGTGCACCGAACCCGGACTGGAAATTTATCGACCCTCCTTCTCCTCTCCTCGACCACGGCTAGTAACTGGACCTTCCACATCCTGCTTGACAACTTCCCTCCCCGGAGGAGATCTTCGGGAACCCTGATCTTTCACCATTGAAAGCTAAGTCATTTGCTATATCTGTAATAGGAGATTACCTGCTCTCAAGCCCGCTAAGCATTCCTGCTACAGCCTGCTCTCAAAGTCCACTAAGCATTCCTGCTACGGCCTGCTCTCAAGCCTGCTTACCTCGAACTCCAAATCTAATCACTCCTGCTACAACTTCATTTCTTATTTTTCTCAGTTTCCATGAACTTGCAAACTCCCATGTGCTATACTGCATGTATGCTAGAAGCTGCTTATTCCGTTTAAACAAACAGCGAAGTAATTAAAGATACAGTGCCTGTGTTATACATAATTAAAGATACAGTCCCTGTATTATCCTCTATAATCCTAGTCATCAATCTGAGTCCTAAGAGATCTGCAGTTGTGCTCCACTTAAATACATGTAAGCATTACACAATAAACCAGAAACAATTATGTCTAATAAATTGAACAAAAATAAACATAAAAGAGTAATATACAAAATGAAAGATAAGGATACATACTTAATGGCCCCAGGAAAAATAGGTTTAGCATTTGAAAGATTTTACCAGAATCTATGTGGCTTAACAGAATAAACATTTGGCTAAGAAAAAGAGATTGAGAAATTCTTTAAAAATATGTCCATGCCAAAAATTTTACCCGACCAATTAAGACTGATAAATCAGCCCATAACAGAACTAGAGGTTACTAAATCTATAGATAAACTTAAAATAAAGACTGCTTCAGGCCCAGATGGATTCACAAACAAATTCTACTAGTTAATGAAATATCAATTAAAAGGGAAACTAACTAATATTTTTAACTATATATTGGAAACAGGTGACTGTCCTGGAGAACTGTTGAGAACGAACATTGTTCCCATCCCAAAAGCAGATAAAGACCTAGATCATATAGAACTATAGACCTATTAATAAATAAATTAATAAATACAGACATTAAAATACTATCTTCTTTTCTTGCTGATAGACTAAAAATAGTAATACCACAATTAAGCAATAATGACCAAGCCGGATTCATACCGGGGAGCTCCCCAATTAATAATCTCAGAAAAATAAAAAACATAGAAGAAATAGAGAACAAAGGAACCCCTCTAATATTTCTGTCAATAGACACAGAAAAAGAGTTTGACAGGGTTGGATGGGGTTTCATGTTCGCCACTTTAAACCAGTTTGGAATCACTTGATCAATTTTACAAGCCATGTCCGCTATCTACAGCTCTCCATCAGCTAAGGTAACAGGCTCAGGATTTACATCACAAAACTTTAATATCAAAAATAGGACTAGACAAGGATGCCCTCTTTCCCCTCTACTGTACATAATGGTTTTAGAACCCCTAGCGATTTTAATAAGACAAAACAAAAAAATCAAAGGATTTACGAATTTGCTAGGACAAACCAAATTAAACATTTCGCAGATGATATTTTACTAACATTAGAAGAACCAAATATTTCAGTCCCAGAATTATTGGAGGATATAAATACTTATTCTAAAGTTTTAGGATGTAAAATAAACCTGGAGAAATCAACAATTATAGCTAAAAATATGAACAAAAGGACAATTAAATTTCTTGTACAAGACATTGGGCTCCCCCCCCGAAAAAAGCAACAGGCTAAAATATTTCAGCATTCCATAACCTCAGATCTAAAAGATTAAGTAGAAGCCAATTTCCTTCCTTTATTAAAACAAACTAAGAAAAATCTAAGGTACTCGAAAGACTACACTCCTCTTTCTTTAAATTTATATGGGGTGGCATAAAACCAAGAGTTAAAATGAAAGTTTTGGCCAGATCAAAGCAGGACGGAGGCTTGGGGAGCCCAGAAATTTTGCAATGTTATCAGGCAAGTAGACTTTTCCATATAATGCTCACACAAAGTAAAGTGGCACCTCAAGAAACATGGTATAAAATGGAAAAAGCTAAAACTGGGGTTGGAAATTTAGCCTTATTATTTTAGGTTGTAGAGGTAAACTAAAAATATATTTGAGAGGCTTGAACCAAATCCCAGATAATTAAAGAGTTAACGAGATGGTGGAACAAATTTACCATTAATAAAGGTCTTAAATAGTGATGTCCCGAACGGTTCGCTGGCGAATAGTTCCTGGCGAACATAGCTTGTTCGCGTTCGCCACGAATGACGAACATATGCAATGTTCGGTCCGCCCCCTATTCGTCATCATTGAGTAAACTTTGACCCTGTACCTCACAGTCAGCAGACACATTGCAGCCAATCAGCAGCAAACCCTCCCTCCCAGACCCTTCCACCTCCTAGACAGCATACAATTTAGATTAATTCTGAAGCTGCATTTTTTTTTTTTTAGACAGAAGTGTGTTATATTTGAGCATGCTAGGCTTAACGTGCGTATATCATGGCTAGTTGCACTGAGGGTATGAGTATATAGCAGTACATTGTTGTGAAAGAGGGCTGTCATGTTTAGGGTGTAGCTTGCACGTCAGATGCGGCTCTCTAATTAGGAGCACCAGGGAGCCCACTGGACCACCAGGGACTAAAGGTAGGCTCTCTCACCCCCCACCACACGCAGCCTCCCTAACACCCTCCCCACCACCCTCAGCCTCATCACCCTTCCTACCACCCTCAGCCAGCCTCACCACCCCCCCACCACCCTCAGCCTCATCACCCTCCCTACCACCCTCACCCTCCTCACCCTCCCTACCACCCTCAGCCTCACCACCCTCCCCACCACCCTCAGCCTCACCACCCTCAGCCTCCCTACCACCTTCAGCCTCACCACCCTCCCCACCACCATCAGCCTCACCACCCTCCCCACCACCCTCAGCCTCACCACCCTCCCCACCACCCCCACCACCCTCAGCACCCCACCACCCTCAGCTTCAACACCCCCACCACCCTCAGCCTTACCACCCCTACCACCCTCAGACTCCCCACCCTCCCCAATACCCTCAGCCTCACCACCCTCCCCACCACCCTCAGCCTCACCCCCCTCAGCCTCACCACCCCACCAGCCTCAGCACCCCCCACCACCCTCGGCCTCAGCACCCCCCACCACCCTAAACCTCAGCACCCTCAGCCTCACCACCACCCTCAGCCTCACCACCCCCACCACCCTCAGTCTCCCCACCACCATCAGCCTCACCACCCCACCACCCTCAGCATCACCACCCCACCACCCTCAGTATCACCCTCCCTCACCACCCTCAGCATCACCCTCCCTCACCACCCTCAGCATCACCACCCTCAGCATAACCCCCTCACCATCCTCACCACCCTCAGCATCACCCCCCCACCCCAATCACCCGCAGCATCACCCCCTCACCATCCTCAGCATCATCCCCCTCACCACCCTCAGCCTCACCCCCCACCCCCCTCAGCCTCACCCCCTCAGCCTCACCCCCCTCAGCCTCACCCCCTCACCACCCTCACCATCAACCCCCTCCTTTTCACATCACCCCCCTCCTTCTCACATCACATCACCCCCCCTCACTCTCACATCACCCCCTCACTCTCACATCAACCCCCCTCACTCTCACATAAACCCCCTCTCACTCTCACATCAACCCCCCTCCTTCTCACATCACCCCCCCTTCTCACATCACCCCGCTCACTCTCACCATCACCCCGCTCTCCCTCTCACCATCACCCCCCTTTCCCTCTCACCATCACCCCCCTTTCCCTCTCACCATCACCCCCCTCACACCATCACCCGCCATACACACAACACACTTCAGTCTCAGACAAAAATGCAAACATGCTCACAGAGACATACATTCTCACACACAAGGATACTCTCTGTCAGACACACTCTCAGGCACATACACAGGTAAACTGTGCATCAATGTGTATATGTGACACTTTTTTGTTAGTGGGGCCTCATGTTTGAGTTTCGCCTAAGGCCTCATAAAGTCTAGAGCCACCTCTGTTGCACGTTATCAACTGTGTATTTATATCAGCAGCTCCACCACTAGTTATAAATCAAGTGTGAGTCGCCCCATGAGATGAGACTAGTGAATAACATAATAAATGAACGGTTAAGGTAAAGGCATGTAAGGAACTCGACAATAAACTCTTTAGGAGGTGAAATAATGACATGTTTAAACGCTTGCTACTTTACGATTAGTTAATGTGCAGAGAGCAGTTCATGTGATCAAAGGCATGGTGTGGAGGATCGGCTATAGTGGGACATGCTTGGCAGGCTGCTGTTTACTGCTTGTGCTCATCTGATCCCTTCTGGGTGCCAGGTGCAGACCCTGGGAGTCCCTGATACCTGGAACAACAAAGGCAAGTCTCTGGCTGAGTGCCGGGTTCGCGGCTTGAGGTGGTTTATTGCTTGTTTTGTCGGGTGGTCGGATCTGTCCCGGTGGTGCTTCACGTCCGGTGCAGGATTGTGGTGGCTTAAGGTGGAGGCGAGTGCTTGACGTGGGGCAGGCTCTGCATTTCTGTTTGTGCCTCCGGTCCCGTCTTCGACGCCTTTTGCGTTGGTGGATTTTAATGGGGACTGCTTCGCTTAGCTGTGGTGGAGCTTGTTGGGGCTGTGGTGGAGCTTGTTGGGGCTTCCTGCTTGTTATTTGCTTCCAAAATTGATTAAAGAGTCTGTCCAGCTTAGACTCAATATCCTGCCATGCTTTGCTGGTACCAGGAGGACACGCGGCTGACGATCCGGAGGGGGTACGGCTGGTGGTGGGGAGATTTGGATCTTCCAGACACAAGTTGGTGGAGTGGAACACGGAGGCGCATATGGTGCAAGATGGGGGCTTCAGACCCGCAAAGTGGCGACAGAATAGTTCAGTGTCAAGCCTACTCCAGTTCGTGTGTATATTAAATTGTGCTAGGGAAGCTGCAGCTTTGGCCGAAAAAGATTTATGGTAGTCGTAGTAAGCAAAACCACCATACTTGTGTCCCAGATCCACCAACTTGTGCATGTATAAGTCTAATTCTTCCCTACGGTGAGGTGAGGTGGAGCAAATTACGTCACGGTATAGTCCAAAAGCGAGCACGAATTCAGGGATAGTGAGTTTGCGATTAAGTCTGGGGTCTCTGGCTTTTAGCACGACCGACAGATACCCATAATTGTACAACTTGTTCTCCATGACATCCTGGGAGGCAATTAGCAGGGAAACCAGGTTGATGTCCTTGCCCTCCAGGATGTCTTTACGAACGGTCGGGGGTACTAGGTGCGCAGGGGTGATTATATGGGTTGAAGTGCCGGGAGTGGGGTCAAAAAAGATGGGATTACCGTGTGAAGGAGAGGGGGTGGGGATGTCCGTTACGGGAGAAGGCATAGGTGTCTGAGGATTCTCCAGTTTCTCTAATCTCACGCTGACGGTATTGATGGAAGTTAGTAGGGCCACCATCATGTTCTTCACTTCGGTGAAGTTGTCTGCGTTGGACAGTGGCATTGTGGAACAAGGCCTGGGAGTGCCGGAACTAGAAGTTAGGAGACGGTACAGCTCGGCTTTTCGGGCAGTGGCAGGGAAAGGAATGCCTAGGCGTTTTAGCTCGCTGGCGAGTTTAGGGATAGTCCAGGAGCGGAGGAAGCAGGGCAGGGCTGAGTTGGCCTAAGCCAACTGGCTTATAGCTAGTAATCTTATATATCATGATGTATATATACTTAGCGGCTTCTTTTTGTTTACCTGGTCTTACTAGGTGATATAGGGCCTGCGTTAACACTCGAAAGCGGTTTAGAGAGGCTCTGCCCATGTGTTAAGAGGGGGCCTCTTGGTGACTGGGGGAGGTAGTTTTTTTTTTTTTAAATATAATATAATATACGGGGCCCTAAACCATCCCATAGGACGTTATCTACGTATTAGGATAGGGGTTGAGTACGGGAGGGGAGCATGCTTCACAAGGTTAGTGGATTAACTAATAAGGCCTAAAAGAACCTAACAAAGTAGCCAGTTGGTTACTCTATCATGGCTGATAGGGGTAGGGTCTCCAGGGAAGGATGGGATGCGGCTTACTTGCCGTGGACTTGGGCTGACTTACATAAGTCGCATGAACTGCTGCAAATTCAGAAGTAGAGGGGGGGGGTTGTCTGAACTTTAGGGAGTACCTGAGAGAATAGGGATGACATGGACGGACCTGGTCATATGCATACAGGGGCGACACACCCTACTACAGGAAAGTAGGGTTTGAGACTGTTACTAAGAACGACGGCCCTCTGTGGTGAGGATAAAGATGTTTTAGTAATGTCTGGGCACCCACCCAATACGTAGTGCAAGTCTATACCTGAGTTGTGCAACCGGGTGGATCCTGTTTCTGTGAGGCTGGGAAGATAGATTACGACGTAGTTGACACCTATTTTTTGGGTATAGAGATATATTTATCAGAGGGGCTTTGGTAGGCAAGAGTATAATATGGAAGTATGAATGGCAGTGGTAGTTCACTAGAATATATAGCAGCATTGTGGTTGTGCCATAACATGTAAAAGGATTTAGTGGACTTACGTTTATAGTTCTGAGGGGAAGATTTTCGGTATACTGACAGATTAATAGGCCGTATAGGCTGCTTGTCAATCAGTACGGAAAAAATGGTAGACCTAGTTACGAAAAATAAGTGATTTTAGTAAAAGTATGATGAGAAAGCTAGTGCCAACAGTACAGAATACGTCACGAAAATCACAGCTCTGTGAGGCTGCGTGACATAGATTTTTTACATAAGTGTATATACAATTTTTTAAACAGTATTGGTCTGGGTGTGATGGGAGTAGCAGTATAACCGGAGTGCTTTCTTTATGCATAGATTTATACCGAACAAGGTAGTACCCGTATTTGACCATTAGGTGGCAGTGCGGTAGCTGTTTGAACTGAGCATTCGGCTAATTGACCGGTTGCCGAACAGGTGATTTTTCAAACTATGAAACAACGTGGGAACGAAACGGTTCGAGCGGTAAGTTTTAATGAATGAAGAAGGGGGTACGTGTACTTGCCCGCTTGGGCAGAGTCACTGTTGGTTGATCGGGATGCCGGAGGAGTGACCCGGAAGTTACCAAAAGGTCGACCGTGTGACCTGCTGGGCTGTGGAGCCGGTAAGCGGCAGCTGCTCAATCTGATGCCCATGTTGGAATGAAAAATCCGTGTCAAGGTGGTGCTGGATGACGGAGGGATGCTGATGAAGCTGTAGCCGGTCCGGTGAACGGGCGGAAACGGTAAGTAAATACCGGCGGCACCGGTCGTTTGGAGAGTTGGTGGCAAGGAATCAGGATATCAGGTAAGGAACGGGAAGTCAATGTCCTAATGAACCTGGAGGCATCAGCCCTGTGGAGTAGGGGGCCTGTGCTTATATAGCCGGGTAACCCCTCCCACAACTTCAGGCTCCGCCTTCCAATATATACACATATATAAAAAAAAAAATTTTATTATTAACTTTTACTTTAATTTATTTATGATTTTACACTAGCAGGGAGACTGCATGTCAGCACAGACAGTCCCCCTGCAGGCAGACACATGGACACCTATTGTGACCATGTGATCTCTCTGTTGAGCGATCACATGGCCCCAGGGGTCCTAATCCGCCGTGGGGAGACTGTCTGTTCCCCCGGCGGCGATCGGGTAAGTAACTAAGACCGTTAGGACGGTTCAGGACCGTCATCGGTCAGCAAGGCAAAAATGCAGATGACGGTCCTGAACCGTCCTCGGTCATAAAGAGGTTAAGGACTGAGCCAAATGTACACGTTTTGATCAAAATAAAACGTAAACAAAACTTGAAATTTTACTATATGTCTGTTCAACCATAATTCACCTCTTTCATATTACAGGGAGTGCAGAATTATTAGGCAAATGAGTATTTTGACCACATCATCCTCTTTATGCATGTTGTCTTACTCCAAGCTGTATAGGCTCGAAAGCCTACTACCAATTAAGCATATTAGGTGATGTGCATCTCTGTAATGAGAAGGGGTGTGGTCTAATGACATCAACACCCTATATCAGGTGTGCATAATTATTGGGCAACTTCCTTTCCTTTGGCAAAATGGGTCAAAAGAAGGACTTGACAGGCTCAGAAAAGTCAAAAATAGTGAGATATCTTGCAGAGGGATGCAGCACTCTTAAAATTGCAAATCTTCTGAAGCGTGATCATCGAACAATCAAGCGTTTCATTCGAAATAGTCAACAGGGTCTCAAGAAGCGTGTGGAAAAACCAAGGCGCAAAATAACTGCCCATGAACTGAGAAAAGTCAAGCGTGCAGCTGCCAAGATGCCACTTGCCACCAGTTTGGCCATATTTCAGAGCTGCAACATCATTGGAGTGCCCAAAAGCACAAGGTGTGCAATACTCAGAGACATGGCCAAGGTAAGAAAGGCTGAAAGACGACCACCACTGAACAAGACACACAAGCTGAAACGTCAAGACTGGGCCAAGAAATATCTCAAGACTGATTTTTCTAAGGTTTTATGGACTGATGAAATGAGAGTGAGTCTTGATGGGCCAGATGGATGGGCCCGTGGCTGGATTGGTAAAGGGCAGAGAGCTCCAGTCCGACTCAGACGCCAGCAAGGTGGAGGTGGAGTACTGGTTTGGGCTGGTATCATCAAAGATGAGCTTGTGGGGCCTTTTCGGGTTGAGGATGGAGTCAAGCTCAACTCCCAGTCCTACTGCCAGTTTCTGGAAGACACTTTCTTCAAGCAGTGGTACAGGAAGAAGTCTGCATCCTTCAAGAAAAACATGATTTTCATGTAGGACAATGCTCCATCACACGCATCCAAGTACTCCACAGCGTGGCTGGCAAAAAAGGGTATAAAAGAAGAAAATCTAATGACATGGCCTCCTTGTTCACCTGATCTGAACCCCATTGAGAACCTGTGGTCCATCATCAAATGTGAGATTTACAAGGAGGGAAAACAGTACACCTCTCTGAACAGTGTCTGGGAGGCTGTGGTTGCTTCTGCACGCAATGTTGATGGTGAACAGATCAAAACACTGACAGAATCCATGGATGGCAGGCTTTTGAGTGTCCTTGCAAAGAAAGGTGGCTATATTGGTCACTGATTTGTTTTTGTTTTGTTTTTGAATGTCAGAAATGTATATTTGTGAATGTTGAGATGTTATATTGGTTTCACTGGTAAAAATAAATAATTGAAATGGGTATATATTTGTTTTTTGTTAAGTTGCCTAATAATTATGCACAGTAATAGTCACCTGCACACACAGATATCCCCCTAAAATAGCTAAAACTAAAAACAAACTAAAAGCTACTTCCAAAAATATTCAGCTTTGATATTAATGAGTTTTTTGGGTTCATTGAGAACATGGTTGTTGTTCAATAGTGATGTAGCGAACTGTCCGCCGGCGAACAGTTCCCGGCGAAATTAGCGTGTTCGCGTTCGCCGCGGCGGGCGGACACATGCGCAGTTCGATCCGCCCCCTATTCGTCATCATTGGGCAAACTTTGACCCTGTGCCTCTCGGTCAGCAGACACATTCCAGCCAATCAGCAGCACTCCCTTCCACACCCTCCAACCTCCCTCCCAGCATCCATTTTCGATTCATTCGGAAGATGCATGCTTAGTGAGAGGAGGGAAAGTTTAGCTGCTGCTGATTAGATAGGGAAATTGATAGCTAGGCTAGGGTATTCAGTGTCCACTACAATCCTGAAGGACTCATCTGACCTTTTTAGGGCTAGAACATCAGGCTGCTTTTTTTTTTTTTTTTCCTGTGTAATGTAATTGCAGGTACCTGCCTGCCAGCTTCTGTGTGAGGTTCACATTGGATACTGTGCCTATTTGCCCAGTGCCACCACTCATATCTGTTTTAACAATAGGTTAAGCTTTACATTTAAAATAAATATTTTTTTTTCACTGTAATAGAAGAGCAGTTGCCTGCCTGCCAGCTTCTGTGTGAGGTTCACATTGGATACTGTGCCCACTAGCCCAGTGCCACCACTCATATCTGTTTTAACAATTGGTTAAGCTTTAGATTTAAAATAAATAATTTTTTTTCACTGTAATAGAAGAGCAGTTGCCTGCCTGCCAGCTTCTGTGTCAGGTTGGATGCCTTGCCCATTTGCACAGTCAGTGCCACCACTCATATCTGTTTTAACAATTGGTTAAGCTTTAGATTTTAAATAAATATTTTTTTTCACTGTAATAGAAGAGCAGTTGCCTGCCTGCCAGCTTCTGTGTGAGGTTCACATTGGATACTGTGCCAACTAGCCTAGTGCCACCACTCATATCTGTGTTAACAATTGGTTAAGCTTTAGATTTAAAATAAATAATTTTTTTTCACTGTAATAGAAGAGCAGTTGCCTGCCTGCCAGCTTTTGTGTCAGGTTGGATGCCTTGCCCATTTGCACAGTCAGTGCCACCACTCATATCTGTTTTAACAATAGCTTAAGCTTTAGATTTTAAAGAAATCATTTTTTTTTCACTGTAATAGAAGATCAGTTAGTTGTCTGCAAGCGTCTGGGTGTCAGGCCTACTTCAGCGTGTGCTCTGCAGACCTGTGCCAGCGTGCTTTGACAGTTGCCAACCAAAATTTGTTTTTCACTGTTATAGATTGAATAGCAGTTACTTGTCTTCAAGCGGGTGTCTCAGGCCTACAGTGTGTGCTCTGCAGAACTGTTCCAGTGCACATTGCCTATCATATCTGGTGTCTCTATAGCGTGCTTTTAAAACCAAAATTTGTTTTTCACTGTTATAGATTGAATAGCAGTTACTTGTCTTCAAGCGGGTGTCTCAGGCCTACAGTGTGTGCTCTGCAGAACTGTTCCAGTGCACATTGCCAATCATATCTGGTGTCTCTATAGCGTGCTTTTAAAACCAAAATTAGTTTTTCACTGTTATAGATTGAATAGCAGTTACTTGTCTTCAAGCGGCTCTGTCAGTCCTTCCTTCAGTGTGTGCTCTGCAGAACTGTTACAGTTCACATTGCCAATCATATCTGGTCTCACAGTAGCTTGCACGCATAGTACCACTAATCCCCAAAAAAATGACAGGCAGAGGCAGGCCACCCCGCAGGGGCCGTCGTGGTCGTGGTGCTGTGATTCCCTTTTGCCCTAGAATAATGCCCAGTTTTCAGAAGCCACGTACCCTGAACTTGAAAAGTTCTGAGGACTTAGTTGACTGGCTAACACAGGACACCCAATCTTGTACAGCCTCCGCTCGGAACCTTGACGCACCATCCTCCTCCAGCTTAGCTTCAGGCACCTCTCAAGATAGCACTCACCCGCGTGCCGCCACCACCAAAACTAGCACCACAGCCGCTTTACTTGGTATGCCAGAGGAGTTATTCACACACCCGTTTGAAGAAATGAGTGATGCGCAACCATTATTGCTAGAGGATGTAGATAACAGGGATATGTCTCAGGCAGGCAGCATTAAACACATGGAGGTACGGTGTGATGATGATGATGTTGTACCCGCTGCTGCTTCCTTTTCTGAGTTGTCAGATACAAGCGAAGCGGTTGATGATGACGATGCGTCCATGGATGTCACGTGGGTGCCCGCTCGGCAAGAAGAAGAACAGGGCGAAAGTTCAGATGGGGAGACAGAGAGGAGGAGGAGGAGACGAGTTGGAAGCAGGGGGGGGTCGTCGCAAGGAGCTAGTGGCACAGTCAGACAGCATGCATCGGCACCCGGGGTCAGCCCGACAGCACGCCAATCAACGCATGCTGTGTCCACCACCAGAATGCCGTCATTGCAGAGCTCAGCAGTGTGGCATTTTTTTTGTGTGTCTGCCTCTGACAACAGCGATGCCATTTGCAACCTGTGCCAAAGGAAACTGAGTCGTGGGAGGTCCAACACCCACCTAGGTACAACTGCTTTGCGTAGGCACATGATCTCACATCACAAACGCCTATGGGATCAACACATGAGTACAAGCAGCACGCCTACTCTAAGCCGCCATCCTCCTCCTGGTCCAGCATCTTCAGCCACGTCAACCACTGCTGTCCTTCTTGCCCCCTCTCAACCATCCACCACTCCGTCTCCCGCCTTTTTTTTTTTTTTTAATTCTTTATTTTTCTTTGTGCATTTGAATACTTAACAGAGTAACCTGTGGTGCCACAACAGCAGTCACAGGCGTTTCAATGGAGTACATTGTTATGGCAAGAATATACTGCACATTTTTGTATGAATAGAACAGGCTTGGAAAATTTTTACGATTCAAACATATTAAGTACAAACATAGGTACAAGCTAGTTTTGCTCGTCTATTGTGTTAGGCCACGGCGGATACATCCAGCTGAAGACAATAAACGTGCTATGATTTTAACATGTGTGGAAGTGATTAGAGTCGATTAAACATTGCTAAAGACGTCGGTTAGTATAAGCATTTTCACGGTTAGACATAAACATGGTGTTGAGACAGCGGTGTAGCCTTATTATCCAAGATCATCAATGTAGTTTACGTTAATATAGCGGTAATAGACAGAGGACTTAAAACAGCTAGGTTAGACGTATTACCCTTTTGCCAGTAAGTGAAGAAACAATAACAGCAGTACATGCTAGCTGACAGCTTGCGACTGATAATTCAAGATGTGTACACAGAATTGGTAAATTACCGTGTTGCTATAGAGTGAGCATAAACTATTGTCGACTGTGTTACCCTAAGTTACTAACGTGGGCAAGTCTACAACACAGTTAGTATATTTTAATGTAATAAAGTGGCGTTTGTAACTTTATGGTGTGTGTTGTGGAGAAAACCTTTAAAGTGAGCCGTGGCGGTGTCGCTAGTGTTACTAAACGTTTGCTTAAATAGGTTGGCAAGTTTAGGCATGCAATCAGTGAATATGCAGTATATAGGTAATCTGGCTAAGTAGTTGACCTGGTTCTCTAAAAAACAGGCAAAAGGAAATCGTGCAACTATAACATATAAGCAATAAAAGTAGCATGTGGGTAGAGGCAGGGTAGCGTTCGTTTCTGTATAGTTACATGCCCGGTCCCTTAGATACAGTGGGTGGCCCTCCTGGTGGTGTGCAGAGTTCCGTGGTCATGTAGTATACGTATGGCTGGCTGAGCCTGGTCGTAGTTATTGGTAGGGCTAACGTTATTAAGCAAAAGTCTATGTCCAAGGGTATAGATTTGTTTACATGAGTCCTCTATGTGTATCAGGATTCAGGGGTTGTCTGTGCCGGGATCATCACCGGAGCTGACCATCAGGCAGTCCGGGTCTTCTAACCCGCTTACCCTATTCCCAGTCTGTGGGTGTGCTGTCCGCCGCTCTGCTCTGGACCTGTACACGTGCCTCTTGGTAGGTACCATTGTGGATTGCTTTGTTGCTTCCTGTGGTGTACCTGGGCTGACTGTGTCTCTCGTGCCTGGGTGCCGTGGGTGGTCTGGGCTTGATCGCTGAGAGTGTGAGCTGGCAGCCGGTGTCTCCGTGGAGTGCCCGTTGTCCGAGGTTGAGAGCTGTGTGAGTGCACTCTCACTTGTGCGAACCGGGTTCCAGGCGAATGAGCTCTGGTAGTAGGACGGTTAGGAGTATTCCGTGCCGTCCTCCGTCTCTTCATTCTGGTCCGCCTCTTCGTGCCACTTCGTGGTGCAGGTTGTGGTGCTTTTGTCGCTGTCAGTTTATGTACTGGGTTTACTGTTGCCGGTCTTTGTGGCTGGTCGGCTAGTTTCTCCCATAGTTGCGCCCAAAAGCGTTTAAATGCTCTCGATATGTTGTCCTCGTGTGAGGCCCGCGGCTCTGGGTAACGTGCGGCGGCCATCTTAGTAGCTAGCATGCCGGTCTGTAGGGTCAGTTATTGGTGCTATTTTGCCCTTGTTCGTGGTCTGTCGCTTTGTGGAGGCCGGGATAACCCCCACCGGCCCAAAGGGGGGGAAGTGTAGCCAAGACCGTCGTCGATGTGTAGGTGAGGCGGGAGATCGGCCGCGTCCTCCGCCTCAGTGTGGTCAGCAGGCCGCAGAGTCCGTCGGAGCCCATAAAACTCGCAGCTGGGCGATAAAAGTTGGTGCCCGGTCACTCCTGTGCCTTTAGGGATCGGGTGCTGCCGTTATTTACTGCAGGTATCAGATTTTTTGGCCAGTTGCCTTCTATTTCCCGAGGAGCTCCTTCACCATGCGTCCTGCTCGCTCGGTAGTCAGGCCACGCCCCCCTCCGTCTCCCGCCTTGAGCAGTTCCCGCTCATCTGCCCACAGTCATGTGTTTCTGTCAAGGACATGTTTGAGCGTAAGAAGCCAATGTCACCAAGTCACCCCCTTGCCCAGCGTCTGACAGCTGGCTTGTCCGAACTATTAGCCCGCCAGCTTTTACCATACAATCTGGTTGAGTCTGAGGCGTTCAAAAAATTTGTAGCTATTGGGACACCGCAGTGGAAGGTACCCGGCCGGAATTTCTTCAGGTATTAATCCATATCTGCCAAGTAGGGGGAACAGTCTCTATTCTGCTCTGTGTCAGTGTGTATCAGGGATCATTAGGATAGGTGTCAATCCATATCTGCCAAGTGACCCTATGTAGGGGGAACAGTCCATATTCTGCTCTGTGTCAGTGTGTATCAGGGGTTTTGAGGACAGGTGTCAATCCATATCTGCCAAGTGACCCTATGTAGGGGGAACATTCCCTATTCTGCTCTGTGTCGGTGTGTATCAGGGGTTTTGAGGACAGGTGTCAATCCATATCTGCCAAGTGACCCTATGTAGGGGGAACAGTCTCTATTCTGCTCTGTGTCAGTGTGTATCAGGGGTTTTGAGGACAGGTGTCAATCCATATCTGCCAAGTGACCCTATGTAGGGGGAACAGTCCCTATTCTGCTCTGTCAGTGTGTATCAGGGGTTTTGAGGACAGGTGTCAATCCATATCTGCCAAGTGACCCTATGTAGGGGGAACAGTCTCTATTCTGCTCTGTGTCAGTGTGTATCAGGGGTTTTGAGGACAGGTGTCAATCCATATCTGCCAAGTGACCCTATGTAGGGGGAACAGTCCCTATTCTGCTCTGTCAGTGTGTATCAGGGGTTTTGAGGACAGGTGTCAATCCATATCTGCCAAGTGACCCTATGTAGGGGTAACAGTCCCTATTCTGCTCTGTGTCAGTGTGTATCATGGTCTCTGTGGACAGGGAACAGTCTCTATTCTGCTCTGTGTCAGTGTGTATCAGGGCTGGGCTTTGAGGACAGGTGTCAATGTTAGGTGATTTCTGCCCTTTATGGATTAAAAGCAGACTCTGCATCAACTGTGCAATTTTCCATGGGAGTTTTGCCATGGATCCCCCTCTGGCATGCCACAGTCCAGGTGTTAGTCCCCTTGAAACAACTTTTCCATCACTATTGTGGCCAGAAAGAGTCCCTGTTGTTTTTAAAATTCGCCTGCCCATTGAAGTCAAAATTTCGGGTTCGCGACAACACTATTGTTCAATAATAAAATTAATCCTCAAAAATACAACTTGCCTAATAATTCTGCACTCCCTGTAAGTGCACCCACACTTATTATATATCATTTTATAACATTTTATATCAAATATTTGATGTTTATTTAACGTCAAATATTTAGCTATGAAACATAATTTTAATATGAATAAAATATAAAAAAATTGAGAAATTAAGAATTTTTTTTTAGTTCTGCATGACATTTTAACTGTGAATGTCACAATACTATTTGCTTTTACTGCAATAAAGTACACATATTTGTATTCAGCGATGTCTCACATGTAAAACAGTACCCCCTATGTACAGGTTTTATGGTGTTTTGGAAAGTTATAGGGTCAAATATAGCATGTTACATTTTTCAGTTTTTTCACATTGAAATTCGGCAGGTTGGTTACGCTGCCTTTGAGACCGTATGGTAGCCCAGGAATAAGAATAACCACTATGATGATGTACCATATGCAATAGTAGACAACCCAAGGTATTGGAAATGGGGTATGTCTAGTCTTTTTTAGTAGCCACTTAGTCACAAACACTATATGATCTAAGTATATATTATTTAATTTTAAACTGTGTTTAAACTTTATTTCATGCAGCACATGGATTACCTGTCATTTCAGGCACTCCCCCTGCTGGCACTGCTATGGACAGCTATTTGTTAATGGTTTTGCTAGTATACCCCTAAGCTCTTTTAATAAGTTTGGGTGTGTCCCATCAGGCCCCATCAACTTATTTGTCTTTACTTTTGACAGTTGAAATAGAACCTCTTCCTCTTGTCATACTTGTAGGCTGGCTGCACGATCTCTCTAGCCCTGGGACAAATCAAAGAGCGCATACCTGCTTGGAAGAAGGGCTGCAGAGGGGACGATACCTGCCTGGAAGAAGGGCTGCAGAGGAATAGGCAGAGGGGACGATACCTGCCTGGAAAGAGAACTGCCGCCTAGTCGGGTGGAAAAGCTCCAGAGAGACCCTAGTCAAGCCCCGGCAACTGTGGTTGAAGCACTCCAGGTTCCCCGCAAGCAACTAGGAAACAAACTAAGCGGAGGTACTCGGTCGGAGTACAGGAGCTCCGTCACAGTATGATTTCTACTTTACATGCTAGGCTGATTTACTTCATAATGTTTAATAATCCACTTAAACTTGACTTGCTGTAGAGATACTGCACCATACAAATTGAAAATTACAACGAGAGAAATATAAGGAACACAACAGGACAAGGATCCTGTAGCAACACCACAGGATCTGCAGCTTTTGCAGGCTGTTTTTAGATATACACCCAATGAAAAAATGCCCAGTTACGTGCATACCTGTTTTTTATCTGGAGTATATCTACTAAACAGTAATTATTTTATTGTAATTTTATTTGGGTAGTGTAGTGCCTCTTAGACTATGCGACCAACGTGCTGACTATGTGACCAAAGGCACATACATTTTTACAATGGTCTGACATTTACCTCCTCCATTAAGAGCTGGGCGCTCTCTGCTGTGAGCTAGCGTGGTGGTGCAAGACTTAGCTCATTGGCTGAGAAAGCTCAGCTGAAGCTCTCAGCCAATGAGTTGCTCTCCATGGCAGGTATTAGCTAAGAAAGCTGTGTACACGAGTTTCCATGACTCAATGGAGGATGCCAGATAAGAGGTCAAACTGTTATCTAGT
This sequence comes from Pelobates fuscus, assembly GCF_036172605.1. Lineage (NCBI taxonomy): Eukaryota > Metazoa > Chordata > Amphibia > Anura > Pelobatidae > Pelobates > Pelobates fuscus. The sequence continues at coordinate 249,166,885 of NC_086319.1, read as the reverse complement.
GGTTTGACTACTTTCTCTTGAAGTGCAATATCACTCCTGGCACCATAATCACTACAGTGGGTATGCTTATTGGAGTGTTCCTTTAAGGCAAAACTTGGTATACAAGCTGTGTTCTCTTACTCCAACTGGACCCTTGAGTAAAGACAGTCACTCTCTGTTTTTATTCAATGGGATCCCAAGAGACTCTAAGCACATCTTGACAATAGGTGGTATTTCTGTCTACAAACGCCTCCCTGTGCTTTATCACTGCAGATATGACAAGCGATATTACTGCTGTCATAGTTATTCAGCTGCCTTTTGAGATTTTAATGGGGATTCATAAAAGACAACAGGTGTTTACACAATTAAACGCTGATGTTTTCCCTCCAGCTCAGTTCCCTCATTAGATTTCAGATCCTCTCTCTAGCCCCGCGTTAAAGTTTAATTCACAAATCTGTCACCTCTGACAATTGGGAGCAGAGCAGGGCGTGGGGTTATTTTTGTCAGACAGGTGGTTTGGATAATTAAAATGTCAGCCTTGTGGTGTGTCAAACCTTTATGGTGCTTTTGATTGCCATACTTGAAACCTGCTCTAAATCAATTAACCTGAGATTTTATTTTTACCACAAACTTGTTCTGCAAATCGTAAGTAATTTTACTACTTTTGTCTGACACGGAACCTTCATAAGTGTGTTGAACACACTGCTATGGCTTTATTAGTCTCCAGGTTTGTCTTTATAATTCGATTTTAAAAAAATGTATTCTTATATAACATATATCTCATTCTGTCTTGCTTGTTACTTCATTTGACTTTAAGATTCTTAAGGGTCTTGCAGATCTGTCTGGTTTTTGAGAGGATATTGCTATTCCAGAATAATCGTGTTTAAGTCCCCTGTAAACCTTCAGCAAATAACTGAAAGAACAGTAAACACAAAATACAAATGCTGATTTCCATGATGTCCTATAAATTCAGACAGAGAAAAACTATTTTTCCCATATAATTATTTTATTTACCTAGAACCTCCTTGTAACTGCAAAGGCCTCCCTCCAAAATAAAACCAGGGGGTTTCTTGCTAAGCAGATTCACAGGTCCCCCAACAGTTCCGATTTTGGTTGTGGGACAGTTACGATTTTGGTGAGACAGTTTCGATTTTGGGATCCTGTCCTGCTGTCCCCATTTAGTTGACCTCAGACAGCTTTAACAGCACTCTTTAGAAGTCTTGCAGGTTGTGGGCCCAATTAGTTTGCAGTCCTGCCCCTTTTCTGGGCAGCCCTGATCCTTTGCTGGTGGCACGAGTCACATCACTTATGACGCCTCCTCTAAAGCCAGCCCACCTGGTCTGGTCTCATACCTCCCTATATTTTGAGGTATGGAAAATCATGATATGTAGTATCCCTCTTCCTTCAAACTGTATGAATAGAATGAAAGAAAATTAGGTTAGAAGTTGCTGATACAGATATCTCTTGCTCATATCCCATGTTCTGGTGGGTAACATAACATCCTTCATTTCAAATGGACAATGGAAAACACTTTAATTTAAGGGGTATAACCCCTTACAGTTGTTCAGAGAAATTTCGATTTATTAGTAACTAATCATGCAACTAAAATACAAATTAGAAAAGGTCCAATGTACATTATTTGCACAGACTGATTTGTAAACAAATGTACACATGACAAGCGCATAGTCGCCATATGAGCAGGTGGAATTACCCCCAAAACTTACACCCAAAAACATACTGACACTAATGTATGTGTCAATATGTCCACAACTCTATTAATGTTGATAACAATAAAATTAAAGTCATTGCCCAGCCCCCATCCTGCCATATAACATCATATGTCCCCGAAACAAAAGGCAATGACCCATAATTTCTGTAAATATAACTAACATAAAAACAATAATAACAAACATCATAAACATAACATAGGTGCCAAACTTTGTTAAATAATCATGGTAGGGGTATACCCGGATACCCCTAACAACCAATAGGTTCTGAGCCACCACCGAGCTCGAAATCTACCAAACTCATAAGTAACCAAACTCTTAACCAGCAGCCTAACTGCCTATTCTATTTACACTAACCCAGAGCCTGTTTGTCCCCTAACTTTTCTCTCTCTAGCCCCGTCACAAGCTCAGACCTTGATCCCTTAATGTCAGGGTACCTGCGGTCTCTACCTCCGAAAGAGGTAGAGACTTAGCTGTTCCTCCATCCAGACGGCCTGATGGCTCCCTTCCCCACGGTCTATCCGGTCATGCAAGGCCGGCCGCGAGGGAGTGACTGCCTTTTACAGCATCTAGGCAGGAAGTTGTCATCAGGAAACTCCTCCGGAACGACCTGTCACTCAATTGCTGCAGGACCAATCAGGACGCCTCGGAGGCGTGGTTACTGCTCTGAACAGGGTATTTAACAGAGCTTCGTTCATTAGCTCATTGCCCTGTCGTGGTTCTAGCTTGTTCTAGTCACTCAGTGCTTGTGTATTCTATTATCCCTTTTGGTTTTGACCCGGCTTGTTTACCTTACTCTGCTTATCTCTGTTACCCTTGATTCGGCTTGTCTCTCGCTTACCTGTCTTCTGTTACCCTCGACCTCGGTTTGTCTTTGACCATTCTATACTGTACTACTTACGTTAGTCCGGCCATTCTAAGGTCCGGTATACGTATCTGGCTACTGTTTGTACTCTGCGTGTTGGATCCCTGTCCCGATCCTGACACTTAAGCCGTCTCAGCTCCGCCACCCCTAAGGAACAAGGCCCTACTCAATCCTTCATGGAACACCAGATTCAAGAAATCGCACCCCACTTCCGTGAGGCTGACCCCATCCTGCCTAAAATACCCAGGCAATCTGTCCTCAAGCTCCCTTTTCCGAATTACCACCCCCGACCTTCCTAACAAAACTGGCCATCAGGCTATTCATCTCACCCTGGCAATGCTCAATAGCGGCCATATCCCTGGCGTGATGCCACTGAAGTCAGGGGACCATTTTGGACCAAACGACCAAAACCCCAGGAACCAAGTCCCGTAGCCGGTTAATATCCTGCATCATCCATTATACCAAGCGTCTTTGCGACACTAAGCCCAATCATTGCCCCCTCCATGTAAAAACAGAAAATCAGGAGAACTCCCCCCTTCCACTAGCCTAAACACCGCCCCAATAACATCACCCCAACTAGCTCCCCGGTAACCGAACTACTTAATCGCGATCTGGTCCATAGGAAAGCCCAGCTTCGGACCCTGTAAAGCCCTCCTCTTTGCCCAGAACATGAACGAATGGTCAATGACCCAAGCAACTCAACCTGCAGAAACAAAGCAAGACCATCAGCCCTGGGGGAACCAGCAGAGAATCCCTCAAACCCACTACTTCATTCACACCAGCATCCCCAGCCGTACGTAGGAACGAAACCCTATTTTCTTCACCAGCTCATGGCTGAGCCCCAGATGCGTGGCCTCCCAATCCGGAAGGAGTGCGTACCGAATTGTTCCTGCCTCAGACCCAACCTCCGAAGCCCCAAGCAAAAAACCCGGGTAAACTGGAAGCGTGACAGCCCTGAACTATCCTCATATAAGAAAAAGGCGTCCTCACCCGCTGGGCGCAACGCCCGATACCATGGAAGAATGGTAACCGGGCACAACCGTGATTCTGGAAGAGCATGCAACACCACATCCAACCCCTTCCCCCGCACATCTGTTTTCGACCTAGATAGGTGAATCACCACCCTAGCCACCCCCGTAATGACATCAGACACCTGAATGCCACCATGACCTCGCCTGTTCGTGCTGACCAGCTCCCCAATACGAAAAGCCCAGAAAAAAGCCAAAACAAATGCAGCGCCAAACAGTCCAGCTTTAAAGCCAGAAAAGCAAATCTCAGACAGCACCCGCACCAGGCTCCCCAAAACACTGATAGACACATCCGGAATTCTACGCCCCCTTCGGAAAACCTTCAAAGCCTGGCGGATAACAAAATGCTTTGTCAAATCCCCCCAACCACGCAGCTTAAACCAAAACGCAAGTGTGGCCATATTCCTATCCACCACCGCAGGGGAAGTGCCCCCGGCCAGTAGCTCAAACGTAAACCATAATAGGGCATTGAGATGCACCCCCCCCACAAGCCTCCTGCTCCAACCCGGGACATGAGACCTCCCATGACTCCCAAACCTTACAGTATGCTGTCCACGTGCCAGGAGCCAAGGAGGCTTTCACAAGTCCCTCAAGCAGGCCGTTCCGAGCCACCACATCTCGTCTGGGCATTCCTCCCCCTCCTCCAGTGCTCCGGGCACTGTCATCCTTTTAAAGTCCCTCAAGCAGGCCTTTCCGAGCCACCAGATCTCATCTGGGCAGTCCTTCCCCTCCTCCAGCGCTCCGGGGCGCCGCCATCTGGAACCGGGACCACTGAAAGCGAGACAAAGCATCAGTCACGATATTCAAGTAACCAGGGACATGCTGCGCGCTGAAATCCACATTGAGAGACATACACATGAGGACAAATTTCTGCAAAAGCCGCACCACCGGAGCCGATGCCGCTGATAACAACCACCGCCTGCCTGAAAATCACCATCCCGTTAAATCCCCACAGGAACACGTCCCAGACCACTAGGTCAGCCTTCATAGCGGAGGTAACCCTAACAAAGTGATGAGACAAACGGATTCCGACCGTGGCCCCGGCCAGACTCCTACTGAAAACCCTCCCCTTAGGCACCACCCTGCAAGCAAAATTCAACTTCCCCATGAGCTATTGTAACTGCTGCAGCATTACCTTATGCGCCCGACGCACTTCTGCCACCACCGCCTGCAACTCCTACAGCTTATCCTGAGGAAAACGACATTCCCCTTTTTGAGAATTTATCTCAATGCCCAGGAAACTCAGGCAGGCGATTGGACCTTTCATCTTGGACACCGCAAGGGGGACCACAAACTTATCCGCCACCCACTCAAAGGTCCACAGCAGGTAAAAACAGCGCTGAGAGTCAGCAGGCCCCACACACAGAAAGTCATCAAAATAGCGAACCACCGACTGACACCCCGCCTCCATCTTCACCACCCACTCCAAGAAAGTGCTAAACATCTCAAAGAACGCACACAAAATCGAACAACCCATCGGAAAGCATAGGTCGACGAAATATGAACCGTCGAAGGCACAACCGAAAAGGTGGTGGCAGTCCGGGTGCACTGGCAGGAGACAAAACGGCGCCTCCATGTCCATCTTCACCATGATGGCCCCGGGCCTAGCCTCCTACCAACTCGACAGCCTGGTTGAATGATGCATAAGCTGAGCACAGGTCCTCGTCAATGTTGTCATTCACCGACGCCCCCTTAGGGTGGTGTCACATCCTGTTCCTCGCTGCGGATCATTCTGGTGATGGCTTCTGTTATCCAGTACTCTTTTTACAATTCTTGTTTTGTTTTTCTTGGTTTTACTGGTTTTCAATTCTATGTCTGGTTTTCTTTATGCTGGGTTTTTCTGGGTTCATTCCTGTTATCCACCCTTGGATTTCCCAGTCTCCAGGTTTCCTTTAAATGTTTGTTTTATGTTGCCACACCTGTTTGTTTTCCATCATTCTTTTTGTTTCAGTGTTCCTGCAGGCAGCTGTTCAAGGCTTCTGCCCTTTCTTGCAGGTAAGTTCTATATATGTCTTCTTTGGTTGTTTTGGCATACATTAGGCAGTGTAGGACCTGCCAGATATGGGGTACATTGGCATTGTTGGCAGACTTATGCAATGTATAATCATATAATGTGACTAAATCCCCATGATTTTCATATATAGTGCTTAGTTATGTCTCCTCTTGTTTTGCCTATGTTATCTTGTCCTGTTTTAGTTTGTATACCCAGTCCTGTCCAGTCATGCCCATGTTATGTTCATGTTTCCCTCATGTCTTGGGTTTAGCTTACTATCCTTCTCTGGTTCTGGGTTCTATTAGTTCTGTCTTGTTTCCATGTTTGGTGCCTGTCCTAGCCTTGCCTTGTTTCTGTATTGGATACACTCCTGCTGCAGAGCCTCCCTATTGCGCTCTGGGAGGTCTGCTAATTTTCAAGCTCCTAGTTCCTGGGATCCGCATAAGCTGAATCAGGGTTCTGGTATGTGGCTGCACAAACGCTGGTGCTCAACACCAGGGGGCGTGCGGTTACCCTGCACCAGACCCTGCTAATCCACCTCCACACTGTGACTCCTACTCTGAACATCAGGCATACTGGGTCCCGGTCCGCACACCGCCGCCCGGACCGCCACCCTGACAGGTGGTAAATCAGGCGGAACTTCCACGGTTCCTTCTTAGGGATGACTCCCAGTGGAGGAACCCACAAATTGGGCAGGGGGAGGGACGTAAACGGGCCCGCCATCCTACCCAGCTGCACTTCCTTACCCAGCTTCTCCCACACCACATCTGGGAATTCAAAGTTACGCACACTACCTGACCCCCCCCCTTTCTTGAAATGGGGATATAAAACCCCTCCTCGAAGCCCGCTCGCAACAACGCCGCGTCTGACTTGTTACCGTATTGGCTTAGCCATGGTAACATTACGTCGAGCTTCACCAGCGTTGATCCCCATGGCAACGTGAACTGCCCCACCTGAACCCGCTACGGAAGAGGCCCCAGGCTTACCCTGTTTAAAACATATGTTGAGGCCATGGGTACCCCCACAGCCCGAGCACTCATGCATAAAAACCTACATCAAGTGCCCCACTTGCACTGGCCCTCATTGAAGAGCCAGCAAATACCTTACATGAACGTGGCCAACGAAGAGGACTGACTTCCAGCGCCGGCCACCGACTGGAAGGGTGTTAACTTCTGCGCCATCATAAGCTTCATCCATAGAGGCAGTTCAATCTGGTCCCACCACATCCCAGGGTTCGCTGCAAGTCGCTGCTGGAATTGTTTGTCGTATTTCCACCACGCCAGACCGCCATACGTGCGGTAAGCCTCCCACACCCCATCCAGATAGCAGAACAACAATGAACACAGAGCCGGTTTCTTCTCCCCAATAACACTGGCTAAGATGCAGAAAGCACACAGCCAGTTCCTGAAGGACTTTTTCCTACGTTTTTCCTCCTCCTTCTTTGCGTCCTTCTTGTTCTCTTCCTTGAGGTCCAACTAGTCCTCCAGCGGCAATAGCGAATTTTTTTTGCAAAACTCACCTTTCCATATTTTCTCCTTCACCTCCTGTTTGAAATGCACCCCTAAAGAGCCCGGAAAAGACACGTACGCATGCTGCCGTGCTGTGTCAGGAATACCCCCAGACAGTTCTGCTATCTCTCTACCCAACTCCGATGCCACCGCTGTTGCCTTTGATGCCACCTCGGCCCCCGCTGCCGCCACGGCCCCAGCACCTGACTCGGAATGCCCGCAGGAGCTACCCCCCCGACACACCCGAACACGGAGGTCACACCTTGTCATCCCCCCTTGCAGTTCCACACTTGCTTCAGGAGTCAATTACAGGTTGCACCGTTAACAGCCCCCCTAGTACGGGTGGGAATCAAAATGTAAGGAAGGCAAGACAGGTTCTGGTGGTAGGGGACTCTATCATTAGGAGAGCAGATAGGGCAATCTGCCACTCTGATCGGCTCAACCGGACAGTTTGCTGTCTCCCGGGTGCTCGGGTCCGGCATGTTGCTGATAGAGTGGATGGATTATTGGGAGGGGCTGGGGATGACCCAGCGGTCATGGTCCATGTTGGTACCAATGACAAAGTAAGAGGAAGATGGAAGGTCCTAAAGAATGATTTCAGGGAATTAGGTAGCAAACTTAAGAAAAGGACCTCCAAGGTGGTATTCTCTGAGATATTACCTGTGCCACGCGCTACAGTGGAAAGGCAGCGGGAGATTAGAGAGGTTAATGCGTGGCTGAAGTCTTGGTGCAGGAAGGAGGGTTTGGGGTTTTTAGAGCACTGGGCCGACTTTGCGATTGGGTACAACCTTTATAGTAGTGATGGATTGCACCTAAACGGGAGAGGGTCTGCAGTGCTGGGGGATAGGATGTCTAGAAGGTTGGAGGAGATTTTAAACTAGTAGTAGGGGGGGAGGTTCATAGCAATTTACAAAATGGAGATAGGACAGAAAGGAAATGGGCTTTAGCACAGTACAAGGAGGGTGGAGACAGGGGGAGGGGCAAGCTCAGAACAGAGAAGCTATGTAATGTTGATAATTCACAAAATATACAAGTGATGCATGATATTAAATGTATGCTTACTAATGCAAGGAGCCTAAATAACAAAATTGGGGAACTAGAGGCATTAGCATACACTAAACAATATGATATAATAGGCATAACTGAAACATGGTGGAATGAGACACATGACTGGGCAGTTAACTTACATGGGTACATGTTATTTAGGAAGGATAGGCAAAACAAGAAGGGTGGTGGGTTATGTTTGTATGTCAACCATGATTTAAAGCCAAATCTTAAGCAAATGGAATGCGATGAGGAAAATGTGGAGGCTTTCTGCTTGGGGGAAAATAAGGGAAACTAACTATTGGTTGGGATATGTTATAAACCACCTAATGTTAATATTGACGAGGAACAACAGCTGTTTGAGCAAATTGAGAAAGCTGCAAATCTGGGTAACACTTTAATTATTGGAGATTTTAATTACCCAGACATAAATTGGGACAGAGGGACTAGTAGCTCAGCAAAGGGAATTAGGTTTTTAAACTTGTTAATTGACACCTTCATGTCACAACTAGTACAAGCACCAACTAGAATGAACGCTTGTCTGGACCTGGTTTTAACAAACAACATTGATCTTTTGACCAACATTCAAGTAGGTGAGCACTTGGGAAATAGTGATCACAATAAAGTGTCCTTTGAAATAAACTCAAAAAAACAAAAGCACATGGGGTATACTAAAACATATAATTTTAAAAAGGCCAATTTCAATAAGTTAAGGGAAGCTTTACAATATATTGACTGGCATAAACTCTTTAGTGAAAAGAACACTGAGGATAAATGGATCATCTTCCAACAAATATTAGAAAGGTACATTTCTCAGTATGTACCATTGGGAAATAAATATAAAAGAAACTAATTAAAACCAATATGGCTTACTAGAGAGGTAAAACAAGAGATTAAAAATAAGAAAAGGGCATTTAAAGCATTTAAATCGGACAAATCAGATGCATCTTATAAAAGATATAAGGAAGCAAATAATGCGTGCAAAAAGGCAATTAGACTTGCTAAACTTCAAAATGAAAAAATGATAGCTAAAGAGAGCAAAACCAACCCTAAAGCATTTTTTAAGTACATAAATTCTAAAAAACCCAAAAATGAAAGTGTAGCTACACTAAAAACTGAAACGGGGGTGTTAGTCAATGAAGACCAGGAAAAGGCAGGAATTTTAAATAACTATTTCTCCTCTGTATATATTAAGGAAGAATCCATGGCAATAGATGTGCAAATGATTGCTACTAAAAACTTGCAGAATAATTGTAATTGGTTAACTCAAGACAAGGTGCTGCAGCAACTAAAGAAAGTTAATATAAACAAAGCTCCAGGGCCTGACGGTATCCATCCACGTGTACTTAAGGAACTAAGTGTAGAAATAAGTGAACCTCTGTTTTTAATCTTTCAAGATTCTTTTCTTTCAGGAAGTGTTCCGGAGGATTGGAGGAAGGCAGATGTTGTTCCTATATTCAAAAAGGGTTCAAAATCCTTGCCTGGAAATTATAGACCTGTGAGCTTAACTTCTGTGGCTGGTAAAATATTTGAAAGGTTATTAAGGGATTATATTCAATAATTCCTTGAGAAGAACATGGTTATCAGCAAAAATCAGCACGGTTTTATGAAGCACAGGTCGTGTCAAACTAACTTGATTGCATTCTACGAAGAAGTAAGTAGAAGTATAGATCAGGATGTTGCAGTGGATGTGATCTATTTGGACTTTGCCAAGGCATTTGATACAGTTCCACACAGAAGATTGGTGTTCAAACTCAAGGAAATCGGTCTAGATGAAAATGCTTGTTCTTGGGTAGAACATTGGCTTAAAAACAGAGTACAAAGAGTTGTCGTTAATGGTAAATTTTCAAGCTGGACAGAGGTGGCAAGTGGTGTCCCTCAGGGGTCTGTTCTGGGACCCCTTCTATTTAACATGTTTATAAATGATCTTGAAGACAGCATTGAAAGTCATGTTTCAGTGTTTGCGGATGACACAAAAAATAATACAATGTGAGCAAGATATTACTTTGCTGCAGAGGGATTTAGATAGACTGGAGGACTGGGCACTCAAATGGCAGATGAAATTTAATGTTGAAAAATGCAAAGTTATGCACTTCGGTGTAAAGAATACATAAGCAACGTATACCCTTAATGGAAGCGAATTAGGGATAACAACACACGAAAAGGACTTGGGAATTGTTATAGACAACAAACTATGCAACAATGTGCAATGTCAATCAGCAGTGGCCAGGGCCAGTAGGGTATTGTCATGCATGAAAAAGGGCATTCATTCTCGGGACGAGAATATAATTTTGCCTCTTTATAAATCACTGGTAAGACCACACATTGAATATGCTGTGCAATTTTTGGCACCTGTTCTAAAGAAGGATATTATGGCACTAGAAAAAGTGCAGAGGCGGGCTACAAAATTAATAAAAGGAATGGAACATATCAGCTATGAAGAAAGGTTAAAAAATGTAAACCTATTTAGTTTAGAAAAACGTCGCCTGAGAGGGGATATGATAACATTATACAAATATATTCGAGGCCAATACAAACCATTGTGTGGAAATCTATTCACAAACCGGACTTTACATAGGACACGAGGTCATGCGTTTAGACTAGAAGAAAGAAGATTTCGTCTAAGGAAAGGAAAGTTTTTTTTACTGTAAGAACAATCAGGATGTGGAATTCTCTGCCTGAAGAAGTGGTTTTATCAGAGTCCATACAGATGTTCAAACAGCTACTAGATGCATACTTGCAAAAACAGAATATTCAAGGATATAATCTTTCAATGTAGGGTAATAACTGCTTGATCCAAGGATAAATCTGACTGCCATTCTGGGGTCAAGAAGGAATTTTTTTCCTAGCTTGTTGCAAAATTGGAAGTGCTTCAAACTGGGTTTTTTTTTTTTATGCCTTCTTTTGGATCAACAGCAAAAAACATATGTGAGGAAGGCTGAACTTGATGGACGCAAGTCTCTTTTCAGCTATGTAACTATGTAACTATGTTGCAATGAATCGATAAAACCCTGTGTAGGGTCCATCTCACCAACCAAGCCCTCAGCCTGCACATGCCCCTGGGCTGCGTTACAGGATCCGACCGGTCCAGGGCTGACAGCCCGTGCATGTACTCCAGCAACCGGGGAAACCACACGATGCCTGGATCGCCATGAAGATCATCTCTGTGACCTGAAACGAGAAGAGACATTCCTGGGCAGGGTACACCGTTCACCAGACGCCCCCCCTGCCGTGACCCTGGGATCGCCTGCTAGGCCGCGAGGCATCCTACTCCCTCTTCTGGCCACCCTGGCCGCTGCGGACACCGGGTGCACCACTGACTCCACCCCTTGGGCTATGACTCCTGACATGATAACCGGGGGAACCCCCACAGGACTCCGACCCGGAACTTACCAAATGGCCCCCGGAAGATTCAGCTGCGTCCCACCGGTGCCAAGACCTCGTGCGACCAGCCTGACCAACCTGCTTCACCATGAACCCACCTCCTCCATCCTGGACATCCGAAGCATGGCCTGCAGCATGTGCCTGCTGACCAGACCCGTACCGACCGTATCCAAGGGCCCCAAGTCCTCCCAAGGGGCAGTGCCCCCCCATCCAGCCCTGTGCGCCTACTCTTCTGCGGCGCAGTCAACTTCGACTCAGCTCTCCCTGAGATGCCCTGAGGGGTCCCAGACAATGCAAGGGGGTGACTCTGATCCTGCGCCCCCCCCTCACTGTCACCAACATCCCCCCCCCGTGCGCTGCCCTTGCCCGGCACCACCAGGCCCCGATGCCGTCATGTGACGTCCATGCTGTGTCGAACCAGCACCACTCCTGAGGCCATCCTCCCTCCTGCCCCCCAGGCCACTAGCCAGGTCCCTTGCTCGACTCCCGCAGGGCCCCAGCCCATTCCCAGTGACACCCCTAGTGGAGGAGGGGCCCACTGCAGCCACCCTGGACAAAGCTTTTCCCCTGAAGGCTCCGGGGTCCCCCTGAGCTGCATCATCGCCCCCAGGGGCACCAGCTGCCTCACTCACACCAAGGTCACTCGCCTGCCTGTGGAATGCTCCTCCAGCAACACTGCTCCTGGTCCTCCTGGCAACAGCAGGCTTGCTATACCGTCTCCCGATGCATGGGGCCACCCTCCTGGCTGACGGCCCCGTGATCTGCAGACCCGGGCTCTCACTGCCGACCGCAGCAGGGCCCATGCCCAGCCTAGCTTCCCCTGACTGGGTAGTGGCACTGCCATCCACCTGGCCATGCTGCCGCATGCTCCCACACCCCCGAGGTGTGGAGCACCGTCCCCGAGCCCCATACTCTGGCCTCCAACCTCGCAGCTCTGTGTCGCCGCCTCCACGCCGTCCACACTGGTGGGCCTGACCCCCCGGCCCGGGCTAAGCCAGTCCCACCACCATTCCGGAACCCCACCAGGGCTGGTCCCAGGCGCTCCTGCACCCTTGCTGCTCCCCTATCCTGTGCTGCCGTTCTCACCTCCACCAAGAGCTGCTCCACCGGATCCATCCTCTGGACCGTGAAAAAGAAAAAAACCTACCAGGCCCAAACTGCAGACAGGAGTTGCACACAAAATAGGCCAGGTAAGCAAATGAAAAGTGCCTAATTCTAAAATGGCTGTCCATTTATACTGGGCCAACCCCTTAACACTCCAACTCCCAATCCCAGGGGGCCTTCCCCCTATGCCCGCCTCCTAGCTCTGTCAAGCTCCATTCCACTAAGTTGCGCTTGTTCCATAGGGTTACAATACTATTGCTGTGGATATATACACTCAGACACATCAACTATGGAGCTCCTAGAAAGAGAGGGACTTTTATATGGACTGTCCCTCATAGAAGATTGCATTAAATGTTCTTTAATGTTTGTATGCAGGGCCGGTGAAGAAATAAGTGGTCAGACACTGTGCCCCCTTTTAGTTATTCAAGGCTTCTTCTAGAATGGCCTCCTTGCTTGGCAGTCTTTAATACTTGGTATTGCTACACAACTTTGTTTTTTTTATGTCACTGCACTTTTACAACATATATGCCTGGACAAAAATATGAAGAGATTTAGGAGAGAAGCCTTAATGAATAGTTGTGTGTTGCCTGTCCAGCTTTATTAACTAAACAGAAACATTGAGATATGACAAGAGATGATTTGAAGACTGAAAATTAATTAAGATGAAATGTTTTGGGATATTATTTATAAAAGTTAGACATGCCCCACAAGATCTAAAAGTGGAACAATTGGTTTTCATGGAAATTGTTCCACTTTTAGAACTTTGCTCTACAACGCCAAATTTTAAATAAATACATATATTTTTCTTTTCTTTGTCAAACCTTTCCTGGTTTTAAAGAAAATTTTAAATGTTGACAACAATTTTTATTTTGTAGTATACTTTCTTTCCATGATTTTGCCAGTGGTTTGTTATATTACGCTACGTGTGCTTTTAGATGGTGATTAATTAAATAGGTAAATCTGAGGGGAACAAAATATCCACTCAGTTTAAAAATAGGCTTGTACATTAGTTTATTGTCCAATTGAATATGCTCATGGAATTTTAAATATAATAAGCCTTTTGTAAGGAGATTAATAATTCAGTTTAGGGCACCTTCCAAGAGAAACTCTAATTACATTCATATGTAGAATCTTCAGCATTAACCTTAACCCTCCCTAGGGTCAGTGCATCAATGTGAGGAAGCGGGGCAGCTATAATTACTAATGACTACCCAAAGAATATTCACTTGATGGGTTTAAATTTGACGCATGTAACAGAGTTTAATAATTGCTTGCCTCAGCCTTAAAAAACGCCTGCACTTGTTTGTGTGCACACTTTCTAAAAATCACCTTTGAAAACAAAAACACATTCCGTCTTGAACCATTGCAGCATCATCTTGTTAATGTTCATGAGCAACGGAAACTAGACTTGTACATGCCGCAATTATTCAGTTTGGCTGAACAATTTTGCATGAAATTAGTATTTTGTTCAGGACAGACACGTTTGTCCATGTGAAGGTTTGGCTCAGCCGAATGGCATCCATGGAAAACTATTTGGGGAAATATTCGCTCAAGACAAAAGAGAGAGACTAAAAGGACCTATTAGTGTGGTCCAATGCAAAACTGGCTACAATTTTGCCTAGGGTAATGGCTAAGCAATATAAGCCATTTTTGCTATACCAATTCAGAGTTTTCAACTTGTCATAATTATACTATTATATCTCTATTAAGAAAACATAAGGGAGAAAACAATATACGTTTCCAAAAATTCTTTCTTTTTTTTTTTTTCAATACAGGCATTCTAATACATTTATGAAGTTTGTTATAGTCACCTGCAGATTTTGCAATATATGTAATGTAAACGACAATAACACTATAACATACAACTGATGCCTTACTCTCAAGTGTATCCCTTTAGGTCCTATGGTAGGTTCTGTTTTTTGTGAATAATTGGTCATGCCTAGTTACAGCTAGCAAATTTTTTTTTAGATGAGATCCTTTCCTTGTTTCTACCGCTATCAGTCTCTTTCTACTTAATATCATTTTTATTAATATCATTTTCTACTCATCACAGTGTTTAAAGAGTTAACTGTTTCCATATGCCAGTCAGATCATGCACTTGGGGTCTTTGTTTTAGTCAGTTTAGTTTTATGTTACATGCATCCGAATCAAATCACAACAAAACTATAAACATAAATGAAAAACCTGAGTACCGAGTAGGAGTGGGCGAAGGGCTTGCAGATTAATCAGTTTTGCACTTTTATTGATCGCTGTATTGTTCCCATGGACCCCAGATCTTGGCTGATATGGTATTTTGAACCTGTGCTGTTAACCTGTCCATGAGGTATACGTCTTTGATTTTGTCTATGACCTGCATTAGTAGTGGGACCTTAGGTCACATGTCTGTGCTATGGCCCTACGCGTTGCTGGATGAATCATGTTTTTGGAGTCTCTGCACTTTGGCTGTTGTACCTTCTACCAGTCTAGATAGTAGGGATGACCAAAGATCTATCACGTCAAAATGTATTTGGAAAATTTTGGTTATCCGTGTGTTGACTTCAATTCACAACCCCTCTACCCCTTGACGGTCCACCACATATGTGTATGCCCCTCTCTACCTGTACATACACCAGCATGTGTCTGTTGCTGTCTTGTTGAAGCGGTATAGTTTAACTAGTACCATTGGAGTAGTGTCTTGTGGGCCTGTTCTTGTAGGGTTACACAGATTGAGGTCTTAGAACATGCCTCCCATATACTCTCCCCTTTTCTAGCAGTATGTGTGTATTTAACAGTATGTGTGTATGTGTGTGTGTGTGTGTATTCAGCAGTCCATCCGTGTGTATTCAGCAGTTCATCCGTGTGTATTCAGCAGTTCATCCGTGTGTATTCAGCAGTCTGTGTGTATGTATTTAGCAGTCTGTGTGAGTATTCATCAGTCTGTGTGTATGTATTCAGCAGTCTGTGTGTGTACTCAGTAGTCTGTGTGTGCGTATTTTGTAGTCTGTCTATGTGTATTCAGCAGACTCTGTGTGTGTATTCAGCAGTCTGTGTGTATGTATTTAGCATTTTTTGTGTGTATTTAGCAGTCTGTGTGTGTACTCAGCAGTCTGTGTGTGTGTACTCAGCAGTCTGTGTGTGTGTGTATTTAGCAGTCTGTCTATGTGTATTCAGCAGACTCTGTGTGTATTCAGCAGTCTGCGTGTATGTATTTGTGTGTGTATTCAGCAGTCTGTGTTTACTCAGCAGTCTGTGTGTACTCTGCAGTTTGTGAATGCATTCAGCTCTCTGTGTGTTTTCATACTGTACGTATGTATTGCATTTGTTGGAGGTAACAAAAAATATAAGCTTAGTTTTATCAATAATTTACATTTTTATTTCTGTGAGTGGTTGTAAAGGTAGGGCTTTATAACCTCCTCTTGCTTTGTGAAATCTCGGATACCATAAAAATCACCGGGTGTTAGATGTGCCACATTTTGCAGCGAAGCTAACCATCTCTTCCCCAGTGTATAATTGTATGTATTTCTACAATCCTGCTCCCTCTGGACCTCTAAAATTTCCAAGTGCATATATTTTGCTTGTTTAGTCCCAAATATGTTGAGAATTGACTATGGCTGGGCACTGTTTGCGTAAATTGCTTTCTGAGCCTTGGGGACACAAATATGGAATTGTTGGAGGTCCGCCATCATAAGGAGTGATTCTATATCTACCCAGCAGCATCTGTATATGGATGTGGTAGTCCCAGTACACCTGACTGTAAACCTGCCTAATTTTGGAAGGTAACCCATACCAGAAGAGAGTGAAAAAGGAATAATAATATTTTGAGCAATATATTCATTTTGATGGAAAAAAAAACAACCTATCCGTTGGTTTCTCTGCTGATTTATCCAGGTTGTGAATGAATGTTCTGTTTGTGGGATTATAACTTTTTTTTCAAACAGATGTCTAGGATCAGCTATAATTGTCCCCTTCACGTAAGATAGTGTCTCTCTTTCTATTCTGAGTTGGCAAGTTGACACTTCCAATGCTGTGACCTTGGTCGACATTTTTAGGGAAATAGCTACCAACTTTGCCAGGTTATCTTTATAGCCTGTCATGTCCCCAAAAAACTGTAAAACATTGTAGAGATGGTCTATAGAGGAGACAGGATAATTCATGGTTAGGAGCACATCATCCATATAGGATGAAACCTTAATTGCACTCCCCGCAATCTCTACTCTTTTGATAAAAGGGTGAATTTGTATAGAATGCAGTATTGGTTCGAATAATAACAGGGATAAGGCGCATTTATGACACGTTGCATTACTGAGGTGAAAGGGTGTGTACCTGAGATAAATGTCTGGGCCCAGGGGTTAGAGTATGCTGCATAAACTGCCGTAATATAACTTTCAAATATGGCAATTTTACTCTGTCCAATGCCTTCTCCCAAGACCAGAGAAGGCCTTTTCCTATCCACAAGCCATCACACCAAGTCTATTCTTCTCTGGGTGTTTTTGTAGAGCTGTCTTGCTTGGATGAAGCCCACTTGATACGGGTGAACCAACATGGTAAGTACTGGGTTCAAGCCTTCTGCCAAGATTTTTGCATAAATCTTTACATATGTACTAATTAGAGATATGGGGCGATCGTTTGCTGCCAGAGTTTCATAACGGCCACGTTTTAGGAGCAGTATGTTCGCTAAAGCCATGTCCCCATCAGATATCCATCACTAAAGTTAGCTTAAGTTATTATACAAGGTTTCTAGATGTGGCATCAGTTCTCTCGGATTACCTTTGTGCCTTATTATCTTTTAATGCCTGTTGTGGCTGTGACTTAAAAATGAATATTAATCTTTTAAGTAATGTATAATAATTAAGCAATAAGTAACAACATTAATATTTTTTATAGGTCTTGGTATTATGGTCGAATATGTGGATAGAAAATACACAAAAATTAACCTCATTATGCTTTATTTTATATCATAAATCATTTTATTAATATCATTACAATGCTGATATTGCTGCATTGATTTCATCTTTAGTGATTGGAGCAGCAAGTGTGTTCGAATCTTTCGATACTTTAGGTAATGATAGTGTTGCAAAATAGGTTTGTAGCTCGTAGAGGTAGTGAGCGGTAGTGGAGTTATGATGAGAAGAGTGGTTGTATGAGGCAGAATAAAATTGGTGATGTTATGATTTTGAAATATACGTCTCTTAGTGATGTGATAGGTTTTGCACCACTGTGGGGCCGCTCTGGCTTCTGGCTAGCAGTGTACACATCTTATTGGATTTCTCGAAAAATAGTCATTTTGACCACAGGAATGAGTGGGCCACATCTGTAAGAGCAAGCTCTATTAGCAAGTTGCGTAGGGCTCGCACTTCTGCCAGCTTAGCTGCCATGGGTCATGATTTATGCTGTAATTCTGCTTTACACAGGGCTTTTTGTAGCTTGAGTAGGCGTTTCTTAACTTTCTTTTTATTTTAAGCCACTTTTATAAAATGGTCACAGAGTAACACTTTGCCCGTGCAATCTGTTTGACTGTGTTGGCTATCTCAAACTTCTTTAACTGAAATTTTCAGATGTAAAAAAGCCTTGAGTGTAATCTTTTTCCTCCAGATTTTCTGTGTTCATCCTCACACTCCCATCAGTAGTTTAGAGATATTTGCTCCAAAAGAGAAAATATATATAGAAAAATAAGGTGCAATTCCAGAGTGTAGTAAAAAAGATTTAATAACTTACATGTATGTTTAAAACAATCAGCAGATCACCACTGGGCGTCCTACGCGTTTCGTCCTAAAATAGGACTTCCTCAGGGACTTGGTGCATCAATGACAGCAAAAAGACAAATATAAAACATTCCCCCCCCCCCTCCGAGTTCTTATATATCCCCTCCGGACATTCATCATTCAATTATTCTCGGCCGGTGTTCTTTCGCTATTCAGGCGGCACTTCCGGTTTTGACGGGATGTTGTCATCACGCACGTCTTCTGCGTTCCAGGCGTGCGTTCCACATACCCGGAAGTGGGTGGCGATCGGCAATTATGCAGTATTTTCTCGGAGGCATGGAAACAAATAAGAGCACATGAGGGGGAAAAGGCATTAAAAAAACTCTGGATCGCTCTACAATGTATTACTCTTATTTCTCTTACCCTAAACCACTCAAAAGTGAATGTATCAATTATAATTGAGTATATATATACTATATGAACCATGAACCATACATAAATCATATACATAAATCATATACGTACATGTATGATCCCAAAGTAAAATTAAATACAATACAACAGGTATGTACAATAAAACAGATACATTCCAGATGGGGGAGGAGATCTATATTAAAGAACATGATACTTCATGTATATCAATTGTTTCGTTCCCCATCCTAAGAATGTGTACAGAACATATAAATCCGACTGACAACTTTTACTTACAATATATAAGTGATTTAGGTGAGGTGGAAACCCTTATGTACCAAGTACTTCTCCCCTTTCATCTCACCCTCCACAATATTTCAATTTCTTCCATCAATAGAATTCTCTTTTCAGGAGTTCCCTTTGATTTATTTTTAGACTTTTTTGTACGTATATAAGCCCCCAATTTTTTATGGTAATATCGGTATTTATTTCTGTTTTGGTGGAAGGGGTTGTGTTGTATAAGAGTTTTCTGATGGCCCTTCTCAATTGGTACCCCCATCCAAAATATGAAAAAAATGCATATAAAATATATATACATGAAAAAAATAATAAAGTGGAAGGATGAAATAGAAAAGGAGAAGTGCAACTTTTATGAAAATATTTCATATGTAATCTCAATTAATCCTCAAAAAACTCCACAAATCAATATCTAGATTGAGACCCCAAGGTTGGAGTGTTTTTAATTTATTTATCCAGAATGTTTCTCTTTGCGAGAGTTTCTTGGTCAGGTCTCCTCCCCTCCAATAGGGATCTACACGCTCAATGCCCATAAAGGAAAAATTTTGCTCACCAGATTGGTTACAAGAATTACAATGCAGAGGTACTATATGTTTAATTGATTTTTTTCTTACATTGTTTTGATGTTCTAATATTCTTTCTTTGAGTTTTCTGCAAGTTCTTCCCACATATTGTTTCCCGCATGGGCATTGAAGCATGTACACTACGTTTTTAGTATTGCAGTTTATGTTAGATTTTACTTTAAATTTTTCTCCTGTTGTGAAGCTAGTGAATTCTCTCTTTTGTATGAATTTTTGATTTTTGCATGCTTTACAGGTATTGCAAGGATTAAAACCATTGATGTTCAATGGTCTCCCTTTTCGTTCTATTTTTAATGCATAACTGGGTGCCAATATGTTTTTTAGATTTCTTGTTCGCCTAAAGATCATTGGTGTTTTCTTTGGTAATATTTTGCCTAATATGGGATCCCTACATAAAATGTTCCAATGTTTATTGAAAATCTTTTTTATTTTCCAATGTTGCGTGTTATATTGTGTGATGAAGGAGAAATTATAATTTTTTGGGGGAATTTTTTTAGGTTTAGGTATCATTAGATCTTTCCTATTCTTTTTTTCTATTTCCTCAATCTCTTTATCTAACAAGGTGGATTCGTATTTCTTAGCTATAAATTTATTTTTTAGGTGCCTAGCTTGCTCCCTATAGTCTGATTTCCTTGTACAATTCCTCCTCACTCGTATTAGTTGACTCTTTGGGATTGTTTCTAGCCATCTCTCCTGGTGACAACTCTTTCTATGTATATAGCTGTTACCCTCAGTTTTTTAAAAAAAACATTTTGATTCAATTTTGTTGTTCTCCACGAAAAAAGATATATCCAAAAAGTTAATAGTGGTTACATCCATCTCGTGTGTAAATTTTAGACCATATTCATTGTGGTGAATATAGTCCAAGAAGGATAATAGCTCCTCTCGTGAGCCTCGCCAGATCATTATGATATCATCAATAAAACGTTTCCATAGGACCAGGTTCGCTGCCCAGCTATGCCCACTCCATATGTGGTTGGATTCCCAATCCCGCATATATATGTTTGCATAGCTGGGGGCGAACCTGGTCCCCATGGCCGTGCCGGTTGTCTGTAAGTAAAATGAGTCATCGAAAAAGAAAAAATTATGTTTGAGAATGTAATGAATACTCTTCAGGATGAAGTTTCGAAAATCTGGTGCTACATTTTCGTCTCCCTTCATAACTTGTTCTACTGCAATCAGGCCTTTATTATGCTTGATAACAGTATACAATGAGGCAACATCAATAGTTACCCAGATGTAATCTGGTTCCCAAGTTATGTGTTCCATGATTCTCAAAATATGCGCTGTATCTTTTAAATAGGATGGTGCTTCCTGTGCATATTTTTGGAGGTGATGGTCCACAAATTCCGATAAGTGGGCGGATATAGAATTTATGCCACTAATAATTGGCCTGCCTGGGGGTATAATTGGATTTTTGTGCAATTTCGGAAGGAAGTAAAAAAATAGGGATAATTGGAAACCTGTTGTAGAGATATTCTTTGTTATTCTTTGAAATTATGCCTTCCCTATATGCCTGATCTAATAAAATTCCCAATATGGTGTTGAATTTTTTCGTGGGGTCTCCTGTGAGTTTTATATAGGTGTTAATATCACCCAGAATTCTATGGGCCTCCTGCATGTAATATTCCTTTGTCATAATGACTATGGCCCCCCCTTTGTCTGCTTCCTTTAAAACTATATTATCCATTTTTTGGAGCTTGGTGATACTAGCTGCTTCCTCTTTACTCATATTGTATTTGTTTCCCTGTTGGTTTTTTTCCTTTTCTAATTTTTCTAAATCATGACAAACCATGTTGTTGAAAGTTTCCAGAAAAGGGCCTCTATCTCCCACCGGATAAAAATGAGACTTTCTTTTAAATTTATTCCTCTCGGTATCCATTGTTTCATTTACATCTTTTAAAGATGTGTTATCTTCTCTCTCTCTTTTTAGAAAAAACCTCTTGAGTGTCATTTTTCGTATATATTTTTGTACGTCAATGTATGTATTGAAAAAATTCATTTTTCGATTTGGGGCAAATTTTAAGCCTTTATTTAAAGCCTTCAAATCTATATCACTAAGTTCTATATTCGTTAAGTTATACACTCCGTGTTGTTTTTCTAGTATCTTTTTCTCAAGAAGTCCTCTCTCCGAGGATTCTCCTCCGTTCTTTTTCTCTTTGGGGGAGTGAGGTGCATATCTAATGGGGTTTCTTGGCGATTGTATCGGGGTTTGAAAAATTGGGTAATTCTTCCGTCCTTGTGACGGGATTCCCCTTCTAAAAAAAGGTTCTCTCTTTCGTTTGACTGTTCTGGACTAATACTTGCCACTTGTGCATATGATTTTTTTGGGGAAGGGTTGTTATAATTGGGAGAAATACATTCCTTTCTTTCTCTTTGTTTAGATTGATAATGTTGTGTTTGTGAATTATTTTGGAATCTTTTTGGAGTAAAAGTTTTTCGTCTAGTGATTGGTGGGCTGTGCGTGGCGTGTTTCAAAGTTTCTCTAGTTTTAATAGGTGAATAGTGAATATGATTCCTTGAAATGTTTCTATTTTCCATAGGGGAGGTGTTCCCTTTAAAAGGACTACCTCTCCTAGTGAATGTGTTCCTTCGTGTATTTTCAAAATTTCTGCTATTGTAATTACGTGTGTGTCTATTTTTGATTTTATTGCTAGTGGAGAAAGTGTTAAACGTCTTATCTCTTCTGTCTCTCTTCATTTTATTATTCTTAGTTTCTGCAATTTTCTCTTCTAAATTATTAATTTTATTGCAGATTTCTTTCTCTTTTTCTTTATATTCATTGGACTCTTTATTTTGGGTTCCATCTGTTTCTAAAGTTTTTATATCTATTTCTGTTTGTTCTCTATTATGATTTTCAAACTCAATTATCAATTTCATCAAATTTTGTGAACATGTGTCTAGAATTAAATCCCACTTTTTTTAAAAATTCTTCATCATCTATACCACATGCTGGAATTTTTTCTACTCGTAATCCTCTAGGAATTAACCCTTCTTTCAGATAATTTTCTAGGTAGGATACTTCCCACCATTTTTTTGTTTCCTTTACCATCAGACGTTCTAATTTGGTAAAGTAAAAATTATCTGAGTCCCTTAAAGGGATATTCTCTGTATTATGGTGAAACATTTTTTCAAATCTGACATTTCTACCTCTTTGGATGTTGGCAAAAGAGTAGGTTGCCATTATGGTTGTGTCACAAGTGAGGACTTATACCAGAAATATATACAAACAAAATATGTGAACACAACCCCAGTGAAAACAGTGATAATATACAAAAAAATGGAGCTTCCCTGTATAAGGTGAAGTTTCCTGGAAAAGATCCCCAAAGACTTCCTCTTGTCTTCAGCATACATACAAAAAAAGAGTAGGGGATTATCTGAAATTTAAGGGACTCAGATAATTTTTACTTTACCAAATTAGAACGTCTGATGGTAAAGGAAACAAAAAAATGGTGGGAAGTATCCTACCTAGAAAATTATCTGAAAGAAGGGTTAATTCCTAGAGGATTACGAGTAGAAAAAATTCCAGCATGTGGTATAGATGATGAAGAATTTTTAAAAAAGTGGGATTTAATTCTAGACACATGTTCACAAAATTTGATGAAATTGATAATTGAGTTTGAAAATCATAATAGAGAACAAACAGAAATAGATATAAAAACTTTAGAAACAGATGGAACCCAAAATAAAGAGTCCAATGAATATAAAGAAAAAGAGAAAGAAATCTGCAATAAAATTAATAATTTAGAAGAGAAAATTGCAGAAACTAAGAATAATAAAATGAAGAGAGACAGAAGAGATAAGACGTTTAACACTTTCTCCACTAGCAATAAAATCAAAAATAGACACACACGTAATTACAATAGCAGAAATTTTGAAAATACACGAAGGAACACATTCACTAGGAGAGGTAGTCCTTTTAAAGGGAACACCTCCCCTATGGAAAATAGAAACATTTCAAGGAATCATATTCACTATTCACCTATTAAAACTAGAGAAACTTTGAAACACGCCACGCACAGCCCACCAATCACTAGACGAAAAACTTTTACTCCAAAAAGATTCCAAAATAATTCACAAACACAACATTATCAATCTAAACAAAGAGAAAGAAAGGAATGTATTTCTCCCAATTATAACAACCCTTCCCCAAAAAAATCATATGCACAAGTGGCAAGTATTAGTCCAGAACAGTCAAACGAAAGAGAGAACCTTTTTTTAGAAGGGGAATCCCGTCACAAGGACGGAAGAATTACCCAATTTTTCAAACCCCGATACAATCGCCAAGAAACCCCATTAGATATGCACCTCACTCCCCCAAAGAGAAAAAGAACGGAGGAGAATCCTCGGAGAGAGGACTTCTTGAGAAAAAGATACTAGAAAAACAACACGGAGTGTATAACTTAACGAATATAGAACTTAGTGATATAGATTTGAAGGCTTTAAATAAAGGCTTAAAATTTGCCCCAAATCGAAAAATGAATTTTTTCAATACATACATTGACGTACAAAAATATATACGAAAAAGGACACTCAAGAGGTTTTTTCTAAAAAGAGAGAGAGAAGATAACACATCTTTAAAAGATGTAAATGAAACAATGGATACCGAGAGGAATAAATTTAAAAGAGAGTCTCATTTTTATCCGGTGGGAGATAGAGGCCCTTTTCTGGAAACTTTCAACAACATGGTTTGTCATGATTTAGAAAAATTAGAAAAGGAAAAAAACCAACAGGGAAACAAATACAATATGAGTAAAGAGGAAGCAGCTAGTATCACCAAGCTCCAAAAAATGGATAATATAGTTTTAAAGGAAGCAGACAAAGGGGGGGCCATAGTCATTATGACAAAGGAATATTACATGCAGGAGGCCCATAGAATTCTGGGTGATATTAACACCTATATAAAACTCACAGGAGACCCCACGAAAAAATTCAACACCATATTGGGAATTTTATTAGATCAGGCATATAGGGAAGGCATAATTTCAAAGAATAACAAAGAATATCTCTACAACAGGTTTCCAATTATCCCTATTTTTTACTTCCTTCCGAAATTGCACAAAAATCCAATTATACCCCCAGGCAGGCCAATTATTAGTGGCATAAATTCTATATCCGCCCACTTATCGGAATTTGTGGACCATCACCTCCAAAAATATGCACAGGAAGCACCTTCCTATTTAAAAGATACAGCGCATATTTTGAGAATCATGGAACACATAACTTGGGAACCAGATTACATCTGGGTAACTATTGATGTTGCCTCATTGTATACTGTTATCAAGCATAATAAAGGCCTGATTGCAGTAGAACAAGTTATGAAGGGAGACGAAAATGTAGCACCAGATTTTCGAAACTTCATCCTGAAGAGTATTCATTACATTCTCAAACATAATTTTTTCTTTTTCGATGACTCATTTTACTTACAGACAACCGGCACGGCCATGGGGACCAGGTTCGCCCCCAGCTATGCAAACATATATATGCGGGATTGGGAATCCAACCACATATGGAGTGGGCATAGCTGGGCAGCGAACCTGGTCCTATGGAAACGTTTTATTGATGATATCATAATGATCTGGCGAGGCTCACGAGAGGAGCTATTATCCTTCTTGGACTATATTCACCACAATGAATATGGTCTAAAATTTACACACGAGATGGATGTAACCACTATTAACTTTTTGGATATATCTTTTTTCGTGGAGAACAACAAAATTGAATCAAAATGTTTTTTTAAAAAAACTGAGGGTAACAGCTATATACATAGAAAGAGTTGTCACCAGGAGAGATGGCTAGAAACAATCCCAAAGAGTCAACTAATACGAGTGAGGAGGAATTGTACAAGGAAATCAGACTATAGGGAGCAAGCTAGGCACCTAAAAAATAAATTTATAGCTAAGAAATACGAATCCACCTTGTTAGATAAAGAGATTGAGGAAATAGAAAAAAAGAATAGGAAAGATCTAATGATACCTAAACCTAAAAAAATTCCCCAAAAAAATTATAATTTCTCCTTCATCACACAATATAACACGCAACATTGGAAAATAAAAAAGATTTTCAATAAACATTGGAACATTTTATGTAGGGATCCCATATTAGGCAAAATATTACCAAAGAAAACACCAATGATCTTTAGGCGAACAAGAAATCTAAAAAACATATTGGCACCCAGTTATGCATTAAAAATAGAACGAAAAGGGAGACCATTGAACATCAATGGTTTTAATCCTTGCAATACCTGTAAAGCATGCAAAAATCAAAAATTCATACAAAAGAGAGAATTCACTAGCTTCACAACAGGAGAAAAATTTAAAGTAAAATCTAACATAAACTGCAATACTAAAAACGTAGTGTACATGCTTCAATGCCCATGCGGGAAACAATATGTGGGAAGAACTTGCAGAAAACTCAAAGAAAGAATATTAGAACATCAAAACAATGTAAGAAAAAAATCAATTAAACATATAGTACCTCTGCATTGTAATTCTTGTAACCAATCTGGTGAGCAAAATTTTTCCTTTATGGGCATTGAGCGTGTAGATCCCTATTGGAGGGGAGGAGACCTGACCAAGAAACTCTCGCAAAGAGAAACATTCTGGATAAATAAATTAAAAACACTCCAACCTTGGGGTCTCAATCTAGATATTGATTTGTGGAGTTTTTTTGAGGATTAATTGAGATTACATATGAAATATTTTCATAAAAGTTGCACTTCTCCTTTTCTATTTCATCCTTCCACTTTATTATTTTTTTCATGTATATATATTTTATATGCATTTTTTTCATATTTTGGATGGGGGTACCAATTGAGAAGGGCCATCAGAAAACTCTTATACAACACAACCCCTTCCACCAAAACAGAAATAAATACCGATATTACCATAAAAAATTGGGGGCTTATATACGTACAAAAAAGTCTAAAAATAAATCAAAGGGAACTCCTGAAAAGAGAATTCTATTGATGGAAGAAATTGAAATATTGTGGAGGGTGAGATGAAAGGGGAGAAGTACTTGGTACATAAGGGTTTCCACCTCACCTAAATCACTTATATATTGTAAGTAAAAGTTGTCAGTCGGATTTATATGTTCTGTACACATTCTTAGGATGGGGAACGAAACAATTGATATACATGAAGTATCATGTTCTTTAATATAGATCTCCTCCCCCATCTGGAATGTATCTGTTTTATTGTACATACCTGTTGTATTGTATTTAATTTTACTTTGGGATCATACATGTACGTATATGATTTATGTATATGATTTATGTATGGTTCATGGTTCATATAGTATATATATACTCAATTATAATTGATACATTCACTTTTGAGTGGTTTAGGGTAAGAGAAATAAGAGTAATACATTGTAGAGCGATCCAGAGTTTTTTTAATGCCTTTTCCCCCTCATGTGCTCTTATTTGTTTCCATGCCTCCGAGAAAATACTGCATAATTGCCGATCGCCACCCACTTCCGGGTATGTGGAACGCACGCCTGGAACGCAGAAGACGTGCGTGATGACAACATCCCGTCAAAACCGGAAGTGCCGCCTGAATAGCGAAAGAACACCGGCCGAGAATAATTGAATGATGAATGTCCGGAGGGGATATATAAGAACTCGGAGGGGGGGGGGAATGTTTTATATTTGTCTTTTTGCTGTCATTGATGCACCAAGTCCCTGAGGAAGTCCTATTTTAGGACGAAACGCGTAGGACGCCCAGTGGTGATATGCTGATTGTTTTAAACATACATGTAAGTTATTAAATCTTTTTTACTACACTCTGGAATTGCACCTTATTTTTCTATATATATTTTCTCTTTTGGAGCAAATATCTCTAAACTACTGATGGGAGTGTGAGGATGAACACAGAAAATCTGGAGGAAAAAGATTACACTCAAGGCTTTTTTACATCTGAAAATTTCAGATAATCCCCTACTCTATTTTTGTATGTATGCTGAAGACAAGAGGAAGTCTTTGGGGATCTTTTCCAGGAAACTTCACCTTATACAGGGAAGCTCCATTTTTTTGTATATTATCACTGTTTTCACTGGGGTTGTGTTCACATATTTTGTTTGTATATATCAAACTTCTTTAATAAGGATAAATTAAGTTTCAATTTCCATGGGGATGCAGTTTTCAGATGTCTAAGGGTTAGATCAATGTCCGCATGGTCTGTCCTTCTAATATTATTGATATTTGTAATTTCTAACTTAGTCATTCCTTGTCCATTCATTAGTCTAACCTAGAGTATGTAAAGTGCAGGGAGGAGTAGAATGTGTAGTCAATAGTATCAGGGTGCTGGACTCTCCATGTATCCAGCAGACCTGTGTGATGCATAAACCTGTGTACTAATTTGTCATGTACAGCCATCCTTTGAAATTGGACCACTTCTGGCATGTGGCTTCTGTCCACCACAGGGCATGGCACAGAGTTGAAATTCACCCTGAGCAATATCACCTCGTGTAAACGTGTTCTGACAACATTTTTAATGGAGTTCCAAAATGTCAGCATGGGAGTTGTAGAATATTGCATATTCAATGTTTCTATTGATTATGTATGGATGTCTGGATTGACATAAGTAACAGATGGTATCAATAAGTCACAAGGCTTTCTCTGTCTGAGAAGTCTGGAATGTGGATTGGGGGTCTTGTCATTATATGGCTAGGGTTGCACTCTGACATCAATATGGTCATATCTATATAGATTAGTGAACAAAGGACCACAAGGTTTTGGTCTTGCTGTTGCTGCTTGCTGCATGAGGATGTTCTTGTCTGGCTGTCTAACTAAGTCGAGACTAACTCCTCCTTCAGGAGTCCAGCAATTACCATCTGCTGTTGAACATCCATTATCCTGTAACATTTGTTGTTGTTTTATTATGTATCAGTAACTGTAAGAATAAACCTGAAGAAACCGTAAGTCAGATTGCGTATTAGTATTTTTGGTTAATATAGATGTATGTTAACCTGTCGGGCCTTTATTCAAAGAAGAAATATATATAAAAGATGTATTCAACTGAAAAAAACACAGACCTCTTATTACAGGAGTGTTGGGTGCATGTATATTCAGGAAATGAGAGGTCATAGTGTATAGAGTTTCCATGATATGTACATATCTACCCTCCTGATCAGAGTGTGTGTCACCTGATGTGGGCATTGTTTATATATGTGGATGGAGTTGCCACGGGGTAAAATTTTAAAAAGGAGAGTTTTCAAGAAATGAAAAGGTGAAACTGGTGAGTGGGCCAACAAATGCTTCTTAATTTTTCCTTTCATTTTTATTTCATCCTGCTGCTGCTCCCCATTGTGATGCCTGCAACCTCCAGAAACGCAGTTTGGAGAAGCTGATGGTAGTGCACTGTTTTTTTCCACAACAAAATACTGGAAACTAAAGCTACACAATGAATGTTTGGGATAGCTTTGTTCTTGTCCAGGTCGAAGGGGTACCATCGTCAGGGACAAGGCACAGAGCTAGCCTAACCAATCTCAGACTACTATTAATGGCCCAAGATATCTATCTCCAACTCAAACTTGGTATAGATGGCATTGGCAGTAGCTAGCCAAGATAAAACTATTCTACAGTTAACAAAAAAGATCCATCAAACTCTATATCAGTGAATTAAACTTGGTGTAAGTGGCAGTGATTAGACATAGCGGTAACCAGCAAACACAACCAGTCTCACATTAGGATCAATTGTTCTATTATTAAATAGGATATACGGTAGCTATCTTCTAGTCAATGACCCAAGCTATCTCCCACTTAATGTTGGTGTAAGTGGCACTTACAGTATTTGAGGAACATTTTTTGTTTTAACAGAGCAACACTACAAAAATAAAAAGATTGACAGTTCACAAAAAACAAAAACAACACCTTCCAAACTAAATCAGTGAATTAAACATGTTGTAAGTGTCAGTGGCTATGCACAGTGGTAACCAGTAACCATAACCAGTCTTACACTAGGATCAATTAAACAGGAATATCTATCTCCATATCTTCAAATCAAAGTTTGTTTAAGTGTCATTGGGCCATTGGCCGGGGCTAGGCACAACTTCAACCTAACCCGTCTAATATTAGGATCAATTACCCAGGTTATCTATCTCCCACTCATAGCTGGTGGAAGGGACACTGTCAGAAGCTAGCAACAGCAAGTTACACTGTATGGGAATTTAAAAGCAATGTTTACAAAAGGATAAAAGGCAACGCTCCTGGAATGTGGATGGTTGTAAGTTTATTAGTAGGAATGCCACCGCATAGAACCACATAAGACTCATCGCACTTAACTTGACCCAACCATCGGGTGAAGTGCCCAAGCAACCCACATTTCGGCTATCAGCCTAGATACTGTGCAGGACATACGACGCTCTCACATTACTGTAACTATTTGACTGCATAGAACCACATACGACTCATCGCATTTAACTTGACCCAACCATTTACTTAGTCAGCGACAATACATAGCGGCAGTGCCATTGCTGGGGGTCACCACCCTGATTGCCTAGCTTAGCATATCCATATGTGATTTTCTTGACACGTTCGTAAAATGTTGCTGTGCAGCCTAAGCCAAAAGTTAAGCTAACCTGTCTGCACCTGCCTATCTTGTATCGTGTGGGCTCAGGGTCTGCACGAACCCCATCGAGTATATGCGGCCTAATACCATAGTTTAACATGCTTTAGACACGGTAGTACATATTATGCGACCCGTAATAACACTAGACAGTAAGCTACTGGTCAGACTGTATATATCGCAAAGGATTTAATGCGTCTTTGCCATACAATCAGTACTAGTTCTATGTATAATTCACCTGGGTTTGTTTAATTTTAGGTTGTTTGGTTTTCACATGCCAGTCCTAGCTTGTACTGCTCAGCCTGTAAGCTTGCATAGAAATAGCTACAGAGGAAAGATCCCACTCGTTAACTAGCAACTTACTTCAACCTGCTTAAAATAAGTTTTCGTTCACCATCACCAATTTACAAAATTATAAAAAATGAGGCATTAGCAAACTGGAAATGTAACTAATAATGCTTTCTATATACTACTCCTCTGTCGTGAAATACCCATGCATTTCCCTCCTTCTATTCTGTACCCCTCATATGTGCCTTAATAAAAGAAAGATTCACAAAAAAAAAAAGTAAGAGAGACAGTAATTGCAATTTTTTACATGCTGCAATTAAAGTAATATAGCCATAGAGACAATGGAAAATGATGATGCTGATGTTAAAACTCACTGGCATAATTCTGGTGGACACAAAGAAGCAGTCACTGGTATGAAGAAATATGTAGTAAAAAAAACAAAAAACTAGAAAAAGCTAAAAAGGAAAAATGATCAATTTAATGAAATACAGAGAAATCATAAACAATTTTTTTTCCCTATTGGTAGGTTTGTGTTTGAGTCTCTCTCTCTAATTTTCATAGTGGTCTCTTCTACGTAGAGGAGGCCACATGGGCACTTTAGGGCATAAATAGACATGAGTAAACTAACAGGTGAAAAAGGCCTTTTATCTTGAATGTTTGGCCAGTATGTAGATGACACTGGCGGACCGCCAGTATATCACCGCCACGGATTCCCTTTCCCAATGTGAAATAGCTCTATTCAATAGTGAAGGTGAATATCGCTGGTATTCTTTTCCCCCCATACATTAGTCAAGACTGAATGCTGGGAGTAGATCTGTTTATTGCAGGCAAGCACTCTCAATTTATACGTACAGTAAACTCCTCCCTGTGCCTGAGAGTCAGGAAACTTAGAACTCAATTATCTCCCAGTACAGAAAAATATGAAAAGTTTTACAACACCCCAAAAGTACCCCCCAAATACATGGATACCCCACAAGAGTCACATCCCTGGATAGCCCTGATCTAAATGCCTAACATATTCAAAAAGCACTTAGATCGGTTCGATGGTTTGGAATTGCCACGGGGTAAAGTTTTGACCGGCTGGCCACAAGATAGAAGCCCAAAATAGTTCCAGAGAAATAGTGGCAACGGCCGGTCTCAGTTTGAGGATTTCTATACAAAAACCACACAAACTATCTGAATACTTTCAAGTTTGGAATGCTCTCCCCAGTCTGTATCTCCCAAACGCCGTTTATATAGGTGGTTGGGAACTTGAAAGGGCAGTGTTCGCGGGAGTGCCTAGCTGAAATAAGTTCCAGGCACTCGACCACCAGGTACCGCTGCCTGCATTCGGGAGACTAAATGGTCACCCTGGGGAGCATTTTATTCATAGTTCTGTTGTGGTTTTGCACTGGATATTTGGTATTCCACATTCGAATAAGGTGTTGGGGTGGTCCTCGTTCGGGAACTGAACTAGGTGAGTTCGAGCGAGCAAACGAACAGGGACAAAACGAATATTACTGAACCAAGTGATGGGGCATTCCTTCACAGATACAATTCTTCAACTTTAGTAATAGAATTACATGAATTGCAATGTAGACGTGGAAAGGTGCCATTGATAGGAATAGAGAAGAAGATTTGTGAACTTCCTATATCTGCCCCCACTAGAATATCTCAGATATTTTGTGTTCTAATATAGGAAAATAAAAGGTGTTGATTGAAATTAAAAAATTCAGGAAAAGAAGATAAATTGTATCACCGACATACGTGCCAAACGCTCAATATAAAATAATTTAAAATAGTGTGATAGTATTCATATTCATAGATATTTGCCCTATCATAATAAATATCACATAAATAAATGCCATATATACCATTCCATTCTAAAAATAACGAAAACAGCTTATTAAAAAATAATAAATAAATGCAAAAAATATAAATCTACACACATTAAAATATACAAAAACATATACATATATGCAATTATAAAAATAACTCATACATATACACTCTATCTAAAGGGATCGTCAAACATAAATAAACCCCAAAGAAGAGTCACCAAACGAATACCCATAAGTAGGAAAAACGAACTTTTTTTTAGAAGAGAAAAAAAAAGTAATTTCAAAATCTAAATCTAAACAAGCAGGGGCAAGAGTGTCCATCTAAAAAATCCACTTTGTTTCTACCTTTCCTAACTCACATAAAATTATGCCCCAACCCATTTCTTTACTTACTAATGTCTACAAATGATAAAACCAGGTGTCCCTCTGGTGAACCAAAGCAAGAGGAAAGAAACATGTGGAAACATAGTGGCTTTGATTTATAATTTTTGGTTAAGCTTTTCAAATAATTTAATGTTATGAAAAATATTTTAATATGTTGCTATTTTTTTTATATATGATATATTTTTGATATTCTCATTTTTTTAAATGTTGAAAAAAAATGTTTCCACACATGTTAAGTAATTTTAAAAGCTTATCCAAAAAATGTAAAACAAAGCAGTGATGTACTTATTGCAAAGCAAAGGTTTAAGCAAGAAGACATGGGAGGTATTCGGAATATGAAGATTAGCAGGAAGGGCAAGAGAGTAAGAAACAGGGTTAATCCTGTGTAGGACACGAAAAGGGCAGATGTATCTGGGTGCAAATTTCATAGAGGGTACCCCCAACCTGATATGTAGTGAAGAAAGCCAGACTTTGTCACCAACCTGGTACACAGGTGTGGCACCACACCGCTTGTCAGCCTGACATTTAAAACGAGCAACAGCAATGTTTAAAGCATCATGAACCCAAGTGAGTTCAAGTGTCACGTATAAGATTCAAATGAACATCAAAGATGGAATGGCAGTATCGGAAAATGCAGTAGGCAAGACAGTAGGATGCCGACCGTTAGTAACAAAGAATGGACTTAGACCTGATGAATCATGAGTGATATTGTTCCTAGCAAACTCAGACCAGTTATCTTGCATGCTATTAATGAAACAACGTACTGGTTAGCCTTTTCAGCTGCACCGTTAGTCTGTGGATCATAGGCTGAGGAGAACGATAACTATACCCAATTGTTTGCTGAAAGATCTCCAAAACCTAGATACAAATTGAGAACCCCTGTCAGACACAATATTCAGTGGAATACCATGCAACCTGAATATCTCCTTTATAAATATGTGTACGAGTTCTTGGGCTTCTTAAGTGGAATTAAATGATGCATCTTAGAGAACCAGTCAATGACCATTAGTATGGTGTTAAAACCTTTAGAGTCTGGAAGTTCGACAAAAAGTTCATAGTTAGATGGGACCATGGAATTTGAGGTATAGGAAGTGGTTGTAGCAAACCACATTGCTGTCTATGTGGAACTTTGGAAACAGCACAAACAGTGCATGGTGTAACATACTCTCTTATATCCCTTTTAAGAGAAGGCAACCAAAATGTTCTGGTGACACCGGGATACCCTGCTGTCACATTGTCACGAGATACCCTTAATATTTATTTTCTCTCCTTAAGTGGTATTTGTTGCTGGGAGCCTGTACCTGAGCTGTCATATTGGTACTAAGGAGAGGCGAGGACAACGTAAGAACAGTTGAGGTTATAATGCATTCAGGAGGTATGATAGTAGAAAACAGTCTAGTCTCATGCCACAACAGCCAATGACAAGAACAACAAAATACATATCTTACATGTAGTAAGGCCGTTAGAGAGAACATGCACAATTTTTATAGTTAGAATGACAGGCTAGTGAACATGCTAAGGAAACATATCTAGATTGGGCTTGTAGTGTAGTCTTGTAAAAAAGTAAAATATCTAGACAGTAAAAAGCTGCTGAGAGTACCAGAAAAGCTAGCTAGGGCAGCATACAACAGTAGACATGAATATGTGCTCAATGGGTGTATTGCAGGTAAGTATGGGTATAGAAACAAAGCTCTATGAGTGCAAGATTTCCTGGCTTGCCCAAGTTGCAACCTGTAATATGCGTGGAACAGAAAAGAACCAGGTAGGTGAAACAAATGGAACAGAGGCATATATATCGTCCTGAACAGAACAGAGTGCACCGTGAGCTACGCTACCCAAGTGAGGGGTGTGCTAGAGGGATTTGTGTGTGTAGCATACTAAACATGCCTGATCAGCGTGAATGCCATTCAGCCAATACCCCGACTGGGTTCATCTCTTTTAGGTATGTGCAGTCCAGGATAAGCCCATATATGGGTAATGTGAGAGGACCCTTGTGAGGAATCTCCTTGGCCCCAGGCCAATTGCAGAGCCAGTACCGCAGTGCCACGAACTCGGTAGCTACCTGAGTCCAAGTTCTTCCCATCCGGAAAAATGCAGAAGATCCTGTAAGCTTTGCGCAGTCATTGCTGAGTAGATTTCAGGCTCTTTCGCCGGTGTGGCTGGTGCCTTGGGGTTGAACCCCGGGTGGTTCTAGGCTCAGGTAGGCGTAGCGCTGAGCTGACTGTTATCTTGCATGTCGGGTCGCCTATGAAGTGCTCCGCAGGCCTCTCCCCACACAGCTTCTATTCCCTAGTCAGTGGGACAGGGCTTGCTGTCGCAAGCTTCATCCGTTCCTCCAAGGCAGCCCAGAATCGGTTAAATATCTCCTCCAATTTGTCCACGCTACTGTGGAACTTATCAGCTCCATGGAGTGCCTCGTCTTGCTGAATTACATGCTTCCGCCATTTTGTTTGCCGCCGCACATCACTCTCAGTAGAGCCTCTGGGTAGGTGTCTGTGGCTCAGTGGGCCCTGATATGTAGCTCAGCAGGGACCGGGATAACACCCACCAGTCCAGAGGGGGGGGGGGAAGCGGGAGCCCAACCACTTTTGCTTGCTTGATCAGTGGGAGATCGGCCTCGTCTTCCACCAAAAATTGAGAAGTAGGCCGCAGGAAGCTTTAGCACCTGTATGGTGCATAAAAGTGTCGGGTTTTCTCTCCATGAGTGGTCCCTGCCCTCTCGGTTCAGTGAGTGCCGATATGTACTCTGATCAGGAGGAATATCACCCTATTTGAGGGAGGTAACAAGATTGAGGAGCTCACTCAACCTGCGTCTGGCTTGTTCAGCGGTCAGGCCCCGCCCCCAATAGTATATTCTTTTATCTGTTTCTTCTGACTTGGCTATTCCTTACTATTCTGATTTCTGGCGTCCCTGACCTGGCTTTGAACCTTGTTTATCTGATTTCTGAATTCCTTTGACTCTGGCTTGTCTTTGATCTCCCTGTTCATTATTTCTGTTTCACTCATTAAGCCTGGACACTCTAAGGACTGGTACACATGCATTCTTCCACTGAGTTTATACTCTGCAAATTGGGTTTATTTATATACTGTGACAGTACAGCAGTGCCATGGACCTTGCTGGTGTAAATGCCCAATATGAGGCTATAGATGCAGGACCGGATTTCTACTCCATGCTGCCCGAAGGTCAGTTTCCACTATGCACCCCCTGCCCTTTTCTATCTATACACACATTTTAAAAAAAAGTGTGATACGCCTGTGTCATTATATTGTAACAAGCAGCAATGAGTAATGCTTACCATGCTCTGCCTCTCGCAAAGCTTTATATCCTCTTATGCAAGGGTACTCTGCACATAGCAAGCAGATAGAAAGAAAAATGTGAGTTTCCTGTGTGCTGGGGTACGATTCCCGTGACATTACGATAGGGTCATGAACCCTGCAGGAATAGGAGCCCCACAGAATCCTTGCCTGGCTAAATTTGAGGAAAAGGACCATAGAATGGACCAATTTGCTTAGGCCTTCCAGACCTTATTAGCCAGAATAGCCCACCTCTCTTATGAAGACCTTCCACCTATGCCTCCCCAGCCTGTGCCTATGGTGATTGGAGCTTCTGGTCGAACAGTATAACCACTGACCTGGCACCACCTCCTAGATACGCTGGTGATCCTAAGACCTGTCGAGGGTTCAAAAACCAAATACAGTTTCACTTTGAAAAATCTCCCGGTTTCCCACTGAAAGGTCCAAGGTTGGGTTCTTTATGCACCAGTTAACCGACAAGGCCTTGGAATTGGCTAATCTTTTATAGGACGCAAACAAGGACTTGATTTATGATTACAAGACCTTTTGTAGGAGCCTTCCGTAAGGTGTTTGATCCACCTGGCAGAGAGAGGAGTGCCGCTAAATCTTTTATGAGGCTTAAGCAAGGAAATAAATCTATAGCGGTGTATGCTATTAGTTTCCGCATTCTTGCCTCTGAGGTGGATTGGACCAATAGTGGTTTAATATATGCATTCATGGAGGGGGTTAATGATAACATACTGGATGAGGTGGGAGCCAGAGACCTTCCTGTTCTTCTAGAGGACATTATTGACTATCTTATCAATCCACTGATAACTGTTTAAGGGAGACAGCCCAACAGAGGAATCGTATTAGACATTGAACAATCAGGGTCTGGTGCAGGGTAACCACACGTCCCCTGGTGATGAGCAGGCCCTGATGCAGCTTCTGCGGATCCCAGGAGCTTGATAATATGCAGATATGTATCCAGTACTAGGACCAAGGCAAGACTATAATAGGCACCAAACAAGATAACAAGACAATACTAGAAGAACCCAGGACAGAAAGCAGAACCCAGAACATGTACACAATAAAACAAGACAAGATTTACAAGGCAAAACAAGAGGAGAAATAACTAAGTATTATATATGCAATAAACATTGGAGATTTAGACACACATAAATAGCCAAGATGTATGCAGCCCACCTCTGCGCCAAAGTACTCCAATTACGGTGGGTCCTAACTGCCAAGATATGCATGAATAAAAGTACAATAATAAAACACACACAGTACTTACCTGCAAGGAAAGGAGCAGAGAAATGAGACCACTGCTAGCAGGAACACACTGAAACAAAATGGATAAATGCAAAGGGATGTGTGTGGCAACAAAAACAAACATTTAAAGGAATCCAGGAGACTGGGAATTCCAGGAATGGAATAAAGGAATTAACCCAGAAAACCCAGCATAAAGAAAACCAGACATAGAATAGAGAACCAGAAAAAAACAAGAAAAACTAAACAAGAATTATAAAAAGAGTACAGGATATCAGAAGCCAAGACAGACAAATTCCACAGAATGTAACAGGACATGACACCCCGGCTTCATATTTGACTCGTGATTTCTGGTATCCTGACCCCGGCTTCATATTTGACTCGTGATTTCTGGTATCCTGACCCCGGCTTCGTATTTGACTCGTGATTTCTGGTATCCTAACCCGGCTTTGTCAAGACTCTGAGTATTTCTGTAATCCTGACCTTGATTTATCTTGACCCTGTTTCTTGTTGTATTAATACGTTAAGTCTGGCCATTCTAAGGCTCGGTAATACGTCTTTCAGATCCACCTTTTGTGGGTTTCCTCTTTCCTGCATTTTGGGATGCGACTCCTGTGTTGGGATACGACTCCCGTGCGTACAGCTGTGTCAGGATCCTTACAACCAACAGATGGCACTGTACAGGCACCGTAGCCAAATCCACCTAGTTGGTTGAAACCAACAGCAGGACAGGAGAGCACACAAAACCTTTAACAATAAACAAATACATGACACACACCCTGCACCTATAATAGGCACAGGGTGACTAAAACATAAAATGTCCATCTTAAGGACCAGGTGATAACTACTGTAACACTTAGCATTTGTTGATGTTTTACATTTTGTCAGATACTCTCCTAGATGAGGTGGGAGCTTGGGTTTTGTCAGAGAATCTCAAAGACGTTATAACATACCTCAAGACATAGACAAAACACTAGAGAGATCTAAAGAAGGGCCTCTGTGTGATTAGTGCCTTACCTTCCTTCTGAGTCCATGGCATTAGCTATTCTTGAACTTACGCAGTTGCATCTCACTAGACTGTCTGAGCCAGAGAAACATTACTTTTACTGTATTAAAAGGGGACATCTCTGTTTTTTTTTTATCTCCCCATAGGCCAGAAAACTCAAGACCCCTTGGAGGACAGGCCTTGGGTGTTTTACATATGCCCACTATGACTATCAAATATTATAAAAAGCTTCTACTACCTTAAACAGTAAAGTGGGAGAGTAGAGAAATGATTATGCTAGCCTAATACACTCTGTGGCTATGGAAAATGTCATTGATATAGGATTTGTCAACACCTTTTCTCTTCCACCTCAAAAAAGAACTAAACCCTTGGCCATATAGCTATAAATGGTAGACCACTTCAGGAACCAACTATAACTAAGAAAATGTTACAGTTCTTATGAAAATAGGGGATCTGCATCAAGAAATAATAATTTTACAGTCTAATACGTCACTTTCATTTCCTATTGTTTTGGGATATCTGTGGTTAGTTAAACATAACTCTACTATAGATTATGAAAGGGTTGAGGACACCAGGTGAAATCACTGTCTTACAAATGTTCCCAATATGACGCCGCTTCTATTGTTGCACCTAACCCATATATGGATTTGAAAGAAGTCTGATAAAAAGGAAGCAGACAAACTTCCTCCACATCGGCCCTATGATTGTGATATTGATTTGGTCTCTAGGACTATACCTCTGTTTAGCTTCTTTCCAGTAAAGAGAATCAGATATTGGAGGAATACATTAAAGAACATTTGGCTAAAAGTTTATTTAGAAGATTCTCTTTTCCAGCTGGAGCAGGATTCATCTTTGTAAAATAATTCTAAAAAAGAGTAGGATCATGGTTTAAATAAAATAACGGACAAGAATGCTTATCCAATACTGGTAATCACATAGCTATTTGACAGACTTAAAGGTTCTACAGTTTTCTGAAAACTAGAGTTACATGATGCTTACCATCTAGTAAGGATTAGAGTGCCAGCAGCTAGGAGCTTCCTTTAGCTCTCCTGAGCCAAGCCATGCAGGGCCTCCTCTTAGCCAGAGTTCATGTAAGAAGTCATGACATTACTAAAGGTTTGACTTCCTACATTGGGAGCACCTGGTCACTCCTGGCATTTTAACTTCTGCAGTATTCTGTAGTGTTAATGGTGCTCAGTGTTTTGCTTTACAATAAACATATTTATGATGCTAGCTGTGAATTATATTGATATAACAAAGCACAGAGGTTCATGGGAAATAAAACCAATGCTCCTTAATGTATATGGTCATATATATCTGTATAGATTTGAGAAAGCCCATTATGAGCTGAAATATATATGAATTCAAGCTCCGATTCATGATATGTAAACACATCAGTCAGGTAATGATGCATATACATCTTCTGTAATAAACCTGTTCCACTGACTGACGTAATGATTGATATTTATTTTTCCCATTATTCAAATACCAGCTATTGATATTTGAATAACTTTTCTGGTAGATTAACATTTTCAGGTTTTAGAGAGGTCACAAATCTGAAACCTAGATGTAGAATGGTTAATTTAAAATTGATGCCATCGCAATACAATCTGATGAAAAAAGGGGAAAAAAATATTTCAGAGTTTATGCTTGAAATGCTTCTTTAATAATTAAAGCTTGGGATAGCCTGCTGTCATGTTTTTATTAGATAATAATGATCAAGAACAGTACTAAAGCAGAACTGATGACTGAAAGCAAAACATTTAGAGAAGAATGTTATAATTGTTCATCATTTTTAAAATAAAAAAGATTACATATATTACATGAATTATTTTATAATGTATACAGAATAGTAAATACCTATTTTTCATTGGTTTCATTTAGTGTAGGCCTGGATTACCAAATCATGCTTCCCAACCATTTGTTGGGCCCTGTCCTGCCACCTCAACTTTGTTCCCTAGTGTCCTGCTTTTTGGAGACACCAGGGAACTGTTCTTAAAAAGTGTAGTGTTAGTGCACTTACGTTGCATTCAGGAAAGTAGGACCCAAAACTTGCCCTAACCCTAAAAAATAACAAAAGCTACGCTACATGCAATAATTTATTTTCTGTAATAATAAAATATCATGGCTGTTTTCCTTCAAGAAGGAGACAAGCCAGGGTCAAAATCGGGGTACAAGAACATGTGAACTATATGGAAAATAATGAAAGATCCAGCAATGCACATAAGGGCTCTTGCAAAACTATGACACTAAAGTGAGATTGTATGGGCAAAGGACACTTTACCCCACTCCCTCTAGCATGTAAGCTCATTGAGCAGGCCCCTCAACCCCTCTGTTCCTGTGTGTCCAACTTGTCTGGTTACAACTACATGTACAACCACTGTAAAGCCCTCAGCGCTTTGATGGCGCTATATAAATAATAACATAATAATAATAATAATAACATGAGATCAAGAATATACCTGGTAATTGGTCCCTTCAAGGTTGACTGCAGAGACCATGATGCATGGAGGCAACCGAGAGAGAGACTGCCACACAGAGAGCTAATATTTCTGTAAAACCTAGCAGAGAGGATTCATACCCACTCAGAGTTGGACACATCAGTTTTCCCTGTATCATTCATAGAAACATAGAAACATAGAATGTGACGGCAGATAAGAACCATTCGGCCCATCTAGTCTGCCCAGTTTTCTAAATACTTTCATTAGTCCCTGGCATTATCTTATAGTTAGGATAGCCTTATGCCTATCCCACGCATGCTTAAACTCCTTTACTGTGTTAACCTCTACCACTTCAGCTGGAAGGCTATTCCATGCATCCACTCATTCATGTTTTGCTTATTTCTTATATATATTGCTTATTTCTTATGTTGTTCTCAGCGCCAAAATATCCTATTACACCTTCTTGAATATTTCTTACAACTTAATGTTTTATTTGTGTTTTTACCTTTTTTTTTAAATTATTGATAGAGATAAAATTTTAGAAAAGAAATGTTATATCTGTATGATTTTCATAAAAAAAAATAAAAAGGCACACTAATGGTTATCTTAGATTTCCATTCTTATGACATATTGAAAGCAGTTGCCATAGCGATGTGTATATTACCGTCTAGTGAGTTTCAATAACATATTGAACTTGTGTACTGACATTTGTATGTCTACTTACAGCAATATCTATCTTTATCTTGTAAAAAAAAGCATGTTGCGTTATAAATGTTACTTCAAGCTTCCAGAAGTCAAACTGAATTCCTCTATAAAGGAATTGCTAGTGTGAAATGCAGTACAATACTGTGCAATTAGAAGCAGAACATAGATACTTAGATACTTGACACATTATAATATTATTTATTTATAATTATATGTGTTTTTCAATAAGGCTTCTAGCTCTCTGTCTGCTGTAGTGGAGGGGGAGGAGCGGTGCCCTATCAACCACAGGCAAGAAGTCAAACTGTTCTAAATTGGTTTGACTACTAATACTGGGGATGGGGATGACACCAGGGCACTATGGTACTAATAGTATTCCTTTAAGTAACAAATAAGAGGGAGATCATTTGATATACACTAAATCAAATTAATTTGAGCCCCTTAAAGATGTTTTGAAAATCAAATCTTTATCTTTTTTTAAAGAAGTTAAAGGGAAACTATAGGTTAGGAATGCAAAATTGTGGTGATAAGAATGTTAAAAACCCTATATTCACTTACCTTAAAGGGACACACCAGGCACCCAGACCACTTCTGCCCATTGGAATGGTCTGGGTGCCAACTCCCACTACCCTTAACCCTGCAACTGTAATTATTGCAGTTTTCATAAACTGCAATATTTACCATGCAGGGTTAAGTCCTCCTCTAGTGGCTGTCTGCAATATGCTGCACCCACAATGTTTTTCATAGAGATGCATATAATCAGATGCTTCTCTGTTAGAAGCCTTTCTACATTGTGCTGTGGAAAACCAGTCAGCACATTGATAACCCTTTATTCATCCGTTCCTACCTTCCTATTTCTTTTCTTCTTTAATTTGCTCATTGGTGTCCCTTTCCTGCTTTACCTAAGAAACGGCAAACCCTACACACAGGTTCTTTGTTACCATCTGGCCATCTCCCAAGGAGGTGTGTTCCATGTCAATATGGACACTGCTGAATCCACCAACGTAGTACAAGAACAGATAAACACAGGTAACACTCTAGGAACAAGATGGTGAATTTATTTAAGGGTGGACCCAGGGCCGGTGCATGGATTTTTGCTGCCCTAGGCACATAGGCGTGCGCAGCCTACTGCATTAGGGTGTGCACCCTAAAGCACAAACACACGCCGCATGTGTATGTGTGTACATATATATATATATATATATATATATATATATATATACACACACACTACTGTGTGTGTTGTTAGTGTGCTGTGTGTAAGGGTGCTGCTGTGTGCGTGTATGTGTGAGGGTGCTGTTAGTGTGATGTGTGTGTGAGGGTGCTGGTAGTGTGCTATGTGGGTGTGGGTGTTTGTGAGGGTGCTGTTTGGGTGTGAGGGTGTGTGTGTTTGTTAGGGTCCTGTTAGTGTGCTGTGTGTGTGAGGGTGCTGTTTGTGTGATGTGTGTGTGATGGTGCTGTTTGTGTGATGTGTGTGGGTGTCGTGTATTTGTGAGGGTGCTGTTAGTGTGCTGTGTGTGAGGGTGTTGTGTGTTTGTGAGAGTGTGGTTAGTGTACTGTGTGTGTGAGCCTGCTGTGTGTGGGTGCTGTATGTGTACTGTATGTGTGTGGGTGCTGTGTGTGTGCTGTTTGTGTGAGGGTGCTGTATTTCTGAAGGTGCTGTTTGTGTGTGGGTGCTGTATGTGTGTGTGTTCTGTATGTTTGGAGGGATTGTGGAGGTGGGGGCAGATTAGTAAATATCCCCCCTCCCTTCGTACCTTATGTAGGGAGGGGGGATCCTTGCTGCCATGTGCCATCCCTGGTGGTCCAGTGGAGAGTTAACTCTAGCCTGCGGGGCTAGAGTTAACTCTCGCGAGATCTGAGCGTTGTCATGGCAACGCCAAGATATCGCGAGAGGAACCTGGCGGAGCTGCTGTCTGGAGTTCCCCGGGTCCTCTCCTGCCTCC
Organism: Pelobates fuscus; assembly: GCF_036172605.1. Lineage (NCBI taxonomy): Eukaryota > Metazoa > Chordata > Amphibia > Anura > Pelobatidae > Pelobates > Pelobates fuscus. The sequence continues at coordinate 249,123,586 of NC_086319.1, read as the reverse complement.
CTCCATGCTGCTGTGGGCCGGTGAGGTAGATCTTTGATCTCCTGCCAGCCCATGGAGGCTTAGAGCAGAGCCAGCACTCAGATAGCGCCGGTTCTGTGTGAGCCGACAGGGGAGAATAAAGTGTGGGAACTCTCCCAAGATTCCCCCCCCCCCCCCCCGAAAAAAATAATATACACTCCAATGTGTGTGTGTATGTGTGTATATATATATATATATATATATATATGTGCACACACACACACTGACACGCATACTCAGACACACACACTCATACATTCACAGACAAACATACACACACACATTCACATACACTGACACACACTCATACATTCACAGATACACATACACACACACATTCATATACACACACACACATTCACAGACACATACACAGACACACACTCATACATTCACAGATACACATACACACACACACACATTCACAGACACATACACTGACACACACTCATACATTCACAGATACACATACACACACACACACACACATTCACAGACACATACACTGACACACACTCATACATTCACAGATACACATACACACACACATTCACAGACACATACACTGACACACACTCATACATTCACAGACACCCATACATACATTCAGACACACACATTCACAGACACACAAATTATTATTTTTTAATGAAAAAATGTCCACCCAGCCTCCCTACCTGGAGTGCTGGCGTGGACTTGTCCCTGGGGTCCAGTGGATCGGGCGCCTGTCTTCATCTCAGCCGCGGCGAGGGAGCTGTGTGCTCTCTGCTCCCTCTCACCGCGCGGGCTGTCTGCTGTAGCTGGGAGCCGGAATATGACGTCATATTCCGGCTCCGGCATCAGCAAACGGCGCGCGGCGAGAGAAGCAGGAAGCACACAGCTCCCTCGCCGCGGCTGAGATGAAGACAGGCGCCCGACCGGGGGGGGGGGGGGGGGGATTGGGGTCCGGGGTCCATCACCTCTTGCCTCTCTGTTCCTGCAGGACTTAATCCATAGGCGTGCCGCGGGGATTAGGGTGTGCCCAGGCACACCCGGCACACCCTGTGCGCACGCCTATGCCTAGGCAAGAGAGAAATTTGTTGCCCCCCCTCAATGTGACATCATAATGCCCCACCCATATGAACTGCCATATGAACTAACGCCAGTGCTGCACACAGTGTATGTTTACATTAAAAAGCCTGCAGGGACAGGCTATAGACACCAGAACCACTACATTAAGCTGCAGTGGTTCTGGGGACTATAGTGTCCCTTTAATGTGAGGTAAATTAGAAATTAGTGTCACATATAAAAAACTAGCTTGCCTATTTACAACCAGATGAGAATGATGATGGGCTCTGGCTGCAGTCTGGCTCCACTGGTCTGGTGTAGAACAGGCTCTCTGGAGGCTGTTTGTAACTGTGGTCACATAATTCAATGTTCTGGGAGAACGGGAAGCAGCTCTATTTTTTTGGGCCCCTTACACAGCTCAAGGTCTGGGCCCCAGGGCCTTACTGTGAGCATACCCTCAAGGCCCACCCATAAGTACACCTACATGTTCCACCCATGAGTTTGCTCACAGGGAGTGGAGTGTGTAGGGCAGGCTTCCCCAAACTCCGGCCCTCCAGATGTTGCTGAACTATAACTCCCATGATTCTATGAATGAAATAGGATGAGAATCATGGGAGTTGTAGTTCAGCAACATCTGGAGTACCGGAGTTTTGGCAAGCCTGGTGTAGGGGATGTGTTAGTGTAGAGGATCTAAAGTGTGTGTGATTATGGAATGAAGTGTATAAGGATACCAGTTTGTGTAGGTGATGCAGTGTGTGTTTGTGTAGGGGATAGAAAGCGATGTGTGTTTGTGTGTAAGGGATGTATAGTGCGTTTCTGGGTGTGTGTGCAAAGGATGCATTGTCTTTGTGTGTAAGGGTCGCATTGTGTGTGTGTAATGCATGCATTGTGTGTTTCTCTGTGTGTAAGGGAAGCATGTTGTGTTTCTTTGTGTGTAAGGATGAATTGTGTGTTTCTGAGTATGTATAGGGATGCAGTGTGTGTGTGTGTGTGTGTGCACGTAGTGTGAAAGAGAGAGTTTTTGGGGTAGGATAGAGGCTGAGTCCTACAGCCCCTTTGTGCTTCTACTTTCCCCCTTCCCCAGCCTCTCTCCCCTCCTGTTTCTTAGTGCTCTACCTTGCCCCATTCTCCCTTAGTGATCTCCTCTGTCCCTTAGTGATCTCCCTGACCCCTTTCCCGTAGTGCTCTCCCCTCCTGTCCCGTAGTGCTCTCCCCTCCTGTCCCGTAGTGCTCTCCCCTCCTGTCCCGTAGTGCTCTCCCCTCCTGTCCCGTAGTGCTCTCCCCTCCTGTCCCGTAGTGCTCTCCCCTCCTGTCCCGTAGTGCTCTCCCCTCTTTTCTCTTAGAGCTCTCCCCTCTTGTCCCTTATAGCTCTCCCCTCCTGTCTATTAGAGCTCTTCCCTCCTACCATCCCCCATCCCTTGGTGCTCCCCCCACCCCTTAGTGCTCTCTACTACCCCCAGTCCCTTAGAGCTCTCCCCTGCCCCTTAGTGATCTCTCCTCTCCTCCCCTGTCCCTTAGTGGCCTCTACTCCCCCCCCTTAGTGGTCTCTCCTCCTCTCCCCCCCTTTGCATTAGTTGTCTCTCCTATCCCCCCCTTTCCATTAGTGGTCTCTCCTCTCCCCCCCTTTCCATTAGTGGTCTCTCCCCTCTTCCCACCCTTTCCATTAGTGGTCTCTCCTCCACCCCCTCACTCCCTTAGTGGTCTCTCCTCACCCACCCCCCTTAGTGGTCTCTCCTCACCCACCCCCTTAGTAGTCTCTCCACCTCCCTTAGCAGTCTCCCCCCCCCGCATTCTCACCCTCCTCCATTAGTGGACTCTCCCCCCTTCCACATTCTCCTCACCCTCCCTTGCACCCTTGATGGTCACTCCTCCACCCCCTTCCCTCCCTTGGACTCTTGAAGTTTTATGTATTTTTTACTTACCATCCCACAATTATCTGCCAATCTACCCATTTTTCCAAAGCTTTTGAAACCTCTTTCAAAAGTGTAAACAGCTTTTTCGAACAGTGACAAAACAACTAGACATGTGCAATTCGTTTCGGTCCGAATATGTATTCGGACGAATTTCGGACAATTCGGACATTCAGGTACTTCCGAATGTCCGAATTGCCGAAGTGCAGAATTGCCGAGGTCCCGAAGTTCCGAAATTACCGAATTTCCGAAGTGTCGAAGTGCCGATGTCCCGAATTGCGAAAATCCCGAATTTCGGAATACCGAACCGAACCGAAAATTTTCCCCATGCACATGCCTAAAAACAACTATACAATAACATCACCAATTCTTATTTTTCACACCGAAACCGGCCCATAATACCTGACACACTGAACATAATTTAAACTGTGTAAAGCAAAGGTGCTTTAATGAAGTGCAGCTAGACAGTGCTTTAGAAGTATTTGTCAGAAAGTTAGAGAACTGACTAACTGTCTGATTGTCCTAAAGGTTGGAAGGTTCAAACAATTGCAAGCATCAACTATCTGGGCAATCAGTCAGTTCCTTTCCCACCATATTCTGTTTCCCCAGCATAGAATGTATTTCAGGTTTATTATGGCGAGATTAATGGAAGACTGCATGGTTTTCTGCTTGGGAACTTTGTTTACTTACAAAAGTTTCACAAGCTTGGGGTTTATATTTTGGGACTTCTGTGGTTGTCTTAAGTGACAAATACAACCTCCCCATCTCCTCTAACACTCTAACCTTTAATTCCATCTTTAACAACTGCCATCCTAAACATCTATTACTAAAAATGAATTGACCATATCGGTGGAAACATTTAAGGAAGATAGTACAAATCGTCACAAGACACAATGTTATTCATATATAATCAATTGAATTTTATTTGTACCTCAAGCACATTGTTAGCACTGGTTCTTGAATTACCATGTTTTCAACATCATAAAATAAATGTTTTGTATGTAAAAAATATAGGGAAATATAACTCATCAAGTATTTATCTGTATTTGGAATATAAGACAGAGGATATATGGGGGTATATATATTCACGCAAATAAGTGATTACAGAAAACACACAAATTGTTATTCACCAATTGGGAATTGACATGCAAATTGCAAATTTTAGACAAAGTAGCTGAACAGAAGATTTTTTTTTTCTATTCGGTCACGTTGGCATACAATGTACAATTCCTTGGTCAATTCCCAACAAATATGGTTTCATGAATAACTAAGCATGTTATCGTGCTGGTGGGAGAATTTGGTACATGGGTTTGCGGTCTGTTTAATCATAAGAGCCATAAAAGAGCATTGCTGCTTAAATGATGTTAGTCCTACTTAGGTATGATAGACATACTAAGCCACAATATGGACAATCAAATTAACACCAGACCACTGCCAAAATATTTTCTTTCTTGAAGCCATGCCCACTATAAGTGCAGCAATCAGTCTATAGTATAAAAAGCAGTATTTCCATTCTTGGTTTTCATTTCTCACATGTTATGAAAAGAGCAAAAACACAAATCCAAAACATGCATATGGATTTTTCAGAAATGACTTGTTTTAATAAAAAAAATAATCCAAAAACATCACAGTGGGAGATGCAAACTTTTTTTTTTTTAATAATCTTACATTTCTTGCATTAAAATCTCCCTTCTAAGGAAGTGAATACAAACAAAACAAAAATAGGATGTAGAAATAAGAGAACAAAACCAATCAGAACTGGAGACTGTCAAAACAACAAAGATTGTGAGGAGGACAACTGAAAAAAAAAATCTAAAAAAAAAAAAACGATAAAGGGGGATTGAAACTTCAACCCTTGGGTATAAACATATGGGAAATAAATGCAGCTTTGAAGGACTTAGAATATAGCAATGCACTGTACAAAGAAAAGTTCTGTGATGCGGCCATGTGTGTGTACAGAAGGGAATTCTATGACACCAGTCCAGTGTCAGCTTTTATACCCTCCCTCTTCACCCACACAAGGCCAGGCCAGTCTTACTTTCTTCTGCCAATCTGGGCCATGAGCTGTGCATTGGCTGCAGCCTTTGCCCTCATGTTTTTAGACTTGGCAATGTCGAACAAAATATTCATAAGTTTAGTGGGCACATCCAATGAAAGAGTGAATTTGGTCCGGCGATCACTTTTTGCCTTGTTCTGATAGAGTTTACCTTTCATCTGTGCCTGTGACAGGTATCTGTAGCGGGCAGCTGGAAATGTTCTTTTCTCTTTCTCGTCTTCTTCCTCGTCTTCTTCTTCTTGCTGGGATAAAAGCTGTTCTCTTGGTTCAAAATCATAGCCTCTCTTACTAAGAATGGAGTTATCCTCAAAACTTCTCCTTTTTGCCTCCTCAAGAGCTTCTTTTAGGCAGCTGAATATTGACTCTGCTTTGTACAACTTGTATTGAATACTAGAACGGGCCATACAGAGAACAAGAAGTAGAAAAAGAAGCCTGGCGTGAAGCATCCTTCCACCCTGCACCTGTGCAAAAACAAACACAATGGCGGCATTATCTGTGATGAAATCAACGGTTATTGTATAGAAAGATCAGTGTATTCTTGGGTAAACACACATATGAAAACAACATCTTACAAAACAAATGGTTCTGTGCCTTCACCAACTTAAAGTAAAACATAGTTATGAATAATATAATTTAACCCCTTAAGGACCAAACTTCTGGAATAAAAGGGAATCATGACATGTCACACATGTCATGTGTCCTTAAGGGGTTAAAGTGGTAAGGGATAGGAAAGTGATTTATTTGATTTGATTAACTCTCATAATGAGGTACATCACAATCGATTTTTAGGTATTTATCAACTTGTTCACAATGTCATATCATTCACAATCCCACCATTTCGATACTTTTCAACATGAACAAACAGATCTTCCTGCACGGCCTTAATCTGCTCTCTGTCCAGGAAGAACCCAGGTCAAAGCCAAAAAGGGGACATTCAAAGGGGTCTGCAGATCCCTATGGCAACCCACCAGACCATCAAGGAAACAGCTGGAACAGGGAATAAATATTATAACTCCCTCACTGCTAAAACAAAAACACAACAGTGTGGTGATGCTGGACAGAGAAACATAGCCTCCCCACACACAATCTTTCCCCACAGTTCACCCTTTCACAGTAACCCTTTTCGCACTAAACTCACTCCTCCCCACATGCACCATGTCACAGTCACCACCAAACATCGACCCCTCACACATTCGCCACCCAGACATTCACCCCCGTCAGTCATCCCCTCACACCCACTTCTCACACACATTCACCTTGTCACAGTCCCCTCTAACATGCATTCACCCTGTCACAATAACCTCCCACACAGTCACCCTTATACACACTTCACTTACCTATAGACAGTAATTCTCAAACCACAAGCAGCCCCCCATACACAAAACACACTCCAAGCATCTCCAACACACATACACTTCGAGACACAAACACACACAGAAACAGATATGCATTCCAGGCACAGTCACTGATACACACAGATATACATTCACAGACGCACACGGATACTCACTACGAGACACACACGCTCAGGTACATATGTGCTACACAATGTCTGGCATGCATACACAGGTACCAAAACACACTGACAGACATACAGTGTGATTGTGTGTCTATATCTGTCTATGTATGTGTGTTTTGTATCTCTGCGCATAAGTGTGTTTGTGTGTATGTGTGTATATCAGAGTGTGTGTGTCTGTGTACTAGTAGTGGTGTATTTTGGATTTGTGCTGCCCTAGGTGTGACGAAACTCGGGCACCCCAATGTAAATCTTCCCCTTCCTGTCAAGGCCTCTCCTCTTCCTGTTTAAGATGAACACACATGCTTCGTTAAAGATACAGCACTGTGTACAAGTGTTTGTATATATATATATGCATTCATCAGGGTGTATGTAAAGTTACAACATGGCTGCAATGTAAGGGTGATATTGTATGTGAAATGTCATGTGTCAATATAAACAGTATACATGGTGATATATACACACACAACTGAGTGCACATGGGATAATGTAGTATAGATTATAGACTAGAATACATTATGGAGGATTGTAGACTAACTATATGGGGAAAACAGTCCATGTTACTTATTGATAAATAGGGTAGCACAAAACCAGGATACACCACTGCACATAAGTACCTGTTAATGCATACTGTTAGCATTATCCTTGCATGCTTGTTATATAAGCACGAGTACATCTATTTGTTTATGTATTTATCATTGGCATTTATAAAGCTCTAAATATTCTGGAGTGCTGTAAAAATGTACAAAATACACAGGGCAATACAAAAGGTAACTATTAACTGCCATCCTTAATGCAGTGACATTAAGAATCTCACTGGTATATTTTTGTGGTTTCTGACACAGACACAGACATGCACCCAGAGAATCCTATGCAGTGCTACTAAATAGAACATGAAGACAGACAGACAGACAATAGAACAAAAGCACAAGTCCAAGAATGTGATCCCATTCTTGCTAATCCTTATTATGATCGAAGAGCAAATTATTCTGACAAAATGTGTACTTATTTCTGATTGCTAATAATTGAGAGCAATCAGTAGAAGCACAGATGGAAAATAATTTCTAACGATAATAAAGACCCTGCCTAACCCTTTAGATGTGTGTTAAACATAATGACAGTAACACTATGCAATGCTGAGGTGCTATAGCTTAAATTATTGCAGATTTATGTACAAAATCATGACGTGCATAAGGTTTGTTTTACGGTCCTTAAGTCAAGGAATAAGATGTACAATGCAATCTGTTTAGGATTTAACAGATGCCACCTCTACAGTGTTTGATCTTCTGTTCTCATGTGAAATGTAACAAACTTTGCTATTCTAATATTAATACATATTATTATAAATATTCTGAAATTATAGTGTTATAAAATCTGTAATGTGCCATGGACCACATAATACTAAATGTTTTAAAAGAAATATACAACCTCTTGCCTGCAAAATAAACAACCCAAAAAATAAAAACATCGAACTCTCTCTGAAATTAAACAGTAACTGTTAAAATCTTATTTTATTCTGAATCAGCAATTTTCCAGACAATTTTGAAAACACATTTTACATGCACATTCTGTGGTTAAACTAAGGAATAAATGTGCGAATGGAAGTCTGTACAGGTACTATATAACAAATAATTAATTTCTTTAGTAGATTATCTATCTGTTATAGATCTAGGAACCCTCCGACTCAGGGCTGCCCTAGGCAAAGATCCATTTCAAGCCCACCCATATGTCACACACTCACTGACTGACACACACACACACACACTGATTGAAAGACACACACTTACTGACACACACACACACTCACTTACTGACAGACAGACAGACAGACACACACTCACTTACTGCCAGACACACACACACACACACACACACACTCACTGACATATATACACTCACTCATTGACATACATACACAGACAGTCACACGCTCACTGACATACATACGCTCACTGACATACATACACTCACTGACATACACACACTCACTGACATACACACACTCACTGACATACACACACTCATTGATATACATACACTCACTCACTGATATAGACAGACACTTACAAACAGAAACACACATGCACACACTCACTGACAGTCAAACACTCACCTCCCTGGGGTCCAGTGTGAGGCAGCTCCTCACTCTTCCAGCGCTCCATTTAGTATGCCAGGGCCGAAATGACCTTGTATTCCGGCTTCCGGCATCACAGAGGGCCCACGAGGGAGGAGTGAGAGGCTGCTAGAACAGCCTCACTCGCCGCCTGCCAGCTCCATCCGCTCTCCTCGCCACTCTCACCGGCATTTAGTGGCAGAGCAGGCACCTGCCATCAAGGTAAGCGAGTGCCTTCTCTGCCTTACCTAGCACTGCATTGGGGGCGCCCTGAGGTGGCCAGGGATCCTCTCGGCGCCCCCAACTTTGGGGCGCCTTGAGGATCGGCCCGACGTTGGGGGCGGCTCAAGAGCCTCTCTCCCAGCGCTGTGGACCCAGACTGGGGGAGCCCACCAGGAAACATCCCGGTGGGCGCCCCCAGCAGGCCTGGGCCCTAGGCGAATGCCTAGTTCGCCTAACGGAGGCGCCGGCCCTGCTCTGACTGTCTCTGCAAGATCACAAACACTTCACGGAACTTCTTTACAAGTTGATCTAGTTTTTTTAGCCTTATGTTTGTGTTGTAAAATATATATTCCACCTAAGCCAAAAAGTGCATGGTTAGGTTAGATAATGAGGTCTCTTACATGTTCGTAGAGCCAGTCTTATATAATCAATGCTTTAAGACATGAAGAAGTACTTAAAAATGAGTAGAGGATAGTTCTAAAGAGATAGACGTGGTCATCAACAATACTTCCATAAATTGTGAAGTTTAACTATTGTTAAAGTGTCCTAATACACCAACTTATTGCCACTGGACACTAGGGAAGAATCCACTCCAGCTCTCCCAAAGGTAGGGATGCTGGGTGGATTAAAATTAATATTTTAAAAATATATATAATACTTTGTAAGTGTGTGAATGTGTCAGTATCAGGGTGTCTGTCAGTGAATGTGTGTGCATGTCTGTCACTATGTGTCCGAGTGAGTGTATGTCTGAGAGTGTGTATCTATTAGTGTGTGTGTCTGCCAGTGTGTGTCAGTCAGTGAATGTATGTCACTGTATGTGAATCTGAGAATGTGTGCCTGTCAGTGAATGGGTGTGTCAGAGTGTGTCTGTCAGTCAAACTGCGTGTTCGTGTTAAACCGGTAGGGGGGATGCCCCAGTTTTGACATGCCTAGGGCAGCACATATTCAAAAATACACCACTGCTGGTACGTTTTCACTAGAAGCAGTGGATGCTGACCCTACAATGAGTGTTTATCATAAAGATAGATAGATAATTTAAAAAAAAAATTACAATTAAAATGGAGACTCAGTAATCATACATGTAACAAAGATAAAGTATGGTTGCGGTCCTTTATGTTAAAATTGGAAATAGAGTAACAGACAAAATGTATAAAGTTGTTTTGTAATGAAATGTCTCCACCTAGGGGGTAATTTAGTGTAAAGAAATATTTAAAACATTATTACAGGGAATTGGACATGACATTTCTATAAATAAATCTTGCATTCATAAACAATGCATGTCTCCACGGTTGTTATTATTATTGGTATTTACAGGGAGTGCAGAATTATTAGGCAAGTTGTATTTTTGAGGATTAATTTTATTATTGAACAACAACCATGTTCTCAATGAACCCAAAAAACTCATTAATATCAAAGCTGAATATTTTTGGAAGTAGTTTTTAGTTTGTTTTTAGTTATAGCTATTTTAGGGGGATATCTGTGTGTGCAGGTGACTATTACTGTGCATAATTATTAGGCAACTTAACAAAAAACAAATATATACCCATTTCAATTATTTATTTTTACCAGTGAAACCAATATAACATCTCAACATTCACAAATATACATTTCTGACATTCAAAAACATAACAAAAACAAATCAGTGACCAATATAGCCACCTTTCTTTGCAAGGACACTCAAAAGCCTGCCATCCATGGATTCTGTCAGTGCTTTGATCTGTTCACCATCAACATTGCGTGCAGCAGCAACCACAGCCTCCCAGACACTGTTCAGAGAGGTGTACTGTTTTCCCTCCTTGTAAATCTCACATTTGATGATGGACCACAGATTCTCAATGGGGTTCAGATCAGGTGAACAAGGAGGCCATGTCATTTTATACCCTTTCTTGCCAGCCACGCTGTGGAGTACTTGGACGCGTGTGATGGAGCATTGTCCTGCATGAAAATCATGTTTTTCTTGAAGGATGCAGACTTCTTCCTGTACCACTGCTTGAAGAAGGTGTCTTCCAGAAACTGGCAGTAGGACTGGGAGTTGAGCTTGACTCCATTCTCAACCCGAAAAGGCCCCACAAGCTCATCTTTGATGATACCAGCCCAAACCAGTACTCCACCTCCACCTTGCTGGCGTCTGAGTCGGACTGGAGCTCTCTGCCCTTTACCAATCCAGCCACGGGCCCATCCATCTGGCCCATCAAGACTCACTCTCATTTCATCAGTCCATAAAATCAGTCTTGAGATATTTCTTGGCCCAATCTTGACGTTTCAGCTTGTGTGTCTTGTTCAGTGGTGGTCGTCTTTCAGCCTTTCTTACCTTGGCCATGTCTCTGAGTATTGCACACCTTGTGCTTTTGGGCACTCCAGTGATGTTGCAGCTCTGAAATATGGCCAAACTGGTGGCAAGTGGCATCTTGGCAGCTGCACGCTTGACTTTTCTCAGTTCATGGGCAGTTATTTTGCGCCTTGGTTTTTCCACACGCTTCTTGCGACCCTGGTGACTATTTTGAATGAAACGCTTGATTGTTCGATGATCACGCTTCAGAAGCTTTGCAATTTTAAGAGTGCTGCATCCCTCTGCAAGATATCTCACTATTTTTGACTTTTCTGAGCCTGTCAAGTCCTTCTTTTGACCCATTTTGCCAAAGGAAAGGAAGTTGCCTAATAATTATGCACACCTGATATAGGGTGTTGATGTCATTAGACCACACCCCTTCTCATTACAGAGATGCACATCACCTAATATGCTTAATTGGTAGTAGGCTTTCGAGCCTATACAGCTTGGAGTAAGACAATATGCATAAAGAGGATGATGTGGTCAAAATACTCATATAGCGTAAACTTTTTACGCAGGGCTTTACAATATACTGAACGGGGGAGATTTAACAATAAATGAGACATTTACAAAAGGATACAGGAACAATAAGTACAGGGAGTGCAGAATTATTAGGCAAATCTAATGACATGGCCTCCTTGTTCACCTGATCTGAACCCCATTGAGAACCTGTGGTCCATCATCAAATGTGAGATTTACAAGGAGGGAAAACAGTACACCTCTCTGAACAGTGTCTGGGAGGCTGTGGTTGCTTCTGCACGCAATGTTGATGGTGAACAGATCAAAACACTGACAGAATCCATGGATGGCAGGCTTTTGAGTGTCCTTGCAAAGAAAGGTGGCTATATTGGTCACTGATTTGTTTTTGTTTTGTTTTTGAATGTCAGAAATGTATATTTGTGAATGTTGAGATGTTATATTGGTTTCACTGGTAAAAATAAATAATTGAAATGGGTATATATTTGTTTTTTGTTAAGTTGCCTAATAATTATGCACAGTAATAGTCACCTGCACACACAGATATTCCCCTAAAATAGCTATAACTAAAAACAAACTAAAAACTACTTCCAAAAATATTCAGCTTTGATATTAATGAGTTTTTTGGGTTCATTGAGAACATGGTTGTTGTTCAATAATAAAATTAATCCTCAAAAATACAACTTGCCTAATAATTCTGCACTCCCTGTAGATGAAGACCCTGCTCAAACAAGATTGCAGTCTAGAGGAGGCGGGATATGAAAACACAATATGGCAGCAAGGAGATGAGAGTGAAGTGTGGCTCTAGGAGGGAGCAAGAGACAGATATGTGACATAGAAGTTTCTCTGGGAGGCCATAAGCATTTCTGAACAGATGGGTTTTGAGGGATTTCTTAAAAGATTTAAGACTAGGAGAGAGTCTAATGAGGGTAGGAAGCTGTTTCAAAGGAAAGGAGCTGCCCATGAAAAGTGTGAGTTAGCAGAAAAAGGGGCATATTTACAAATCAGTGAAGAACTGTAACATGGATTAGAGTTGTTTAAAGCTTTATAGGTAAGGGTTAGTATTTTGAATTGACACCTATAAAATACAGGAAGCCAGTGTAGGGATCGACAGAGAGGTGAGGTATGGGAGGAGCAACAGGTGTGAATAAATCAGCCTGCCGGCAGTATTCATTACAAATTGTAGCAGGGCAGTTCAGCTTCTGGGGAAACCAACTAGGAGAGAATTACAGTAATCCATGCGAGAGATTAGCAGAGTACGAACAAGCTCATTGGCAACATCTTGCTTGAGTAAGGAGCAGATGCGGGTGTTTTTTTTTATTTTTTTAGTAGAATCAACAGGTTTTAGCAACATATTGGATATGAGGTGCAAAGGTAAGGCCAGGATCAAAGATATCACCAAAACGAGCTTGCGAGGATGGACAGATGCAAGTACCATCAACATGCAGGGAAAGCGAATGAGGAGGATCAGCATTATGAGAAGGAAAAATAAAAAGCTCTGTTTTAGAGAAATTGCGTTTCAGAAAGCGGGAGGAAATTGAGTTTCAGAAAGCAAAGTTTGAAGAAAGCAATAACATGTTGTAGGACCGCGGCGGAGAGATCAGGGGAGGAGAGATATATCTGGGTGTTGTCAGCCTACAGATGGTAGCAGAATCCAAAGGAATTAATGAGTTTGCTGAGAGAGGCAGTATAAAGAGAGAACTGAAGCGGACCAAAGGACGAGAGGAGAGGAGAAGAGCAGTCCCCTCCCTTTCTGCACCAAGGGAGAATGCAGGGAAGGGAAGGTACGGTACAGGTGTAGTTGCTAGAGAGAGGAGGAGGATAATTATTTCCTTATCTGTTCAATCTCGTCCGTAAATTAGCATGCAAAGCTATTGGCTGAAGGGTTTGTTTGGGGGGTGGCTTCTGGTGGGCGAAGGAGAGAGTGTAGGTATCAAGGAGATGCCTAGGATTGCGTAAGCATGATCTAACTAGAGAAAAAGTAGGATTGTTTAGCACGGGTGAGGGCTGCGCTGTACGTACACGAGATTAATTTATAATGGAGACAGTCTGACAAAGTGTGGGACTTCCTCAAGCAGCATTCTACTGAACAGGAACATCTCTGCAGATAGGTTGACTTAGTGTGCCATGGTTGAAGGCGCATCTTCCTTGAGGAGCATGTTTGGAGCGTGGCTGCAGAGTCCATGGTAAAGGTAAGGGTAGCATTATACAAGGAGATAGCTAGATAGAGACATGAGAGGGTAAGGGACGGATGAGATCTCAGAAGGGACATCAGCTGTGAGTTGCTGGAGGTCAATAGAGTTCAGGTTTCTTCTGAGTTGAGGGGGGTTAGGCTGAGGATGTTGGGTGGGGGCAGGGCCGGACTGGCCCACCAGGATACTGGTCAGTCTCCCTGCACAATTTACATCAATTTTGGCTGCATGCCTCGCTCCTGCGTGGAAGCCCTGCCTTTGAACAGAAGCTCCACCTCCAGCATGCATGCTCCGCCCCAACGCACATTGCTGACCTCGCTGGAAGGAAGAGGCAAAATGGCAACTTCACCTACCAGTGCCAGGTAAGCTTCAGTCATGACCATAATTGTGTGTGTGCCTGCTAGTGAGAGAGATTTGTATTTGTGTGTGCGCCTGGTAGTGAGTGAACTTTTGTGTGTGTGCCTGCCAGTGAGTGAACTTGTTTGTGTGTGTGCATGCTATTGAGTGAGCTTGTGTGTGTGTGTGCTTGCTAGATAGTAAGCGTGTGTGTGTGTGTGTGTGCCTGCTATTAAGTAAGCTTGGGTTTGTGTGTGTGCCTGCTAGCATGTGTGTGTCAGTGAGCTTGTCTGTAGTGAACATACGTGTGTGCATCTGTGAGCTTGTGCTTTTAGGTCAATGAGCTTATGTATTTCAATGAGATTGTTTGTTTGTCTATGAGGCTGTGTATCAATGAGCTTATGTGTGTTAGTGAGATTGTCTGTGTCTGCATGTAAGTATGCTTACTGTATAATTCAATGTTTTTTCATGAAAGGACCAATATTTCATATTAGAAAAATAAATATATATTTGTTATATATATATACACATACAGGCCCGGACTGGCCATCGGGCATACCGGGCAAATGCCCGGTGGGCCGCGATGGCCTTGGGGCCGAGGCCGGCAGGGGAGATCAGTTTCTCCCCTGCCAGCCCCTGCAGGGCCGGCATTATCCGAGCGCCGGCCCCGCTGTGTGCCTCCATGGGCCGGTGGGGAGATCAAAGAGCTCCCTCACCGGCCCAGAGGCAGTTACAGGCGGCCGCCGGCTGAGGAGTGTGGGAGGGAGGAGAGGACCGGCGGAGCTCTATCCAGCAGCTCCGCCGACTCCTCTCGCGAGGTCTGAGCGTTGCCGAGGTTCCCGCGGCAACGCTCAGATCTCGCGAGAGTGAACGCTAGCCACCAGAGAAGGATTGCAGCACCCTCCATGGCAGCACGGCCCCCCTCCTCAATGGATACCTGGCTCCCCACCCTCCCAGGCTAAAGGTAAGGGGGGGAATATAACCTTTTTTTATTAGTAGTAATAAAAATTTTTTTAAATTTAAATTAAAAAATCACATTCACACTAACAGCCCCCTCACACACACAGCACCCAGACACACACACACACACACAGCACCCCCAGACACACACACAGCACCCCCAGACACACACACACCACCCCCAGACACACACACACCACCCCCACACACACACGCAGCACCCCCAGACACACACAGCACCCCCAGACACACACACAGCACCCCCAGACACACACACAGCACCCCCAGACACACACACACCACCCCCAGACACACACACAGCACCCCCAGACACACACACAGCACCCCCATACACACACACAGCACCCCCAGACACACACACACAGCACCCTGAGAGACACACTGCACCTAAACACACACTGCAACCCCAGACACACACAGCACCCTCACTCACACACAGCACCCTCAGACTGACAGCACCCTCAGACTGACATCACCCTCAGACTGACAGCACCCTCAGACTGACAGCACCCTCAGACAGACAGCACCCTCGCTCACACATACATATATATATATATATATATATATATTAACCCTCAGTGAGTTAACAGACAAAGAAAATTAGAAACCTAGAATGTGACGGCAGATAAAAACACCCTCACACACAGCACCCCTCTTACATACACACACACTGCGCCCCTCACACATACAATACGTCCAAATATATATATATATATACACACACACACACACAAACAATACAGCACCCCTCACACTGCACCACTACACACATTACGCTCCAGATACACGCTAGATCCCTTACCCTATATGCACTCTTAATCCTCTATACACACACACAATCTCATTTACACACTAGATCTCCTACACACACACACTGCACCACCTACACACACACTACATTCCTTATCAGCAAACACATACAACATCTATAAACACACCCTCTCTACAACCCCTACACACACTACGTCACCTATACACACACACTACAGCCCGTATGCACACACTCGCTACACCCCCTATAACACTATGCCCCCTATACACACACTCTCTACAGCCCCTAGCCACACATATTACACCACAAACACAAATGAAATTGACCTATTTACACAATACCACACCACACTCTACACACACGCAATCCCACAAGCAGGCTCCAAACACATGCACCATACACTTTCCTGGCCCTTTTGTCCTCTGGTATCCCACTTGTGGAGACACCAGAGACAATTTAAAAGCAAACACAGCGCAAGCATGTTATTAAATTTGCTTGCGCTGCGCAGAACAAATTCAGGGTCTTTTTCTAATGCCAGAGCTCTTCAGTGGGGCTCTGCGCATTGAACCAACATGCTCACTTTGAGAGCCCTCTCTTGCCCCGCCCCCTTCTTAGGGGGCCGCTCTGATTGAAAAATGCCCGGGCCTAATTTTTTACCCAGTCCGGCCCTGTATATATATATTTATTATATGTGTGTGTGTTTATATATTACTCAATCATCTAGGGAGGCAAGACATAGCCTTACATATTACATGTGACAAAATATGGCACAGTGACTTATGGGGCTGGCATAGATTTTTTTTCAAGGGCTACAATGTATCCCCAGTTCGGTCCTGGTGGGGGGCTCTAAAGGATAATAGGATAAGAGGTGGTGATCAGAGAGAGGAAATTTAATGTTAGATCTTAGATCTAACTATTCTTAGATCTATTCGTATATAATTTCTTTTAGGTAATATGTGTAAACTTATCCAAAGATAAACTTGACATGGGATTGTGAAATATCACTGAATGCTGCAAAATATTTAATAATTTCCTGTGTACAAAATTTGCAGATTAAATTAACTGTAAAGACTTTTAAAGTTGCAGTGGTGGCATATTTTTGGCAGCAAAATACACCCTGTTCCAAATTATTATGCAAATTCTATTTAAGTGCCAAAAAGATAAATATTTTGGTTTTTCAGTTTAACTCATGTGTTTCAGTTTAACGCATTGTGTCTCAGGGCTCTTTTGATCACTGAAAATATCGGACACCTGTGATAATTGGATTGTCAGGTGAGCCCAATTTAAGGAACAACTACTAAAGGAAGGTGTTCCACATTATTAGGCAGAGCACCATTTTCATGCAATATGGGGAAGAAAAAGGATCTCTCTGCTGCCAAAAAGAGTGAAATTGTTCAATGCCTTGGACGAGGTATGAAAACATTAGATATTTCACAAAAACTTAAGCATGATCATCGCACTATTAAGAGATTTGTGACTGATTCAGAGCACAGACGGGTTCGTGCAGATAAAGGCACATTGAGGAAGATTTCTACCATGTCCATGCATCGGACTAAGAGAGCAGCTGCTAAAATACCATTACATAGCAGCAAACAGATATTTGAAGCTGCTGGTGCGCCACGGACATCAAGGTGTAGAGTTCTCCAGAGTTCTGGATTCGGCCACCACTAACCAATGCTCACAAGCAGAAATGGCTGCATTAGGCAGAAAAATACATGAAGACTAATTTTCAAACAGTCCTGTTCACTGATGAGTGCCGTGCAACCCTGGATGGTCCAGATGGATGGAGTAGTGGATGGTTGGTGGACGGCCACCCTGTTCCAACAAAGCTGCGACGTCAACAAGGTCGGTGGTGGAGTCATGTTTTGGGCCGGAATCATGGGAAGAGAGCTGATCGGCCCCTTTAGGGTCCCTGAAGGTATAAAGATGACCTCTGCAAAGTATGTGGAGTTTCTGACTGACCACTTTCTTCCCTGGTACAGAAGGAAGAACTATGCTTTGCATAATAAAATCATCTTCATGCATGACAATGCACCCTCTCATGCTGCAAAGAATACCTCTGCATCAATGGCTGCTACGGGGATAAAATGAGAGAAAGTCATGGTGTGGCCTCCATCCTCCCCTGATCTCAATCGTATTGAGAACCTTTGGAGCATCCTCAAGCAAAAGATCTATGAGGGTGGGAGGCATTTTACATCCAAACAGCAGCTCTGGGAGGGTATTCTGACATCTTGCAAACAAATTCAAGCAGAAACTGTCCAAAAACTCACAAGTTCAATGGATGCAAGACTTGTGAAGCTGCTATCAAATAAGGGGTCCTATGTTAAAATGTAACGTGACCTGTTAAAATGTTTAGAAAGTTAAAATGTTGTTATAAGTTTAATTGAAATAGCTTTTGATTTCAGTAAATATGCTTCAAACACAACAAATGACAATTTTCAGTTCTTTACAACCTATAAAGTGTTTTGAAACTTACTGTGCGTAATAATTTGGAACAGTGCATTGTAAGTTATTTATGTTTAAAAAAAAATACTGTTATCATTAGGAGGTTTGTTCAACTTTATAGTTGATAACATGAGAATTATGCTGACTGGTATTTACATAAATTATTTAGGTAAATTAGAAAAATATAATTTGCATAATAATTTGGAACAGGGTGTACTTGTGATGAGTTAATGAGAATAACAAACTTTAATATACAAAAAATACTTTAAAGGAACACTATAGTCACCTAAATTACTTTAGCTAAATAAAGCAGGTTTAGTGTATAGATCATTCCCCTGCAATTTCACTGCTCAATTCACTGTCATTTAGGAGTTAACCCCTTATGACTGGAGGGCGTACTATTACGTCCTTTTAAAAGCGGCTCTAAATGCCGCAGGGCGTAATAGTACGCCCTCCGGTTTTTTTGTAACTTACCCGGTCGCCGGCGATCCCACGCCGGCGATCGCGGTTGGGGGGACTCCCAAGGAGCCCCCCGCGGCACGTCCGCCCTACAGGAGCCCTCCCGGCCATGTGAGAGTGAGGTCCTTGCGAGGACCTCACAATCACATGGCCGGGTTAGCTGCCTGCTGCATTGCCAGCAGGGGGACCAACTGTAATGACAGTTGGTCCCCCTGCTGGCTGAAAATCAAATAAAAAAATGTTAAAACAGTGTAAAAATAAATAAATTATATACTTAGATCATATATATATATATATATATATTAAATATATATGATCTAAGTATATATATATATACACATACACCGTCTAGGTGTATTTTAATATTAATATATATATAATTATATATATATATATTAATATAAAATTACACGTAGACTGATACTGATTAAATATATATATAAATATTGTTATATATATATTTATAAATAATATAAAAAAATAAATATGTAAATACGTAAAAAAATAAAATAAAAAAAATAATTAAAAATAAAATGTTAAAAAATATATAGATGTTTTATTTCGTTCTAACTGTATTGTGATATTAATATATATATTTATATCAAAATACACTTATAACGAAATAATATATATATCTATATACATAAATATATACGTATATATCACTATATATATACCTATATATAAATAAAAATATAAAAAAAAAATGATATATATATATATATATATACGTATATATATATACATATATTAATTCTACACATATATTTATGTAATAATTTTACATAATTAGGTATCCTAATTAATTACAATTAGCGGGACCTGCCTGACAACCCATGCCGAAAGTAAAGGGAATTTAATTTGCTAGCACTATATTTAACCCTATAACTTTCCAAGACACCATAAAACCTGTACATGGGGGGTACTGTTTTACTCGGGAGACTTCGCTGAACACAAATATTAGTGTTTCAAAACAGTAAAATTTATTACAACGATGATATCGCCAGTAAAAGTGACGTTTTTTGCATTTTTCACGCACAAACAACACTTACACGGACTATATTATTGCTGCAATACTTTTTACTGTTTTGAAACACAAATATTTGTGTTCAGTGAAGTCTCCCGAGTACAACAGTACCCCTCATGTACAGGTTTTATGGTGTTTTCAAAAATTACAGCGTCAAATATAAGGCTTGTGTTTCATTTTTTTCACTTTAAAATTCGCCAGATTGCTTACGTTGCCTTTATGACCCTATGGTAGCCCAAGAATGAAAATTACCCCTATGATGGCATACTATTTGCAATACAAATGTAAAAGCTAACAGTATTATGACACAGTTAAAATGCCATGCAAAAATAAAAAATAAAAAATAAAAAATAAATAAAAAATGGAGGATTAATCTTAATTTCTCACACTTTAAAAAAAAAAATCTGAATAAATTGTGTGTGTGTGTATGTATGTGTGTATATATATATATATATATATATATATATATATATATATATTTGATGTGAAATGAAAGCCCTGTTTCTCCTGAACAAAATGATATAAAATATAGCGCTACGGAATCTGTTGGCGCTATATAAATTGCAATAATAATAATAATAAATCTGGGTGCACTTCATATGAAAGAGGTAATTTATGGTTGAACAGACATTTAGCGCAAATTCCATGTTTTGTTTGTTTTGATCTGATCAGAATGTGTACAATTGACTGTGTCCATAAGGGGTTAATAAGTTACTGTTAGTGATAAAAAAAAATCCCCAAAACTCCCATATATTTGTAATAATTATTTTTACCTATAGTTGCACTTTGTTCGAGAACACCTCTCTTAGGTCTTAGGGGACGATCTATAAAAGTGTCATGATCATCAAACGGTGCAAAGTTCTTAAATGTGGGACAGTTACCATGGAAACAGAGGAGGCAAGTGAGAGTTCAATAAAGTCAAGTGAGAGACTCACAGTGAAAAATATATCACCAAAGGAACTTGATTAGAAAATATATATAGCATGTGTTAAAGGGACACTAAGCAACAAAGCCTTTTCATCTTTTTTTTTTTTTTTTTTTTAAATTCTTTATTTTTGAGTGCATATGGAAGATTAACATTCAAATGTACGTGTGCCATGCCACAACAGTAGGCACCCGCTAAATAACAGTAAACAACATTGCTGTGTGACATGCCATAGAAATACAATGCACAATTTTGTTTTAAGTGACTCCTAAAAAATACAATGCACATTCAATAAAGGTGTAGAATAAGGTCAAGTTCGGTAGGATATAAAGTAGTATCTCGAATTGTTATAATTGCAAAGTTAATTAATCAGTGGTTATATAACATAGATAGTTGCTAAGATTTAAACGTTTAAAGCTTTAACAAGACATTCATACAGTTGGATTTGGGCTGTGCTTGAGACGCCTTGTGGAGCAGAGTACTGCAGTGCCCTCTCGTGTTGTGTTGTTAAAAGGAGCGATCAGTCAGCCAAATCAGAGTAATTTCTTACCACTGTAAATGCATGGCTCAAAGCTTTGTAACGGCCTAAACATTGCGCTAGGGCAGGTGGGAGAGTTTATTATACAGAGGCTAACATGCGAAATTAGATGCGGTTTTACGGGGGACAGGTAATGTGGGATGGTTAATCGTAACTATGGTGTTCCGCCATCACTTAGCTATGCTCGATAAACATATAAAATCTATTCAAATAAATTATCTAGGATATGCTGTCGCTTCAGAACCACTTAGGCCTCGGTACGCTGGCCTGCATTAGTTGTTACACAGTTCTACTGTTCAAGGTATGAGCTATGAATTAAACAATAATAACGGTGTTCAGACAAATCAAAAACATAAACTTTTAACAGCATCGCTTCTTGCTTTTAGTGTAATAAGCTATTATGCTATGTCAAGTGCTAGTCAGATGTGCACCGGAATACCGGTCAGGTTCAAGATAATATAAAGAAAATGTTGCTTTATAACCATGTGAGAAACTTTAGCAAAGCTCTGTAGGCTAATGTCGGCCTGCGGGTGCCTGGAAGTTGCACACGTAGGTCTAATATGGGTATATTTAATGTTTAAAACAGCGTCAGTAGATTAATGCAGGTTATGACGGGTCTGTGAGAGCCTAATGATGTTGCACATACCCCAGATTAGCCCATATTAGTGGGGTGGCGGGGGCACGCTTGTATCACGCAATTCTGACTAGGTGCTATATGACAGCTGTGATGTATAGCATGGCTGGTTAAGTAAGTCCAGAAGGTTGGACAATCAAGAGGTTTAGTCTAGAGGCCAGTTTGCTTTGCGGGGTCATGTAAAGTGGCGGGGTGACTACTTTTATGTTTGACGCCCCACGCGGGCACAGGCTTTTTCGCTATGCCCCCATAGTAGGAGCGAGTGAGGCATGGGCATTTCGCTGAGCGATATGGGCATATAAGGAAAGCTATATATACATGGAGTTCAGAGAGCGTAAAGGGCGTACGTTGAGAACTTAGTTATTTACTAAGAGATAATTGACGTCTAGTGTAGTCGACTAGAGGGCACCAGATGGTTGCCTTTCGTGCGATGCGTGGGGACCTAGCAAGTAGGTGTAAAAGCCGAAGGCATAATAACTACACATTAGGGCTATATCTAGTACTACCCGTGCAGTGTATGGTTCTATCTGTTGTCCCTAGTAAAAACTGTGATATAACAAGGTCTTGAGTGCTACAGTGAGCGTATGCATTAAGTAAAAGGCGTTGTCCAGTACGGAGCACCTACAGAACACCTTTTAAATCATAACATTTAACATGAGGCATAGCAAAAAAGAAAATAACATAGTCACGTGTCCTTTGTGTCGAAGGAAAAATAATAAGTTCAAAGGCTCTTGTGGGCCTCGAGGGTTCTTTTCTGGGTGGCTACAGCACAACCCCCTTGAGACTAGGCAATCTTACGCAAGACCGTGTAGTGGACCCATGGCTCGGTCTGGCGGGTTTCCCTGCGCCTCTATGTCGTGACTGCTGAGTATGCGTCCGGTGTGGAGTTTTTGGGGATGAATGGTGCAACTCTGTCCGGGTCCCATGTGTGGGTGCGGTTGGGGGAGCTGTTGTTGTCCCCGGTGATCTCTCCAGTCGGAGGCAGCAGGTCGTGAGGT
The DNA here is from genome assembly GCF_036172605.1 of Pelobates fuscus. Lineage (NCBI taxonomy): Eukaryota > Metazoa > Chordata > Amphibia > Anura > Pelobatidae > Pelobates > Pelobates fuscus. Next base: position 249,100,591 of record NC_086319.1, on the reverse strand, counting down.
AGTTCCAGGTGTCGGAGGAAGGTCGGGGCATCGTTGATGTCTTGGATGTTGTGTGTGGTCGATCCTCGTCGGACCGTCAATGTCCTGGGTGCCCGCCAGCAGTAATCGATCTTGTGGGTACGTAGGATGGAGGTAAGTGGCCGTAACGACCTACGCCAGGCCAGGGTGCCATTGGACAGGTCCGGATAAAGTGTTAGGTCCATATTGTCCAGGCGAAAGGGGGTCTTGTCCCGGAGGGCTGAGAGAATCGCCGCCTTATGGCCGCTGTTGCGTAATATCATGATGACATCTCTCGTCGCAGTAGGTGGGGCGTTTGCCGGTTTTGGGACTCTTTGGGACTCTCCGGGGTGATTGTTTGCTGCTGACCCCGGGGTAAGATTGCTTGTACCATGCGCTGTATCAGAGAGGGTAGGTCGGCCTCTGCAACGTCCTCCCGGACCCCTCTGATTTTAATATTAGAGGCCCGTCTGGCGTCTTCGAGTGCCGCAAGGCGATGTTCGAATTGCTTGTTTTGCCGTTCCAGGGCTTGTACTGCGTGTTGCAGTGCGACAGCATCCTGGGCCTGAGATTGTGAGGAGCTCTCTAGTTTGGATATGCGGCCTGTCAGGCCTGTCAGGTCTGCACGGAGCGCTGTAATGTCCTCGTGGAAGCTCTGCTTCAGGTCCGCCAATAACGTCTTCATGACCACTAATGTGAGTGGTTCAGTGTCTTTCTCCTTGTCGCTTCGTTGAGCCCTTTGTGATGGGTTAGGAGGTTGCAATAGTCCCCTCTCTTCCTCGTCTGACAAGTCGTCAGAGAAATCTGAGCACCCACCGTGCTGGGCCGCCATGATGGAGTCGGAGGCTCCACGTGTCTGCCTCCATAATTCTCCGATTGTAAGTCCCGATGTCGGCTTGTGAGGCATCACTTTTTTCCCTTTTCTCCCCATTAATGCGTAGGGTGATTGCTTGTCGGTTAGGGTATGGAGGGAGGGAATATTTCACGTTTTTTCTCGTGGTGGACTCGGAGCCCTCTTAATGCACGTCTGTTCGCTGCTGCAGTCAACCGGAAGCCCCCAAAGCCTTTTCATCTTAATTAAGTGGCTTTAATCTAAAAATGTGTTCCTTTTGTTTGGGAATGTAAAATATTGGTATTTTTAAGAAACAGCCATGTTTAAGTTTTGCCTGAACCATACCTATTATTGGGCTCAGACTGACACTCACTAGAGGTGCTTCTTCACTGAAGATAAGAAGAGCAACTGTTGCGGGTGAGGAGACTGCGCATATACTACAGGTCCCCAATAAATTGGACTAAGATGATCATGCATGAGGCAGAACAGCTGCTGAGAGGTATGGTTAGGGTTTATGGTTTATTTATTTTTACCTTTAGAGTTTTCTTTTAAATGTGCTTGCAACTACACAACAATATTGCAAAATATTACAATATTAAGAGACCTTCCCAGAAGTCTTTTCACACACTTCTGCGGCTGCATCACTGGCAAACCCATATCCTACCTCCAATTCCCACCTTCCACCCATCACGATTTTATAACTCGCCATGGTATGAAGCAGTTATAATAACCACTTGATATAAAACAAATAATATATTATCCACTGTTTTACTATTGATTTCCAGTTAAATTAACAACTTTTCTGTAAATCCAACTAATGTTCATTTTGCTGTTGTCCCTGATTAATAGGCTACATAATCATTATCTCCTGCACTCGGATGTATACTGTGTTTGGAGAAGAACTGTCACTTTAAAGTAAACACCATTTTACAGAGACAAGTGTAAGATGAAAATGGTGCAATGCGTAAAAACAAATGTTTCTTTTTCATTGATAAACTCGCATGTTTTTATATAATGTCACGTGTTGAGACTGCTGTGCAAAGCATCCGTATAAAATGAGGCTCTGGCTTTCACACATCCATCAGTTCACAGGGAAACCAATGGAACTGACTGTGGTTTATTTTAGCTATAAATCCACAGGGTAGAATTGAGCTACTAATTAAGAGCATGTCAGATCAGTGTTTTGATTTTTCGTATCACACATTACTTTAAATTGCACATACACTAAGTTTTCCTGAGTGGAATAAATTCACACTGCAAAAATGTATTTTATATATCAGTGTAAGCATCCAGCTAAACGTAAGGTTGACATATACCAGTATATAGTTTTATTTAAAAAAAAAATTATAACACATCCATGAGCAGGTGGATCTACAATGTATGTATTTATATTCTGTTTATAAGTGTGTTGGGCAAATGAAAATGTGCATGTAACATAAAATTGCTGAAAAATGTAAACATGTTCTGTATATCATTAATTTTGCTCTTAAAGGAACACTACAAGGCAGACTGGGACAAATATGCACTGCAGCAATTAAAGGTAGAGAAGCCCAAAACAAGGGGCCGTGTAGTGTCACCACTAATGACATGCACATCCTTCCAAAGTGGGCATGTTAATTTGATGCCCCTCCAGTGCAGCCCATACACAGAGCTCTGCTGAAGAGCTCTCACAGGGAAAATTGCCATGTGTTTGTTTAGAGCAGTGCATAAAAATTTAATGACTATTGTATAGCGCCAACAGGGCCGGCGTTAGGAGTGGGCACACTGTGCAGCCGACACAGCTCACACATGGCCAGGTGGTAAGAGTGCAGGGGAGCTAAATACCCGGGTGGAGGATTAATTATTCTCCACCCGGGTCTATGAAAAATATAGCGAGACGAGGTGGAGGCGGGGCTAAAATGGCAGTGGAAACAGGGCTAAAACCTACCAGAAGCCCATGGTAACTGCATCACAGGAAGGGAGAATGGGGAAGGAGGAAGGAGTCCCTGCTTCTACAACAACTAAGCTACAGGAGCTGCACTGCCTCCACCCCCCCCTTCCAGCCATAATGGAAAGAGGTAAGTGTGTGTGTGACTGTCTGCCAGTTTGTCTGCCTGTGTGTGTGTGTGTGTGACTGTCTGCCTGTGTGTATGTGTGTGTGACTGTCTGCCTGTGCGTGACTTTAATTGTCTGTCTCACTAATTGTGTGTGGCTGTACTATGTGTGTGACTGAAATGGAGTGTGGGACTGTAACCGTGTGACTGTCTGCCTGTGTGGGACTTCAACTGTGTGTGTGTGGCTGTCTGCATGTACCTGTGTGTGACTGTCTACCTGTAACTGAGTGTGCGTGAGTGTCTGCCTGTAACTGAGTGTGCGTGACTGTCTGCCTGTAACTGAGTGAGTGTGTGTGTGTCTGCCTGTAACTGAGCGTGTGTGTGTGTGTGTGTGTGTGTCTCTGTCTGCCTGTAACCGTGTTTCACAGTATTATGTGACATACTTAGTCTGCCCCTCTGTAATGTAGCAGAGGCAGTCTGGCACCTCTGAAATGCACTTCCATTTGTTGCAGACCATAATTAGCCGTCTTCCAAGCTCCGGCCAATCAGTCGGTTGCCGCGGATTACCAAAGGAAAGCCTTGACACTGTCTATGCCTGAGCTAATGAGACAGTTACTCATAGTTTGCACCAGGTGAAGAATTCAGACCAGATTCCCAGCAGACTGCAACACTAGAGATCAACATTCCCCCCTCACTGCAAGGTAACAGGGAAGGGGGAATGAATATATGTTTTTAAATCATTATTAATTTAATAAATCCCCTATAAAAACACTACATCCCTGTACACATACACATACATGGTTAAAGGTGTAGGACTGGGGTCGATGGGGGTGGGGGGGTGGGGGTGGGGGGCGCTGTGAAGATTATTCGCACAGGGTGCCTAATGGCATAAGGCCGGCCTTGAGTGCCAACATATTCTACAGAATAGAAAGGGAATATTTAAAGGTAAAGAATGTTATGCTCAAACAAACACACACACACACACACATATATATATATATATACATATACACACACCTATATATATCCATATATAGGTGTGTTTTGCTCAAGGACACTTTCTGGCAAAGTGTTTTTATTGTGATTCAAACTTAGTTTTCTCATTTCTAAGGCAGTGATATTACCATTTCTCTAACCAGCCATTTGCCAGTAATTTGTCTCTGGTGTTCAAATAAGTGCCATACCAGAGGACAAAAGAGGAACAACTTTGGGAGATGGTGTTGTATGTGTGTATGGGGAGGCTGCCTGTGGTTCTACACGAGTTTGAAAGCTGCTTGAGAAATTTATTGGCACAATGGATAAACATACAATTAATGAAAGATAAAAAGTACACAAATTGCATAAACAAGACTACCTGGTGTAGTGGGTGGAGAACCTGCTTGAGTGGGGGGAGACTGTTTGCAAGGTTGCATATGTTTGGTAGTAGACTACGGTGGTGTTGTGCGTGAAACAAGTCTGCTGGTGGGTTTGCGCATGTGGGGGGTTCTGATTTTGGGGTTACATGTGAGGGTGATGCATGTGGGTAGGAGACTGAGGGAGGAGGCTTCTTGTAGGGTTGTGTGTCTGAATGGGAAAGGCTTCTTATAAGGATGTGTGTATGTGGATGTTTGCATTGTAGTGTGTGTGGAGAGGTCGGTTAGTGGTGCAGTTTGTGTATAGGGTCTGTCGTGTATCTGTGTAGGTGGATAGAGGGTGTAATGTGTATAGAAGGATAGAGACTATAGAGTGTGTGCAGGGCCGGATTAACATAGGGGCTGATGGAGCTGCAGCTCCAGGCCCAGGAGCATGGAATAGGCCCATTGATTAAAAAAAAAAAAGAACTTTTTTTTTTTTGTACACACCCTACTCTTAGGGATTCCACCTGGCTTTTATTTATTGGCACAGCCAGTATTTGAGGCTGCCTGGCCGGTGCCGATATTGCAGTCATACTGGCAATACAAATCCTGGTATTTTTCTCAGTATAAACAGAGATAACTATTCAATACCAGCACTGGTCAGTAGTGGTCGCAGTGTGTGGAGAGAGGCAGAGTCCAGACAGCAACCACCACCCTGCAGAGACAGCCTACAGCTCAGGGAAGTGAGGGATGGGGGGGGGGGGGGGAAGGCTGCAAGGAGTCATGGGGACACTGAGGCACTAAGGGACATTGGGAGACATTATGACACAGACACTTGGGGACACAGAGACACATGGGGACACAGTGTCCCTGTGTCTCCCAGCTAGTGTCCCTCGTGTCTCAGTGCCCCCTCATCTCCCAGTGTCCCCTAGTCTTTCAGTGTCTCACTGTCCCCATGTTTCCTAGTGCCTCCATGTCTCCTAGTGCCCCAAGTGTCTCAATGTCTCCAAGCTAGTGTCCCTAGTGTCTGTGGCCCTGGAGTCTCAGTGTCCCCATGTCTCCCAGTGTCCCCATGTCTCAATGTCCCCCAGCCAGTGTCTCTAGTATCTGTGTCCCTGGTGTCTGTGTCCCCATGTCTTCAAGTGTCTCCTATTTTCCCAGTGTCCCAGCCAGTGTCCCCTAGTCTCCCAGTGTCCCCAGGTCTCCCCGTGTCTCCAGGTCTCCCCGTGTCCCCAGGTCTCCCCGTGTTCCCAAGTCTCCCCATGTTCCTGGTGTCCTAGTGACATGGGGACCCTGGGAGACATGGGGTCATAGACACATGGGAATACTGGAGGACACAGGGAGACATGGGGCATTGAGACACTCTTCTACATAGAGACACTGTGATACATAGGGTCACTGGGAGACCTGGGGACATGACACTAGGGGACTCAGAGACTTGGAGACACTGGGAGACATGGGGCACTTAGACACTGATATATAGGAACACTGAGACCTGGAGTAATCGACACATGGGGGCACTGGGAGAAATCCATCTATACAGCAGAATCAAACTGTAAGTAGTTTTTTGGTGATTTTACAGCATTTACTCTCATGTCACTCCTTGGGATTTACATCATGTGATGTCACCCATACATAATTAATTATGCAAATCAGTAAGGCCGGTATGTTTTTCCATGAAAGACTGACTGACAATGAATATAGTTAAGGTAATGCTGACTTTGGTCTCTCTAACACTGTGGCATGTTCCCTTTCTTCTAAACTCACTACATACAGCTTTTCTATGTCCCAGACTATATACCAGGAGCTTCTGCCTCCTAGTAAGAAGGTAAGGAGACAAGTGGACCAGCGAGTGCTAGGAGACAGCCCTTAGAAAGCGTTGAGCGAGCACATCATTAGATGCATTTATGCCAAGCTCAGGGTACTGTCTGCATAGTATGCCCTTAGTTGGCCAGCTGCATGATTGGCAGGCAGTCTGACATGCAGTCATGCCAGGCTGGCCTTCTAATTCTTTGGGCAGACATGTCCTCTTTTTGGGCATGTTCACTCCTTTTGGCAGGTTACGTCATTTGTGTCAGTGGCACACCCTTTTACCGCGCCCATTGACTTCCTGCTTGACTGGACACTGCTGTTAGGGGTTATGGATTTACTTGAAAGATGAAAACATAAATAAGAGGGAGATTAGCATAGGGTATGTGTTTTCTTATAGTTGCTGTTTTCTTTCTCTCCAGCACCATCTCCATCAGATACATGACCCTGGGTAGTGTTTTAGTGTTTTTGGTCGATAAGATTCTGTAATTAGGCCCATCATAATTGTCAGCACCAGGCCCACTGGGCTCTTAATCTGGCCCTGAGTGTGTGTATGTGTGGGGGTTAGGAGTTGTACTGTATTTGCAGGGGAATATGGGCTGTTGTATGGGAGATGAAGGGGCTGTAATATGTGTGGGCAATAAAGGATATGATGTATGAGGGGCTAGAGGTGTAGTGTATGTGGGATATGGGCGTTAGTATGTGCTGAAGGCTGTATTATGTGTGTGGGATTAAGGGTTGTTGTATATGGGGGATACTTACTGTATTGTGGAGGGACAGGGGAGGAGTTGCAAGTATAAAAATGAATTAATTATTTCTAATTAATAAAAAACGCTTACATGTATGTACATATGTCGCACCCTTGTGGTCCAGTGTCTGCACACCCAGCAGGTTCAGAAGGCTGCTATCGGTCAGTGCTAGGGAAAGAATCAGAGCACTGGCAATGTTCAAGCCAGAACAGCTCAATCTCTACAATCTCAATCTCTACGTCTTCACTTTCCCTGGCATTAGTATGGGCTGAGGGAGATCATCAGAGGCTGACCAAGGATATCCTTTGATCTCCCCTGTCAGCCTCAGCCTATGTCTATCGTGGCACAACAGACATTTGCCTGGTTTGCCAAATGGCCAGTCCAGGCATTCCACAAGCACCAAAACTACTACAGCTTACTCTCAGCCAATGAACTAGCACTTTACTGCAGGGTGAGTCTCAGGAGAACTAATGGAAATTCCTGCTGAGGAACTTCTGCCTCTCCAGGATTAGTAGTGGTGGAGAGGAGGAACACCTGGTGAACCCCAGGTAAGAAGTCAAACCATTAAAACAGTTTGGCTATGTACAAATAGAGGGAAACCGCACACTCCTAGCAACATAAAAACTTCAGTGAGCTGTGGTAGTTATGGCGCATGGAGTGTCCCTTTAATATTAAACTGTAGTATTATTGTCCAAATTATAAAAAACTATGCTAAAATAGCGTAAAGATTTGAGTATACATTAAACTGCTGCACTTCAGAGGCAAGACAATAGAGAATAAAGATACCCATTCCATGTAATTCTCACTATAAATCCTCCTTTAAAGCTGCCCTCTGAAATGCACGCTCTGTGTGCAGCACCTTTAAATCAACTTCCATTCATGACCTATTTATCAGATTAAAGGGAGGGAGGGGGAGAGCAGATTAAAGGGAGGGAGGGGGAGAGAAGATTAAAGGGAGGGGGAGAGAATATTGGAGGGGGGAAGAGATTACAGGGAGGGGGGAGAGAAGATTACAGGGAAAGAGGGGGGAGAGAAGATTACAGGGAAGGAGGGGAGAAGATTACATGGACGGAGGGGAGAAGATTACAGGGAAGGAGGGGAGACGATTACAGGGAAGGAGGGGAGACGATTACAGGGAAGGAGGGGAGACGATTACAGGGAAGGAGGGGAGACGATTACAGGGAAGGAGGGGGAGAGAAGATTGGAGGGAGGGGGGGAGAGAAGATTGGAGGGAGGGGGGAGAGAAGATTACAGGGAGGGAGGGGGAGAGCAGATTAAAGGGAGGGGGAGAGAAGATTACAGGGAAGGAGGGGGGAGAGAAGATTGGAGGCAAGGGGGAGAGAAGATTGGAGGGAGGGGGGAGAGAAGATTGGAGGGAGGGGGGAGAGAAGATTACAGGGAAGGAGGGGGGAGAGAAGATTACAGGGAAGGAGGGGAGAAGATTACAGGGAAGGAGGGGAGAAGATTACAGGGAACAGGGGGGAGAGAAGATTACAGGGAGGGAGGGGGGAGTGGAGAAGATTACGGTGAGGGGGGAGGAGTGGAGAAGATCGGAGGGAGGGGGGAGAAGAAGAGAAGATTACAGGAAGGGAGGGAGGGGGAGATTACAGGGGGGGAGAAGAAGAGAAGATTACTGGGGGAGGGGAGAAGAGAAGATTACAGGGAGGGAAGGGGGAGAAGATTACAGGAAGGGAAGGGGGGAGAAGATTACAGGGAGGGGGGAGAGAAGATTACAGGGAGGGGGGGAGAAAAAGAGAAGATTACAGGGGGAGAGAAGAAAAGGAGACCATTAAGGGAGGTGGGTGGGAGAGCAGAGACCACTAAGGGACAGGGGAGATCTCTAAGGGATGGAAGGGAGAGCTCTATAGGACAGGGGACATGACAGGGAGCTCTTTCACACTACGCACACACACACACACACACACACACACAATGCATCCCTATACACACAGAAACACAACATGCTTCCCTTACCCACAGAGAAACACACAATGCATCCATTACACACACACACACACACACACACACACAATGCAACCCTTACACATAAAGACAATGCATCCTTTGCACATATACACAGATTTACACAATGCATCCCTTACACACAACAAGAAACACACAATACATCTCTTGTACACAAACACACACGGCTTTCTATCCCTTACACAAAAACACACTGCTTCCACTACACACAAACACACTGCATCACCTACACAAACTCGTATCCCTATACACTGCATTCCGTAAGCACACACATTAGATCCTCTACAGTAACACATAACACATCCCCTACACACTCCACTCCCTGTGAGCGAACTCATGGGTGGAACATGTAGGTGGACTTATGGGTGGGCCTTATGGGCATACTCACCGTCAGGGCCTGGGGCCCAGACCTTGAGCTGTGTAAGGGGCCCCCCAAAATGGAGCTGCTTCCCGTTCTTCCAGAACATTGAATTTTGTGACCACAGTTACAAACAGCCTCCAGAGATCCTGTTCTACACCAGACCACTGGAGCCAGACTGCAGCCAGAGCCCATCACCATCCTCATCTGATTGTAAGTAGGCAATCTAGTATATTATTAGTGACACTAATCTGTAATTGACCTCACTCACATTAAAGGGACACTATAGTCCTCAGAACCACTGCAGCTTAATAAAGTGGTTCTGGTGTCTATAGTTTGTTCTTGCAGGCTTTTAAATGTAAACACACACTGTGTGCAGCACTGGCATTAGTTCATATGGCAGATCATATGGGTGGGGCATTGCGATGTTACTGAAGGGGTGGGTGGGAGGGGGGGGGAGTGCGTCAAATCTTTATTTTGCCTAGGGCGCCAAAAATCCTTGCACCGGCCCTGGTTGTGCTGAACCCTCCTGGAGGAAGTCTCACACTCAGGCAGACTTTCTCCATTATAGATTCATATTGCGTTCATACAGCGCAGCGCTTGCCCTCGCCAAACAGTCATACTTTTCTTCTCTCATTAGTCCATGTTCCCGCAATCCCAGACGTCTCTTTGACACCTTTACATTTTCTCCTCCGCCCTACTGTGGCCACCCCCCAAACTAACCTTACAGCTGATAGCTTTGCGTGCTACTTTACCGACAAGGTTGAACAGCTAAGGAAAGAATTCTCCCCTCCTTGCCATTCTCTTTCTCAACCACACGTAAATCATGCATTTCCTACCCTTCAGACTTTCTCTCCAGCTACTGAACAAGAGGTGGCTGCGCTTCTCCACTCCACTCGCCCCACCACTTGCCCGCTCGATCCTGTTCCATCTCACCTCATCAAATCTCTCTCCCCTTGTCCTATTGGACGAGCAGTTACGTCTTAATCGTAAGTATTGATATCACCATTGAAATTAATGAAGATGGGTCGATACAAACTACCCTATTTAAGAAACAAACCGCCACTAACAGTCTCTTAAATTGGACCAGTTACCACCCGCAGCCACTTAAGGCTGGCATCCCAATCGGTCAATACTTCCAATTAAGACGTAACTGCTCATCCACGGAGGATTTTAAGATCAAAGCCTGGGACTTAAGGAAAGCCTTTAAAGACAAAGGATACCCAAATAGGGTCCTACGTAGAGCATACGCTAGAGCCATTAAGACTGATCGAGATACACTCCTTATTGATGAGAGTGTACAATCAGAAGACAACAATAACAAAAAAATGATCAGATGTATTGCCACATACGATGCTGGGTGGAACTATATGATGGGTACACTCAAGCGCTACTGGCCGATACTTAAATCTGACCCACATTTGAAACATGTAATCACTTCCTTCCCCTCCGTGACTACAAGGAGGGGATGTAACTTTCGAGACACCCTGGTACAGAGTCATTTGGCACCAAGGAAAAGGAGCCTTAACTACTATCTACCGAAGGGCTCATACAAATGTGGGCACTGTACTGCATGTGAATTCATGGAAAGACATTCCAAGGAATTCACGGATAGCCACAATACCGATACTTTCCCAGTACGATCGTTTTTTAACTGCAGAACAGAGGGGGTGATCTACTTACTCATCTGTTCGTGCGGCTTAAAATACGTGGGGAAAACATTTAGACCCCTTAAACTAAGGATTAGAGAACATGTGAATTCTGTTAGGCGACCCTTGGAAACTCCAATATCACGCCACTTAAAAATATTTCACTCAAATTCCTCTAAAAAACTGAGATTTATGGGAATTGAGCATATCCCACAGACCCAAAGGAAGGGCGACTGGGACATGAAATTAAGACAATGAAACTATCTACCGAAGGGCTCATACAAATGTGGGCACTGTACTGCATGTGAATTCATGGAAAGACATTCCAAGGAATTCACGGATAGCCACAATACCGATACTTTCCCAGTACGATCGTTTTTTAACTGCAGAACAGAGGGGGTGATCTACTTACTCATCTGTTCGTGCGGCTTAAAATACGTGGGGGAAACATTTAGACCCCTTAAACTAAGGATTAGAGAACATGTGAATTCTGTTAGGCGACCCTTGGAAACTCCAATATCACGCCACTTAAAAATATTTCACTCAAATTCCTCTAAAAAACTGAGATTTATGGAAATTGAGCATATCCCACAGACCCAAAGGAAGGGCGACTGGGACATGAAATTAAGACAATGAGAGTCCTACTGGATTTACAGACTGAAGACTCTCTCGCCGGCTGGTCTCAATGAGGGCTTCTCATTTACCGCATTTTTATGATTACTCTCTTTTTAGATGTCATGTATAGTTATCCCCACCAAATCCTTGTATATAATTAATAGGCACAATTGTATATAGTTATTGAAATTCACTGCACGGATTATTTCCTTCATCTTGTCACTTTAAGTATCAAGATTCTGGTGAGGCAGGACAGACAGACAGACCCTTGGTTTATATCTCCAACGTTAATAACAAAGGTTGCTACCTCTTGAGTGTGGATAAATGACTTAAGTCTGCCTGCGTTTCCAGCAGGTCTACCATTGCCTCATTTTATGATTTTTTCCTCTTCTTTTTTCTTTTCCTTTTAAACATTATGGTTTCCACATATGTAACATTCATAATAAAGCCTGCACATTACATATCCATAAGGACATAAGTTAACAGCACTCTTTGGAAGGTAATACCTTCAAAAGCAAAAATATTATTAGATTAATATAGAGGATGTTTTGAACTGAGCATTTACGATGTCCTAGAGAATGTAGGAGATCGTAAGGGACTGACTTTTTTCGTTACTATGGTAACGGAGCCATGACACTCCCCTTTTTCCTTCACGCAGGTCTCCTCTATGCAGGCGCCGTCCCACTTAGTGGGAGGGCTATCAAGACCGATGGTATCGTCACTAAGTGACGTGTTTATACCACTCCTACTCTACTTGATGGATTCCCCACGTGGGCCCCACTCTACCAACTGACACGCCCCCTGGTCACATGGTCCGGAAAGGACACCAATCAGGATACACTGATAATTCCTGACCAATCAGCGGATGGGTAAAGTGACGTAGTGCACACACGTGGGCTACACACTTGACAACCATGATCGTTACAATGTGTATAAAAAGGAACAAAGTTACACTGCAGTGCATTACTCCTGACGACGGCGTGTTAGCACACCGAAACGCGCGTCGAGTTTTATTTATTTCTTTTCTTTTCAATTGCACATTTAGGTAGCACGCTAATTTAATTTGTCTCTTTGCTACTTAGACAGGAAGGGAGCAGGGTAATAGGTAGGCATTTGTGATAGTCACAGTGCCGAGGTACTTAGCTATAGGATCCTCTCTTAGTGAGTGGACCCTTATGGGATTAGGTATTAGGTTTTGGTGGGAGTCTCTTACACCTTTGGCTTAGAAGGATTTTTTTTCCCACTTCTCCCCTACTTACCTACTTGTTTCTCTACCTAGTTTAATTTCCTTACAGTTTTTGTATGTTATTTAATTCAAGCTTAATTTTTAGGCTTTAACAAATTTCTCTGTTAAGGAATTATTAGGGTCTGTGTGTATCCAGTCATACTCACCCTCTCTACCCTGGCCTCTTTTTTCCTGTCTATTTTACTGTCTATACCCTTAGGATTATTAAAGATAGGGATTTCTGAATAACTCTTCTACTAGGGACCTATGGTTCCATACTTTTCCACTCCTCCATATTAATTCTCCTTGACCTCTCTGCTGCCTTTGACACTGTTGATCATGCGCTCCTCCTTCAAACTCTTCAATCGCTCGGTCTCTGTGACTCTGTCCTCTCGTGGTTTTCCTCTTATCTCTCCCAACGCTCATTCAGTGTCTCCTTTTCCAAGGATACCTCCTCCCCTCGTCCTGTCTCAGTTAGAGTTCCCCAAGGCTCTGTCCTTGGTCCCCTTCTATTTTCTCTTTATACTGCCTCTCTTGGCAAACATATTGCCTCTTTTGGATTCCACTACCACCTGTACGCTGATGACAATAAGATATACCTCTCCTCCCCGGACCTCTCCCCTGCCGTCCTGCAACGTGTCTACCTTACATACCTGTCTTTTGCTCTCTCCTATAGGGCAGTGCTTTACTCTCTCCTCCAGCTCTGCTTCACTCCCACCCTATTTGGTTGAAATTTCCTGTCCTAACGTGTCTTATACCCCACCTCCTACAGACTGTAAGCTCCTTTGAGCAGGGTCCTCTTCAACCTATTGTTCCTGTAAGTTTTCTTGTAATTGTCCTATTTATAGTTATATCCCCCCCCTCTCATAATATTGTAAAGCGCTACGGAATCTGTTGGCGCTATATAAATGGTAATAATAATAATAATAATAAACTATAGAGCAGGGGTAGGCAATCTTTTAGTAGTACTGTGCCAAAACAAGATCTTGAAGTTCTGTAGCATGCTGGTTCTATTTTTTTTAAATTGAGTTGTATATGTTGCTGTATTCTGCTTGTGTCATTTATGGGGGCTGCAGTTGCTTTGCAGTGTTGTGTTTGTGTGTATGTGGGCTGTTATTTTGTTCATATTCGTGAGTAGTTTGTGGTATTGTGCATGATATCTATGAATGCGGGCTGCTTGTGGAATTGTGTGTGGATGATATGTCACATTGTGTGTTTGGTAATGTGTATATTTGTGGGGTTGCTTGTGGTATTGCATGTGAGAGACTGCTTGTAGTGTTGTGTGCGTGCATGTGGATTATCAGTAGTATTGTGTTTGTGGGGACTGTACGTATGTGTTTGTGTGTGGGCTGTTTGTATTATGGGATCCAGTTTGGCCAGGTATAGGTTTAAGAGTAGGAGTGCAGATTTTCGTTTACAATTCTGGTGAGGAAGCGAAAGATCACTCCCTCTAAGAGCTGCATTGCATAAATTGAGGAGTGTCCCTCACCACCTGCAATAACCGCTCGGTTTCAACTAGCAGATATGTGAATTCCCAGTAGGGCTTCTGAAAGGCCAGAGCCTGTTTGGCTCTGGCAGCCTTGAGTGCCGTGCAAGGACACCTCAGGTGCCAATCATGGCACACGTGCCATAGTTTGCTGACCCCTGCTATAGAGGATAGACAAGAAGATAGACAAGCTTGTTTATGATGTTAGTTAATAGTTGTCAAAATTTGATTGGTAATGAATGATACTGCCCCTAGACGTCCCCTTTATTGCTTTACAAAACCATTGTTCTGCTTAATGAAGATCGGACAAATTGACTCCTTTGTGTGTCTCTCAAGAGGGTCTCCAAGTACTTGGGGGGCAGGGCACGGTGTGGATAGAACTATACTATATTAAGTCCATGGCAGAGGTCTGGTGATCACCTAGGAGTATGTTCCAACAAATGTTTAATGGGACTCTCCAGGGGTGATTTAACATAAAATGTAATGAATTACTTAAATATATCGCACTATAAGACAAAAAGGTGTATTTTGACTAGTCCATCTAATACCTGAACACAGATTCAGTTGAATGAGAACGTGAGTGAGCATGCATGCATGTACGAGATCGTACACATGCTGTCATAATTATTATAACATAAATCTTCCTGGACTCCTTGGATGTGTGAAATGGTGTTGTTTGAAACACCCTTTGAATTTTGTGAATATGATTCTACTCACAGTGCAGTTGTCTGTAATTTGTTCTGTGATTCGACAGAGGTTTATGGGAATATATAATTGATAATTGCCCTGCATGGGGTCTAATTGAAGAGGGATGCAAGGGAGGTCTGCTGTATGTTTTTTATTTCACAGCCAAGTGTGATCCTCTATCAGATGTAGGGTTATTGCTTATGCTTGCACTCTTAAAGAGACACTCCAGGCAGGAGTAAAACCCCACTGTTAATGCATCCTGTAGAAATTGCAATAAAACAAAATAGAGAAAATGTTACAATTCAAGTTACATTGTCGTTGCAAATCACTAGGTTTTGCAGCATCCTGTCGTGATCACTTAGAGTGGGAAGTAACTGACAAACCCCAGCTAATCAAAGCCTACCCATTCGATTAGTTTAATTTACAGTTGATCAGATATCATTTACCCCTATTTGCCGTGGGTTTATTGGACACATAATTAAACTCTCGACAGCAGTTTCATTAATTAGAAAACGTGCATAGAGCGGACACTCAAGCTGATAACAGTTGCGCCCATGGCTGCCATTAGTTTACGGACATCTTAATTCATGGTTTTGTAAGCAAGAAAAGCAAGAATCCAAAGGAGGGGGTGTGGAAAAACGTGAGGGAGGTTTTGGGCACATGGCAAGGGTTTGTCTTATATAGTAAAAATGACAGGTTTAAGTCATCCGAAAAGAAAAAAAAAGGTCTTTATTTGGCATATTGGCTTTATGTAAAAAACACATTAAACAAAAAAAAATTAAGTATTTTTCTACATTCTAAAAACAATTTAATAGAATCAAAAATGCTACCACCTTCCTTTCAAATAGTTCTAAGAATAATATAGTAAAAATATTTAGATTCTGATTTATTTTTTTGCATGTACTCTGTATGATAACAATTGTATTTCTGCATACACAGTAACATTTCAGATCTTGTCTGAAATATTGCAAGATAAGGCATACCATATAACAATTATTCTTTTTTTTGTTTGGGACCCAAATGACGTACGTGACCTTTACTTGATGACCTATTCATCTGTAAAATTAGTTCAATGACCCATTCTTCAACTATTATGCAATGTATAACAAAACCAAGACCCACTGAAAATAAAACAGGGACACGTTCATATCTAAAAATTTTCATCCATTCAATATTTCTGTAAGTAATGATTAAGAAATTCTGTTAACTGACTTATTTTTTCTTTCATGTTTTAGGTATTCCTAAATATATCTCCGATATAATGCTAAGCACAAGAAACATGTGGTTTTGTTTTCCTGATGTAGTGGTCCACTCTTGATATCCAGATTATGTATTTTACTGCAATTTGTATCTTAGAGGATGATGTTGTGTTTATTTGGAAATCCCCATGTAACTTCTGAATCATTTATATATTTTCCTTACTGAAAGACATTTGAAAACTTGCCAGGTAAATGACTCTGAGACTGTGAGAAACAAGATTGTAAGGTCTGATGAAACAAAGATCAAACAAAGATCAAACATTGTGGCCTCAATGCAAAGCACAATGTCTCATCACCTGTGCAATATCACCCCGAAGCTGTAGCATAGTGGTAGTAGCATTATGTTTTGAGATTTTTCTGCAGCATGGTCTTTGAGAATGGTTAGGGTTGGAGAGAAGCTAAATGCAGCCAAAAGCAGAGATATCCTTAATGAAAACCTTGTCCAGAGAGCTCAGTATACAGACCGTTCACATTCCAAAAAAATAATGACCCTAAGCATGCAGCAAAAACTACAGAAGAATGCTATATGGTCAACTCTGTGAATGACCTTGAGTGGTCCAGCCAGAGCATGGACTTGAATCCAATCAAATAACTCTAAAGGGATGTGAAAATGGCTGTCCAACCTAACATAGCTCAAGAGAATCTGCAGAGATGAATGGCAGAACCACTCAAATCCAGGTGTGCAATATTTGTTGCATCATACACAAAAATAATTGAAGCTGTAATCACTGCCAAAGGTTCTTCAACGGAGTACAGAGTTAAGGGTCTGAATACTTATGTCAATGTGACCTTTCAGGTTTTTTTTCTGCTTAGTCATTATGGATTATTGAGTGTAGATAGATGTGAAAAAGGAAAAAAAAAGTGAAAAAACTGTAGCATAAGGCTGAAACAAACAAAATGTGAAAAAATAAGGGGTCTGAATAATATATATATATAAATAAAAGTTTTTTTTCTGTGTTATCTAGCGCTTCATCTTAGGTTTCAAATACATGTATCTATCTTTTTCTTCATTAAATGATTCCTTTCTTATTGGCCCTGGTAGCCTTAGAATAAGGAGGGAGGGCAAGTTAATTAATTTTCCCTATATACAACAATTTAGTCTGTAAATTCAAAAAGCAGATATAAATACACTTATCAGTAAGCATGTGTAATTGTGAATTTTGATAAATGCATCTAATATGTTAAATGAACCCTCTAACCTTAAAAATAAATCTACTATTTTTAAAATGAATTATGCTACTTTGTCCTTTTAGATTGCTACCCCCTTTAACCCCTTGAGAATATTAAGACATTCTGTGCCGTCCATCAAAGTGGGCTTCAATAATATTAGGGTGGCATGGAATGTCCTAATATTTGGCTTGAGCAGGATGAATACCCTGTTTACACCAGGAAGACCCAGGTATCAGTCGATACCTGTAGCTCCCATCTGTCAGCTGTGGCAATATTTAGTGTTCCCCGAATGAACTATGAGTTGTATCCAGTGCTCAAAGTGATCCCTGTATACAGCTCTTTAACCCCTTAAGGACCAAACTTCTGGAATAAAAGGGAATCATGACATGTCACACATGTCATGTGTCCTTAAGGGGTTAAATGCATGTAATTCCCTGTATCTGAAGGATTAAGCATAGCAGCAGTGATTTTGAGCCTGCCTTCAGTCTGAGGGAAACCACGGACTGAAAAGACCCTGGGAGATTCTACCTGCATGCCCACCTGCCATCTGTGATCAGCGCTGGACTTTGCCAGCTGTCCCTGTCAGCATGGTAGAGTTTTAGAGATCTCTTTCTCATGCTGAAATCACACAGTAAAGGGGGCACACAGAGTGCTCTGTATTGAGAGCTGGATAGTCCCTTTGCTGCCTTCAGCAGAGGGAATCCCTCTGACTTTGGTTTAATGATAGGGTTACTATAGGGTTAGTGAAGACTAAGTATTAAAGCTGGGTAGGGTTAATTCTGGTTTTGGATTAGACACTCCAGATGTTGTGGACTTCATTTCCCATAATGCTCTTACAACCATAATATTGGCAAAGAATCAACAGAGATGTAGTGCACAACATCTGGAGTGCCAATTGTCTCCTACTCCTGGTGTAGGTTGGAGTTACCTACCAAAAATGAATTTAGATCCTAAATAATTGCCAAGTGTCTCAATTTAGGAGAGGCAGTCCCTATTTTGGGCTCAAATCCACCTGTTCCTCTTTTCTGGAAGCTCTATATTGTTGGTGTGTCTGAGTGTATAACAGAGCTCCACACCAATAATACTCACATCAATGTGTCTTTAAACTACAATAAATGTGTTTAGAATCAGTCTGTATAAAAAAGATACATTACTCTGTTCGAAATTAATTTGTAGTTGCATAAATCGCTGTTAGTATGTCACACAAGTTCTCAGAACACCCACGCCCTTGGCTCCACTCAAACCCCTAAAGTGTCCATGTCTGTTTATTCAAAACATTGGGGAGTATGCATTTGAGGCTTTTACCAATCAGGACTGATACGTAAATCTATTTTGAATTATTTTTCTTTAGTGCACTTGGTGCATAAAAGTTCTAAAAACTGAAAAAAAATTCCTCCCCCCTCCCTTTTTAAAATGTTATTCATACTTAATATTGTGTTAGGATACACATGGGATATTAATAAAATAAAAAACAAAAAACAAAAAAAAAAAACCAAAAAAAAAAAAACCCTGTCCCTTTCTGTCCTTTAAAAACCAATAAATATGTATTGGCAATTAAAGAAACTATTATGGTGGAACAACACATAGTACAATTTCTATGTTTTGTTTTACCTGCAATCCACAGCTGGGATTGTCTCCTCTCAGTTGAGCCACCTCCTACTGTGATGTCATCAGTGTGGATGATCTGTGGTCTATCCCAATATTTCTAACAGAGAAACATTTGGGACCTACAGAGCAGGAATTCTATTCTTCATAAGAAACACTAATGACACTCTGCATCATCATGCTAGGTGTGATGACACAGGATGTAGAGACCTTTGATATTTGAGAGTCAATATGAGGAAGTGCTTCTATTTGCTATCAGACTGAGACGTGTTTTATCGAATATGCATACATTGCCATTTCCCTGAAACTACAATGTTTTACTTTGTAAGCAAACAGGAACAATGTCTGTGCACAAAAAAACCCGAAAAACACTTAATTAAGGTTAAGTGGTTTGGGCGTTTAGCGTGTCCATTAAAAAAAGAAATTTGCCCAACTGACAAAACCATTGCACAAATTTAAATCACTCCTCCTAAATTTCTGAAACTGGAGAAAATACAGTATCAAACTAAATATATATGTATATTATTCTACACAACTGGACAGGGTTTTATTTTACAGTTGCGATTTACATGGGCCATGTAATAGAAGTAAATAAGTTGCCAGTTGCATATCCAGTAGGCACAGATAATTGTAACATTCGGTATTAAATGGATTTCACTGTGTGAACTGTTTAAGCTTGCAGCTATCCATAGGGTTCATATAAACAGCAATTATTAGGAAATGATCACGAATTTACGTTTTGTATATTAGTGCAGTCGTACAGGTACAGCGGTTTCACTACAAGTAATGCAAAGGCAGAGCAATTCTCTGATATAGAAGATCAGATATCATTATAACCTTTTCATAGTCATAAAACAACATTAAGTAATTGCTAAGTTTGTGCTACTCAACATAAATAATAAGCAACTACATTTGTTTCTGATGATATGTGTGTGATCATCTAATTTGAGTTAAACTAGCCATTAAAAGGTTAATAAAGATAAGTACATTTCACCAACCTATAAAGTTACATTTATTTTGACTACTATAATCACTGCATGCGGTCACCAATGCCTGTCATTCTACAGATGAACAAACCGATTGTTCATACCTACCGAACGAAGCTATTGGTTCACCACACGTGAAAAGGATTTGTGCACAAGTCCAGTTCACACTATTAACTGTAAATACATTTAACCGAACCAATGCCATAGGCCTGTAACATTGGCCAGCAAAACATGATTAGTATGCCAGTGACATGTTAGGCTGGGTTATCTACCAAATAGGGAATTCTTAGGAACTCTCCAGATAATTGTACGTTTAGAGTCAAAATAATAATAATATGTCTCCAAGCTATCTTTCCAGCTCAGTTAGTTTGACCTTAAATTTCATATTCCCTGCTGAATTTCAGA
This sequence comes from Pelobates fuscus, assembly GCF_036172605.1. Classification (NCBI taxonomy): domain Eukaryota; kingdom Metazoa; phylum Chordata; class Amphibia; order Anura; family Pelobatidae; genus Pelobates; species Pelobates fuscus. The sequence goes on along the minus strand of NC_086319.1, from coordinate 249,080,409 downwards.
CAGACAATTCCTGATTTAGCGAATAACCATTTAATAAAGATATATATTTTTTCTTCTATAAATCTGATAAATCTACAAAAGATATCACAATCCCTTGTGCACTGATTCTAGTAACTAAACTCTTAACTATCTAAACCATTTTCTTAAATTCCCTTACATATAGTTTGCCTGGGAGATACATTATTATCCATCATTTTTGCTTTATAAAGCTATTCCCCAATTTGTGTACCTCAACAAGTATTTGTCATAAAGTTGCTTAGATAGGGTTAATACAAAATCTAAACTGCATCATAAATTCAGGAATTGAAAAAATGCTTTATATTTGTGTCAACCTATGCTATGATTGATTTTTACATAATTATGTTTCATGTTCTTTATTATAAAATTATCCTTTTTTTTTATCACAAAGAACTATCTACTCCATGGAAGCATGTTACAGTACCAAAACTGACCATTTGTAAATAATTCAGATATTTTAATACATCCTACTTTAATATCAGATAAAAAATAATAAATATTTGAAATATTAAAATAGATTGCATTTCTAAGCATTGATAGCTATTTGAGCATCACACCCCAAATGTGCAATAGTATAACTAAACTGCAGAACATCTCACCAATCATTGGGATTATTAAATAAATGTAGAGAGAGTGGAAAAGTGGTTAAAAATCCATCACATAACTTCTCTGAAAGAAAAAAAAAGTGTACTCAGTGCAGAGAAGAAAGGTTTGCAGCCACCTGTAACACTTTTCCCTAGAAGCTGGGGAGTAAGATGAGTGAGATTAGATTTGTGGACTCACCTGATTGTGGCAGTGCTGATGAGTGAAGCTCTCTCCTCTGTGCCTCCAAGGATAAAGAAAAACATGAGGAAGCTTACCAGTGACTTGTAAGTATGCTCCCCCTTCTTAATACTCCCTCCTCACTCTTATGGAAGGGGATTTGGTATTTTCTCTATGGAAACGCTCCCCTCTGTTGTACGTAGAATATGAAGTGATCACAGGTTCTTTACATCATTTCTAAAGAAGGGCATCATTTTGTTAGGATGGATTGAAAAATAAGTGCAGCAGTGGATCATTCAGTAAAAAAAAAAATATATATATATATATAATAATAATGTGATAAAGTTCAGGGGGCCATACGACCATACTTTATAACACAGAGCTGCAGTTACATAGCAAGTGAATGCTGATATTGTTACTATAATCATGATTAATAATCATAGCTTATACTAAAACCCATCCTTCTACTAATTTCATCGATTTTCTAGTGGGTCCTGTTAAGAATCAAACCTGAGACCCTGAGGTTTGAACAAGTGTCACAGAAAGTGTGTTAATAAGTCTAGCTGTTATTTTATATCTTAAAATGGTCAACTGTGCATTGCAATGTTAAATATACAGTAGGAAGAGCTGATCTGTGAAGCTGTCATAATTAGTTATATTCAGGAATTATAATGAACTTAATCTGAGCTTTATCAAAGTCCTCAGAATATAAATATGGCGAATTCAGTCAAACAAATAATACACAATTTGTTCATGGCATTAATGAATACAGCAATCTAAAACACAAACACATATTTTAATTACATTTTATTTCATATTTAATTCATTGAGATATGTGGCACTTAGCTGTTTTGACTTTCATTTAGATTTCAGTGGATGTATTTCTTTTCTGGATCATAAAACATAATCTACCATACATTTCAAACACTAAGTAATAATGTGAATGGTCAGAGATACACTAAGCCCACATTTACACACAAGTAGATGACAAAGTACTACAACAATTTGAATCATCTTTCAAAACTTGCAAGTTTAAAGAATCGTCAATTCCAGAAAGAAAACTTGCACCAGTAGGTATTGGTGGCAGTGTGTTATATAGTTGTATAGCCTGAAAAAAAGACTTGCGTCCATCAAATTCAGCCTTTCTTACGTTTTATTTTTTGCTGTTGATCCAAAAGAAGGCAAAAACACTCAGTTTGTGGCATTTTCCAACCTAGGAAAAAAATATTTAGGAACCCAGATAGGCAGTTAGAGTTCTTCTTGGTTCAAGAAGCTGTTACACAACATATTAAAATTGATATCCCTAAATATTGTTTTTCCAAAATGTCATCCAGTCGCTGTTTAAACATCTGTTCTGATAAAACCATCTTTTCAGGTAGAGAGCGCCACATCCTTGTTGTTCTTACTGTAAAGAATCCCTTCCTTTGCCAAAACCTTTCCTTTGCTTTAAACCAAATCTCCTTTCTTCCAGTCTAAATGAGTCACCTTGTGTCCTATGTATAGTCATGTTTATGAATAGATTTTCAGCCAATGCTTTGTATTGCCCCAAGAATGTTTGAATAATGCTATTATTTCCCCTCTGAGGAACTTTTTTTCTAAACTAAACATGATTTAAATTTGTTAGCGCTTTTTCATAACTAAATCTTTTATTCCTCGTAATATTTTATAGCTCGCCTCTACACTTTTTTTATTGCCATAATCTAATTGTTTAGAACAGGGGCACAAAATGGCATGGCATATTCAAGGGATGTCCGTACCATTGATTTATATTGAGGCAAAATTATACTTTTATCCCGAGAAATAATGTCTCCTTTTTACGCATGACTATAACTTACTGGCCTTAGCAACTGCTAATTGACAAACTAGACATTTTGTTGCTTAGTTTGTTGTCTATACAATTAGCAAATCCTTCTCATGCATTGTTATTCCTAATCCATAATTCACTACCATCTAGGACAAGAATTTCAAACTCAAAGGCTAACACAGGCCAAATAAACATTCTTTAAGTTTATGTGTGCCGTAAAAAAGCAATAACTACTCCATAGAAACGTAGGTTTATTTAGAAAAGTACAGCGTAAAAAAAGTTGCCTGACACTGGACGTCCTCACGCTCGAAGTAACATTTGCATATAACCAATGTTTTAGTCAAACTACCGTGACATATTAAGAAAAGTTCGGTAATGGGACTGAAATGGTGAATGTATACTGTTGCACAGCTGTAAAAAAACAAATTAAGTTATCTTGGTTGATTTCAAAATCCTATGAGTCTGTTCTTCACTTTCGCTGAGATCATCAAACTTCATGATCTCATCCAATCCAATGTTTTCCCAATGAAAAGCACCTCCATGCAGACCCAATCTAATACACTGCCCCCTCCCCTCATTCTAATACACTGCCCACAAGTCCAATCTAAAACACTGCTCCTTAATCTAATACACTGCCCCTCCTCCCTCCACTCTTATTGAATACACTGCCCCCACTCCCACTAGTCTTATTTGATACACAACCCTCCCCCAATTTAATACACTGCCCCCTACCTTTCCTTATATAGTACACTGCCCCATCACCACTCTAATACACTGACCTCCTCCCTCCCCCAAATTTATACACTGCCCCCTTCCTCCCTCAAATTAATACACTGCTTCCCCTTTCCAATTTAAGACACTGGCAGCCTCTCTCCCCAAATTACTACAGTGCCCCCTCGTTCCCTCAAATTAATACACTGCTTTCCGCCCTCCCCAAATTAATACACTGGCCCCCCACCCTTCCCAAATTAATACAGTGCCCACTCCATATCCCAATTAAATACATTGCCCCCTCCCTCCCCCAAATTATTTCACTGCCTCCCCAATTTAACACACTGCACAGGAATGTCCCCCAAGCCCCTCCTCTCCTACCTTAAGATGAGCTGCCCGTCCTCCAGTTCCAGCTCTTCTCCGTTCAAGCAGACCAGACTCTCTTCTGGAACTGCAAGCCATCATCTGTTGTTGCTATATTGCATAGGAGACTTGTCTGGATTATGGTTTATAGCCACTGTCAGGGTTGGCACACATTCTGTTTTAACTTGTACTACATATTTGTGACAAATAGTCTTCAGGCATAAGCCAATTCCAAGAAAACAGACAGGATTGCTGTGGTGTGCTATACAAACATGTGTTAGAGTCACCAACTTAAATGGTATACATACACTGGTAATAGGTCCCCCAGAATCTACTGGTATAATAATAATCCCAGTTAGGAACAGAAATTCCAGCTTTAATTACTTTAAGAAACATAACAAAGTGTAAAACCATACAATATAACAATATAAAATAAGGTAATTATTGCACTCACAAACACTCTGCCACTAAAAGTGACCAGAAAGACACGTAGATAGGTCAAATAGACCTCCAAAATTGGACTCCAAGATGTTCTCAGTCAGATTAGTCTATCCACCTCACCCTTGTTCCAGATCCCAAGGCGTGTTGGAAAATAGGTCACTGATGTCTGAATAAGAAAGGAGGATGTCCCGATAGAAGTAGGTGAAAATCTCAGAATGCTCCAAAATTTGTCCGACCGGTTTCGTCCTCGGGGCTTTCTCATGGAATAGCTTGGGTGTAATCCCCGCCATTGCGGTTTATAAACCCAGTCAATCAATGTTCAATGGGTTCAACACGTGTATTATATCCTATCAGGTTAGTCTGATACATAGATTATTAGTCTCACCAAAAAGATGGCCGCTGGAATGATATACGGCGACTAAAGTAAGAAGCCGTTTGGCTGAGACGTCCGGGCTAATTTCCCAGTGTCTGCACCAATATTTCATCTCCCGAATAGACCATCAGGTAGGAAGAAAATGACAATACAAAAACAAATCACCGGTATGTATACCAGCGATCCTATTATATATACCAAAAAGATGACCGCGGAGATACCCAGCGACGACCCTAAAGGTCGTGCATGAGCAATAACTTCGTAAATATTCTCAACACATTTATGACTCTCACATTCATCAATGCAACCACATAAAATTAACCTAAACTTACCTGTTAGTTGTCCCTCTCACCCTCCCATTTGTTTACTTGTTTGGGGGTTCTTTCCCGTTTCTACACAGCGGCGGGGAATGGCCAGGTTAAATTGGGCATGGCTAGGTTTATTGTGGATTAGTGTAGGTTAGAGCTCATTGGTGACTCTGAACCTGTGGGGTAGGGATGTCTCGTTACACCCCTACGGTTTAACCCCTTAAGGACCAAACTTCTTGAATAAAAGGGAATCATGACATGTCACACATGTCATGTGTCCTTAAGGGGTTAATCAGTTGGAAATGGGTCCGTTTGGTTCGCCATGTTATTTTTCATCTGCTAGTTATATTGTTATATATTGCCAATTTGGTAGGCTTATTGCCAGAAGTAATTTATGTTTATGTATGCGGGGAGGTTGGTTTTATGTAGATATATATTTGTTGGCAATGACCCTATTTTGTTGTATTTTATAATAATCTAATAAAGCTATGTATAAATATTTTCCAACAGTAAAACTTGTGTTTAAATGGGGTTTCGGGTTAGGTGTTAGAGACCATGCCGAAGAACTGTGCGCATGTCAAGAATGGTTGTGTGAGAGTCGCACATCCATGACTCCCATACCTGCAGGACTCAAGACAGGGTCAGATTTGATTTAATACATTGTTTTTAAAAAGAATAATCTTTACTGGCATGACCCTTCCTTCACTAAAATAAAGAAATAAAGCACATTTTATTACACTCTTGTACTGCATTTGCTGGTGGACTGGTAAAGAGTGTTTTGTGTGTAAATCGAGGCTGTCTGTGATGTTGTAGGTGTGTGGAGACTACTAGTGGGATTGAATGTATAGGGGTGCATAATGTATAGTGGGTGTGTACAGGGATGCTCTGTGTTCATTTGTTGTGTAGTGAATGTATGTGGGGTATAGTGGAATGTAGTGCGTTTGTTTAGTTGGGTGTAGCATGTGTATCGGGGTGGGATAAGGGTATCATTAATTTAATAATTATAATAAAACAACAACATACATTAATTCCCCTCTCCCTGTTACTTGGCAGGGAAGGGGGGCATGCTGATGCCTGGTAAACCAGTGGTGTGGTATGAATAACTGTCTTGTGGGTGTCACAGCATTGCCATGGTAACCTGCAATAATGCTCTGAATGACCAGAGCTCAGGACACACCTACTCATGGTCTGCATCTGGCAGGTTGAAATACAACCTAGTGACATAAACAAAACAATTCAGAGGTAAAAACGTGATTTAAAGAAAAAGTTATTAAGATATTTAGGGGTAATATAGTTACTAATCTAGTATTTTAAAATGAGTCACTGAAGGCCTGCTCTTCTGCACATCACGGAAAAAGGCTCTTGAGTCTTGAAGGAAAAAAAACAACCATAAATATCACATGCACAATAATTCCTAACTCTCCTGTTCAGTGACACAGTATTCCTGTATTATGACAGACAGGGGATATACATTTCTCATTCTGACAAAAGTCCTATACAGTGGAACCTCGGAACTGGGACGCACCCTTACTCGAATAATTTGGTATTCAAAAATTTTTTTTAGAAAAGATGTCTCAGTACCTGAACAAAAGTCTGTATTAGAACAAAATAACACTGCATTAACCTCATGGTACCGCTTTGGAACCTTGCTGGTATGATGCATTGACCTCCTAGTACTAGACAAAGCGAACAGAGCTTCATTCTGTCATCGAACAGAGCTCCATTCTGTCAGCAAACCGCTCCATTCTGTCAGCAAACAGAGCTGACAGGTAAAATTAAGTAAAATTTTCATTTCATTTACATTGTGTTTATTGGTTTTCTGTATGATTTTATGCATGTAAGGTATTATTAATCTGTAAAATTTGTGTTAAAATGCTGTAATTTCAGGGGGTCTGGAAGAGATTAATTTAATTTACATTAATTCCTGTGGAAGATTTTGATTCAGTTTTCGAACAAATCGGTTCTCAAACAGCCTTCTGGAACGGATTAAGTTTGAATTCCAAGGTTCCACTATATATACTTATAATAACTCATTAGATGAACTTGGTGGAATAATTTACATCTACAGGTTTATTTACTAAATTGAGAATCCAGAGTAGATTTCACATTTAAAGGAACACTATAGGGTCATGAATAGATGTTTATATTAAAACCATCATCTTACCTCCCAAAATATATTAAAATCTTACTTTTATTTCAGTCTGCTGCTGCTGGCTCTGACCCTGCTATTGTTGCTTAGCTGACATCATCAGAAGTGATGATCTCAGCCAATCACAATGTTTTCCCATAGGAAAGCATTGTATTTGCTGAGCTTGTCAAGGAGGCAGATCAGGGGCAGAGCCAGCACAAGCCAACCACAGCCCTGGCCAATCAGCATCTACTCATAGATATGCATAGAATCAATGCATCTCTATGAGGAAAGTTCAGTGTCTCCATGCAAAGGGTGGAGATACTAATGGTCCGTGATGCAAACTATGCAGCACCGCCCCAGGAAGCACCTCTAGTAGCCATCTGAGGACTTGCCAGTAGAGGCAGGGCCGGATTAAGAGCACAGTGGGCCTGGTGCTGACAATTATGATGGGCCTAATTACGGAATCTTATCGACCAAAAACACTAAAACAGTCTTACCTCCCAAGCGTCATGTATCTGATGGAGATGGTGCTGGAGGGAAACTCATAGAATGCAGCTATAAGAAAACACATGCTCTATGCTAATCTCTCTCTGATTTATGCTTTCATCTTTCAAGTAAATCCATAACCCCTAACAGCATTGTCCAGTGAAGCAGGAAGTCAATGGGCAGGGTAAAAGGGTGTGCCACTGGTGCGAATCACGTGACCAGACCTGCCAAAAGGGGGTGAACATGCCCAAAAAGGGGGCATGTTTGTCCAAAGAATTGGAAGGTCAGCCTGGCATGAATGCATGTCAGGCTGCCTGCCAATCATACAGGCTGTCCAACTAAGGGCATATGCAGGCAACTATGCAGGCAGCACCCTGAGCTTGACATAAATGCTTTCCAAGGACTTTACCCTAGCACTCGCTGGTCCACTTGTCTTCTTACCTTCTTACTAGCAGGCAGAAGTTCCTGGTATATAGTCTGAGACAGAGAAAATGTGTATGTAGTGAGTATAGAAGAAAGGGAACATGCCACAGTGTTAGAGAGACCAAAGTCTGCATTACCTAAACTAATTTTATTGTCAGCCAGTCCACACAAGTTTGTTCCCATACATCCCTCTTAAGCTTCCAAACTTAAAGGGACACTATAGTCACCAGAACAACTACAGCTTATTGTATTTGTTCTGTTAAGTAGAATCATTCCATTCAGGCTTTTTGCAGTAAACACTGTCTTTTCAGAGAAAATAACTCCTTTGGCCGCTCCTTAGATGACTGCTAGAGGTTCTTCCTGGGGCAGTACTGCCTAGTGTGCAGCACTGCCATTCAGTGTCTCCACCCTCTGCATGCAGACACTGAACTTTCTTCATAGAGATGCATTGATTCAATTTATCTTTATGGGGAGATGCTGATTGGCCAGGGCTATGTTGGACTTGTGCTGGCTCTGCCCCTGATCTGCCTAGTTGACAGTCTCAGCCAATCCTATGGGGAAGTATTGTAATTTTCTCAGACCACCACTTCTGATGATGTCAGCAGACAGTCAGTTCAGAGGCAGAGCCAGCAGCTGCAGACTTGAATACAAGTAAGATTTTACTATATTTAGGGAGGCAAGGGGGGGCCAGGGTGGTGGTTTTAACATAATAGGGTCAGAAATACATGATTGTGTTCCTGACCCTATAGAGCTCCTTTAAGCAAGAGTATGTGAAGAGTTAAGGTTGCCACCTTTCTTGGAAAAAAAAATACCAGCCTTAATCATTGGTATAATTAATTAGTTATGCGTGACATCACATGATGTAAATCACAAGTAGTGACATCAGAGACAATTCTGTAAAATCAACAACAAACTACTTACAGTTTGATTCTGTGGTATAGATGGATTGCTCCCAGTGTCTCCCTGTCTCCCAGTGTCTCAGTCTCGCAAGTCACCCAGTGTCTCAGTGTCCCTATGTATCACAGTGTCCCCATGTCGCCCAGTCCCCTAGTCTCCCAGTGTCCCCATTTCTCCCAGTGTCCCAATGTCTCAGTGTGTCCCCATGTCACTAGGATACTGGGGACACAGTGAGACATGGGGACACTGAGAGACATGGGGACACTGAGACATTTAGGGAAACTGGGAGAAATGGGGACACTGAAACATTTGAGGACACTAAGACACTATGGACACAGAGATATGGGAACACAGAGACACTGGGAGACTAGGGGACACTGGCTGGGAGACCAACACTTGAGGACACTGGGAGACATGGGGAAAGTTGTGGACATAGACATGGGGACACTGGGACATATAGGGACACTGGGAGACATGGGGACACTAGGCACACTGAGACACTAGGAACACAGACACTGGGAGGCATGGGGAAACTGAAACATTTGGGGACACTAAGACACTAGGGACACAGAGATATGGGAACACAGAGACACTGGGAGACTAGGGGACACTAGCTGGGAGACCAACACTTGAGGACACTGGGAGACATGGGGACAGTTGTGGACATAAACATGGGGACACTGGGACATATAGGGACACTGGGACACATGGGGACACTAGGCACACTGAGAGACATGGGACACAGACACTGGGATACTTGGGCACACTAGGGACACTGGCTGGGGGACATGGGGACACTGGGAGACATGGGGAGATAGTGTCTCCGTGTCCCAATGTTTCAGTGTCTCCCAATGTCCCTATGTCTCACAGCATCGCCATGTGTCTCAGCATCCCCATGTGTCTCAGTGTCCCCATGCTTTCCAGTGTCCCAATGTCTTCCAGTGTCCCCAAGTGTCTCAGTGTCCCCGGGTCTCCCAGTGTCTGTGTCCCCATGTGTCCTAGTGTCTCAGTGTCCCCTAGTGTCTCCATATGTCCCCTAGTGTCTCAGTGTCCCCTAGTGTCTCAGTGTCCCCTAGTGTCCCCTTGTGTCTCAGCATCCCCATGTGTCCCAGTGTCTCAGTGCCCCCATGTTTTCCAATGTTCCCAAGTGTCTCAGTGTCCCCAGGTCTCCCAGTGTCTGTGTCCCCATGTGTCCTAGTGTCTCAGTGTGTCCTAGTGTCTCAGTGTGTCCTAGTGTCCCATATGTCCCCTAGTGTCTCCATATGTCCCCTAGTGTCTCAGTGTCCCCTAGTGTCTCAGTGTCCCCTAGTATCTCAGTGTCCCCTAGTATCTCAGTGTCCCCTAGTGTCTCAGTGTCCCCTTGTGTCTCAGTGTCACCTTGTGTCTCAGTGTCCCCTTGTGTCCCTGCTGCCTTTCCCTCCATCCCTCACTTACCTGAGCTGTAGAGCTGCTGTCTGGACTCTGTGCTGTGTAGCTGCTCCCCCACGGATCAGTAAGTAGTAGAGAGAGGCAGTGATATGCTGTAACTTCCTATCCCTGCCTCTCTCCACACACAGTGACCCCTACTGGCTGGTGCTGGTATTGCAGAGTAATCTCCATTTATTCTGAGAAAAATACCTGAATTTGTATTGCCGGTATTACTGCAATACCAGCATGGCTAGGCAGCCTCAGATACTGGCTGTGCCAATAAAATACCAGTCAGGTGGCAAACCTAAGAGTAGTGTGTAAAAAAAAAAAAAAAAAAACATTTTTTTTTTTTTTAAATGGGCCTATTCCATGGGCCTGGGCCTGGAACTGCAGCTCCATTAGCCCCTATGTTAATCCGGCCCTGAGTAGAGGTATCCCTAGGCTGTAATGTAAACACTGCATTTTCTCTAAAAAATACAGTGTTTACTGCAGAAAGCCTGAAGGGAATGATTCTACTCACCAGAACAAATACATTAAAGGACCACTCTAGGCACCCAGACCACTTCAGCTTAATGAAGTGGTCTGGGTGCCAGGTCCTTCTAGGGTTAACCCATTTTTTCATAAACATAGCAGTTTCAGAGAAACTGCTATGTTTATGAATGGGTTAAGCCTTCCCCCTATGTCCTCTAGTGGCTGTCTCACTGACAGCCGCTAGAGGCGCTTGCGTGATTCTCACTGTGAAAATCACAGTGAGAGCACGCAAGCGTCCATAGGAAAGCATTATGAATGCTTTCCTATGTGACCGGCTGAATGCGCGCGCAGTTCTTGCGGCGCGTGCGCATTCAGCCGACGGGGAGGAGAAGAGGAGGATCGGAGGAGGAGAGCAGGAGGAGATCTCTCCGCCCAGCGCTGGAAAAAGGTAAGATTTAACCCCTTTCCCCTTTCCAGAGCCGGGCGGGAAGGGGTCCCTGAGGGTGGGGGCACCCTCAGGGCACTCTAGTGCCAGGAAAACGAGTATGTTTTCCTGGCACTAGAGTGGTCCTTTAAGCTGTAGTTGTTCTGTGACTATAGTGTCCCTTTAGGGACAAAGTAGCCAATCTGGAAGCATACCTGACTTAGGGAATTTACTTAAAGCTGACTTTTCACTATTATTACTTGAAATGCACTTTACATTCTCACTATAGGGAATAACCCTGCTAGAGATTTTAACGATAGTGTCAAAGTCTACATCATATAAAAATTATTTTCTAACAATAAATATTTTATACAATTTTAATTTTCTAAGCAGCGTAATAAATTCTATATTGTTCAGATGCAGAGATTATCATAACTAAGACTGTATTGTATAATGAGACATAATTATAATTAACAACTATATAAACTAAGGTAAAATCTGGGGAGTTTTGAACTGGATTGACTTGTCTTTTCAATTGTACAAACTATGTAACTATGCAACCACACAAGTTATAAATACCTACACACAAACACAAACTGCTTCCAACTTGCGCATCACCCACCACTAATGTAAACAAATAACATGAAAATATGATTGTACTAATGGGGAGCATATATACACGAAAAATTGCCTGAATTAGTTACTTATAGTATTAAGGGAATTAACTGCTGTTGTCAATGACATGTGTTTATAAAGTACATAGGCATCTATCAGTATAAAAGGGGCATGGAATCAAACTGTAGTGTATAACAAGTAAAAATCACAATGTGTCTCTGGGACTCTACTTTGATGCTACTTTAATGACGATTGTTTCGAGATGTAAACTAATTTCCAACATATGTACATGGACAAGATTACTCTTTTCACCCAATTATAGTTTATTATGTTTTTGTTTCTATTAAAGAAAGAGAATCGAAAAGTGCAGTGGAACAGATTAAAACACACAATAACAACATTTACCAGATGATACAGCAGTAAAAAGGTAACAAGTCATGCGTGCATGTGCATATTAAGGTTTGATGAGATGTTTAAAATATATGGTAACAATTGTTAAAATAGTAGAAAATTTAGAAAAAATACTTTTATATTTTGCATATTGTACTTTATCAAATCAGATTGTTCTCCTGTACCCGTGCAATGTTCACAGGCACTTTTAGTTTAGGTTATCTTGCATTTTTTGAATTACTAGAGAAAATGTTTATTTTGTAACTCATATCTTAGATTAGTATTTTTACAAGGTTTCTCCAAGCAGGGCTGGTGCAAGGATTTCTTGGCTACCCAGGTGAAGATGCATTTTGCCCCCCAACCTAAAAAAAGTATCTTCACCTGTATGTCTCTTAACCCTCCCCTTTGAATTTCTTATTCTTACCCCCTTTTGTGTTTCTTATCCCCTCTTTTAAATGTCTTACCCCCTTTAGTATATGTTATCCCCCTTATGTGACTTACACTTCCCTATAGTGTATCTTATCCCCCATTTTCCCTGTATGTGTCTTACACCTTCCTTGTTTGTTTCTTACATCCACCCTTGTGTGCATTTTACTCTCTCCTTCTCCAACCCCTCTGTATGTCTCTTTCTCCCCTGTGGCTCTTTCTCCCCAAGCACCTTTAGTGCGTCTCTTACCCCAAACCCTTTTGTGTCACTTTCTTCCCTTCCCCAGTTCCTCTGTGTGTCTCTTACCCTAGCCCATCTGTGTTTCTATGTTTTCCCTTCATAGCCCCTCTGTGATTCTTTTTCTCTTGCAGACCCTCTGTGTGTTTCTTACTCCCCCAGACAATTTGTGTGTCTCTTTCTCCCCTTCCCCAGTACCTTGTCTCTACCCCAAACACCTCTGTGTGTCACTTGCTCCCCTTCCCCAGCCCATCTTGTGTCTCTTTCTCCCCTCCAGCCCCTCTGTGTGTCTCTTTCCACCAGCCCCTTTGTGTGTCTCTTTCTTTCCTTCCCGAGTCCCTCTGAGTGTATCCCCCAAAATCTCTCTGTGTGTTTCTTCCCCAGCCCCTCTCTGTGTATCTTTTACCCCTTCCCCAGATCCTCTGTGTCTTTCTCCCCTAGCACCCTTACTGTGTCTCTCTCCCCTTCCCAAACTCTGCTGGATGTCTCTTTTCTGCCAGCCCTGTTCTGTCTCTTTCTCCCCTTCTTCCGACCCTCTGTATGTCTCTTTCTCCCCTGTGTCTCTTTATACTCAAGTTCCTTTTGTGTGTTTCTTATCCCAACCCTTTCTGTGTGTCTTTCTCCCCTTCCCCAGCCCCTCTGTGTGGCTCTTCCCCCAACCCCTCTGTGTTTCAAATTTTCCCTTCATAACCCCTCTGTGTGTCTTTTTTCTCTTGCAGACCCTCTGTGTGTTTCTTACTCCCCTAGACAATTTGTGTGTCTCCTTCTCCCCTTACCCAGTACCGTGTCTCTACCCCCATACCTCTCTGTGTGTCACTTGTTCCACTTCCCCAGCCCATCTTGTCTCTTTCCCCCCATCCCCTCTGTGTGTCTCTTTCCACCAGCCCCTTTGTGTGTCTCTTTTACCCCTTCCCCGGATCCTTTTTTTCTTTCTCTCCTAGCCCCCTACTGTGTCTCTTCCCTCCCAGACTCTTTGTGTGTCTCTTTCACCCCTTCCCCAGCCCCTCTGTGTATCTCTCTCCCCTTCCCAAACTCCGCTGTGCATCTTTTTTGTCAGCCTCATTGTGTCTCTTTCCCCCCTTCTTCAGACCCTCTGCATGTCTCTTTCTCCTCAAGCTCCTTTTGTGCATTTCTTACCCCAACTCCTTTTGTGTGTCTTTCTCTCCTTCTCCAACCCCTCTGTGTGTGGCTCTTCCCCAACCCCTCTGTTTTTTTCCCTTCACAGCCCCTCTGTGTGTCTTTTTCTCCCCAGCCCCTCAGTGAGTCTCTTCTTCCCCAGACCTTTTGTGTGTACTTCTCTACTTCCCAGCATGTTGTCTCTGCCCCAAACCTCTCTGTGTGTCTCTCTTTTTCCTCTCTCCCGGCCCCTCTGTGTGTCTCTATATCCCTCAGCCCCTTTTTGTGTGTATTGTTCTCCCCTTCCCCCAGCCTCTTTGTATGTCTCTTTATCCCCCAGCCCATTTATGTGTCACTTTCCCATCCCCAGCTACTCTGAGTGTCTTCCCCCCACCTCCTCTGTGTGTCTCTTTTCTGCCAGCCTCATTTTGTGTCTCTTTCTGCATGTCTCTTTTACCACTTCCCCAGACCCTCTGGGGATCTTTCTCCCCCAGCACCCTTACTGTGTCTCTTTCCTCTCAGACCCTTTGTGTTTTTAGTTATCACCTTCCCCAGCCCCTCTGTGTGTCTCTATACCCTTCCACAACCCCACTGTGTTTCTTTTTCCCCATTACCTTTGTGTGTCTCTTACTCCTCATAGTTTCTTTGTCAGTGTCTCTTTCCAACCAGCCCCTCTCTGTGTCTCTCTTTCCTTCTCCAACCCCGCTGTGTGTAACTTTCCCCCTTGACCCTTTGTGTATCTCTTTTCCCCCTTCCTCAGCTTCTCTGTGTCCCTCTCCCCTTATCGAGCCCCTCTGTATGTCTCTATCTCCCCTGTGTTTCTTTCTCCCAAAACCCTTTTGCATCTTGTCTCCTTCTCCCCCAACCTTTCGGTGTCTCTATTTCCCCCCCAGACCCTTTGTGTGTCTTCTTCTCCCCTTCCGCAGCATCTTGTCACTTCCCCAAAACTCCTCTGTGTGTCTCTTTTTCCCTTTCCCCAACCCTTCTGTGTTTCTCTCTATCCCCCAGATCCTTTTGTTTGTTCCTTTGGGTGCCTCTTCTTCCAAGCAACTTGTTCCTGTCCCTCAGCCCCTCTGTGTGTCTAGCCCCACTATAATAAACTAAAAGAACTCGAAGAGTATAAACAAAATAATCAAATATTGATGTATGTTCATGCACTTTCCTACACTTTACAGAATTTAGAGAAATGTTTTTAAGTGGTCCACCATAAAGGCAATAGTATTAATTGTGAGCGTTAAAATTACAGATTTTGTGATAACATTATCAATCTTGGCTTTAATGCCTCAGATGAAAAGAGCATTGTTCTGCCAAGTTGCGTTTTATTCCACATGTTAGCATTCTTATCTAAATTTATTTACTTTAGTTAAGTGTTTCCGGAATGGAATTTCTGCCAAAATAATTAGGATTTGGATAAATTGACCAATCCACGGTAAGTGGTTTTAAAAGCCGGAGGTTATTGTCTTTTTAACATCTGGACAGTCATCATATCAAAATCTGTGATTTTTATGAACATTGTAGATCCTTTACTGTTACCACAGTGATATAATGTACTTTACATTTTTCCTTCATACTATAATAAAGTAAATCATAGAAGTAGAGATAAAAGTGCTTGTTATATTGATTGAGAAATGATAAAGAAAAACTGTCATCATTTTTAAATATTATGTAGTTTACAAAATTACGTGCAGTGTAGTCTGTTTAGAAAAGTTAATGACCATTATAAATATATTTTTCCAGTGCATCCTTGGTCCAACGGGGCAGCCATCTTAAGTACCCCTTGATCAGCATCATCACTGATCCGACCTAAGGCATTGCAGATAAAAAAGGGTATATGGACAGTCATGAATCCTGGTATAATGTGGAAGTGTTAGAATGCATCATGGTGTTGGATGATAAGTTGTATTATTGACCAAAGAGGACTTAAAGTGGACTGCCCTCATGAAGCAAGGTCAAGTGTGAATTTAAAAAAGTATGTAGAAAGAGACTATAATACACACAATCTTTAATTTTCAATAATATTAACAATTTGAAAAAAAATATTTTATGTTTCTGCTTTATATTTTTGTGGTCCTGCACACAATTCTGTATTTTGCAGGGTTATTTGAATATCAATTGTCAGGAATTCATAGTGAATTCAAATAGATTTTCAAGTTTTAGGCTAAAATAATCAAACTGAAAACAGACCTGACTTGGAGAATTTTCCAAATCAACAATTTTGGTCACACATGTGAAATTCACTTAACATTTTTGGGTATTCATACTTTAGTAAATAACCCTGTTGGTGTCAACATTTTTATAGATTTCATTCAGACAAAAAAAAAAATCACTTCATCCTGAAAGAATAAGCTGGATATTTATAAATTGTGTAAATAAAACTCAAGGAACCTTTGTTGAGAACTACCTAGGAAAATACCTGCTTAGTAAATCCTTAAATGTAATATTTCCAGTTAAACTATCAATTAAAAGACTGCACATCTTTTAATACACCTCTATTTTAATTTTTGGCAATCATTATTTCATTGAGGTTTAAGTAAGACATAAGACATACGGACAACTGAGCAATGCAGGTTGAAGTACAATAGAGTAATATTGCATAAGATGATTGTAACGGATCCCCTATACTCCGGCTTAGTATGTCAGTTAGTAGTCCCCCAAATCCCAAGTGCTGCAGTGATTATAGCTCTCCTATTTCCAGCAGAGTAGTGATTAGAGCTCTCCAATCCCCCAAACATGAGCCTAGACTTCATGAAGGGGTAAAGGAATGTGTTTAATCCAGGCTCAGTGTCCTGCTTTTATACACAATGCACAGCAATAATTACATTATGTAGAACACACCCACAATACACAGCCTCCTTTCAGGTTCATACATAACTCCTCCCCTTAATTCCTGCAGCTGAGAGATAATTGGGACTAAAGGACCTTAATTCAATTATCTCTCAGTTACAGGAAAATATACACAAAATCATAAAACACCAAAAAACATAATAAAAATACATAATAACCACACACATTATACATCCTCAATCACCCCTGAGCAAATTGCACTCAGATCCATGCAGTACTGGGGAATCGCCACCTTGTTAAAGTTCTGACCGGCCGCACATGTGGTCCTATACCCAAAACAGTTCCAGAACATTTGGTGCTTTTGCAGGTCAACTTTCCAAGGCTCCAATAGACGAACTACATGGTGTTCTGCCTGGATCGCAAGCAGCGTTTGTTGCCTATAGTCTCAGGCACCTTCCCTCCAAAAAGCGCTCTCCTGGCCATTTTCAAAGTGGTCCAAAATGCAGGACCAAGTTGACCGGTAATCGCATGGTCCCCTAGCCAAAAAATGTTCCATAGAATCGCGGCTAAGTGCAGCTGGGGACTGACCGGGAACCGCGAAGTCTGCATGCTGAAAATAGTTCCATAGAATCGCGGCTAAGTGCTGCTGGGGACTAACCAGGAACCCTGAAGTCTTCATGCCGAAAATAGTTCCAGGGCATTCGCGGATAAGTCCCCCTGAAGTCTATTCGCTGTTTTGGTCCATGTGAACGGCTGCCAGGGAGGTAGCTTTCGGTTCTATGCGCACAAATGGAAAGTGCCGAACCAGGGGAACCAAATATGGGTCTTTAAAGTCGCTGAACTGGCCCATAGTCGGTGGGCAGGAGGCCAGCTTCCACACTCCCCAGGAGCCAGTGGAGAAGGTCCAGGCAAAGGGGCATTCGTCACAATGATAAAGCCTAATTTTTGGTATAATGGTAACAAGAAATAGCTGAGCTTAAATGTGAAAGGAACACTATAGTGTCAGGAATAAAAAGTAACAAACTATTTAGGTCCCCTGCCCTCCTTTCATCACATGGGAAAGGTGATTTTACTCACTCTCACCATGGCTGGTTCCGTCTGGCTCCACCTTCATGGCTGAGATCATCAAACTTGATGATCTTAGCCAATCCAAAGCTTTCCCATAGGTAAGCATTGGAAGGCTATTGCACATGTGCGGCAAAATGTCACGCTGTGCAAATCAGCATTTCCTCATAGAGATGCATAGAACATGTATGCTGTGGGGAGAGGTTAGTGCTTCCATGCACAGCGCGGAGACTCTGAATGCCAATGCTGCACACTATGCAGAAGTGGACTGGGAAGCACCTTGTGGCTGTCACACAGACAGACATACAGACAGTAGAGGTGTTACTAGTCAACAATGTAAACATTGTCTTTAAGCTGCAGTGGTTCTGGTGACTATAGTGCCCCTTGAAATATTAACCAGACATTCAATTAGATAATTGCAAACCAGGAGTAATCAAAATATTTTTAGGCTTCCATCCATGTATGCACATGTAAAAATTAACAAAGCCCCGAATTTCAGGCATAGTAGATCAAAGGTCTGGGTAAGTGGATCCACATGAAAATTTGGTATTTTCAGAGGCATGTGTTAATGGTAATGTAGGCATGGCACGAGATGGATGCTTTTTGAGGATTTTTTGCAATATTTTTTTCACAGCTATTTGAGTTGTTGTCTGTATTCACCATTTTATTGTGCTCCTTTATGAAAAAAGAATGACTCATTTAAGTAATGTCTAGACTATACAAAAAATGATCATCGATCAGTATAAACTAACAATGGTAGTAGATTTCTTAAATGCTTAGCAATTAGTGAATTATTTCGTATTTTGGATCTTTGGTCCACATATTACCTGGTCCCCATGAAAAGAAGACTGCATTGGGGCTCTAGCATTTTTTTCAAGGGCCAATGAGAAATAAACAGGGAGACTTATCCTACTGGGTTCCAGAGGGTCTCCCTGGACACATTACTGCATGGGGTAAAATAACCCAAAAACACCGCGCTGATCCTGGCTTGGGTTGCTGAGATATCGGAGCTTTTATGCGACCAACCCTGGGGTTCTCATCTCCCAAAATGGCTCCAACTGGCGCCTACTCCACTTCATAGTCAGATGACGACAGCCTCCAAGATATCCCTCCTGCTTTATCCCAGGTACGCTTGGTGCCACAGGCATCTTTGGAGGAGGCTGACTCTGCTCCCTCAACTGAAGCCGAAATACAGACATTGAGGCAGGACATTAAAGCCATGTTTCATGCAGATATGGCACTTGGTAGGTACGAGGTTACCACACTTACTAGTCGAGTTGAAGCAGTTGAAGGAGACATGGGAAGCACTAAACTAGCACAATCAGCTACAGATGCTGCCCTAGGCTCACTACAAAAGAGATGTGCTGACTTGACCGTACAATTGGCCAGCAAAATGTAAGAATACTGCCGAATGCTTATTGCTACACTATTACCGCCAAAGCAGGCCAAACAGCTGGTGGTGGATGCCTGCTTCCATCTCCCAAAGGCTGCCAATGCACCCCAAGACGCAGCCTCTGATATTCTACTCAAGTTTATGCGGAACTCTGATCGAGGGGCCCTCATGGATGCTGCAAGAGGCTCTCCAACAGTACCCTTGGAGGGAGCACACAGGTCTTTTAAGGGACATTTCTAAAAGCACCCTCACATGGTGGAGGTCATTCTGACATATCACTCAACTGCTACGCGAACATGACATCTCATACACAACGACTGATGGTGGACAAGGCTGGCAAGATGCATCTCCTTTCACACATCTGTCTTCATCCAGTCCCTAGGCCTACCAGCGAAGCCTGTCCATCTTGAACAGTACAGGGAATTACTTATTTTGTGCCGAGAGGGGCAGTGCCGGAGGTGTCTCATTCTCCTACTTGACACCTAAAGCGGCTGCTATATGTATCCTAAATATTAATGTTCAGTTTTACTTCATTGTTTAATTTGTTGTATTCATTGTTTACTTACCTTACATTCTAGCTCTGTAAACTGTTGGATTGCACTGTAGATTAGCTTTTACACCACTCATCACAATACTTTTAAACGTGTCATTAAGAACACGATCAACAGCTATTGTAAATA
The DNA here is from genome assembly GCF_036172605.1 of Pelobates fuscus. NCBI lineage: Eukaryota > Metazoa > Chordata > Amphibia > Anura > Pelobatidae > Pelobates > Pelobates fuscus. Next base: position 249,060,683 of record NC_086319.1, on the reverse strand, counting down.
ATAAAGGGCTATTTGGTAAAGTGAGAATTCAAAGTGAATTTCACATTTAAGGTCAGAGTAGTCAAAATAATATTTCCAGCTCGGCTATTATAAAATTAAATTTGAAATTCACTTTGCATTCTCACATTAGTGTATTACCCTGTCAAAAGATTTACAAGCTGTAGTACTGACCTTGCGCATTGTGTTTAGATAAGTACAATAAAACAGTTTGACTGGTTATAATATAGAGTTTACTGGCTTCAAAAGAGAGATAGTGGAACAAAATTATATGAAATTGAGCAAACAACACTGCCAGATAAACTACTACTATGGACATTTTTAAGAGTTCAGGTCCCATCAATCATGCCTGTTTAGACCTTTTAAAACAGACTCTATGATATTGAAGACAAATGATACCACACTTGATCTGATCAGATGTGTCCCAAAGATGACCAAAAGACCATTGTCATGCGGTGACAAAGATGTAGGGTGCTTTCTTGTGATGTGTTTATTAAAGTTTAAACACATGATTAAGAGGTTCCAGTTATAGTTTCAGTATCCAAGCACACCTTGTAGTGTTTGTTATAATATTTTTAAACATTTATGCCTCATAATATTTTCTAAGGCTGGCTAACTTAACTGTTCTTATCAGCTGCCTTGTATTGCATTTCACTTTTGCATGTATAAATTGAATTATATTTGGAAAAATCAATGATAATATATGCTTTGAACGTCACAGTCTGTCATCATTTCTGGAGGTGTTGGTGTATGTGCTATTTATCCAGCACTAACCAGTGTATACGGAACATTCCATATTTAGAAGTTGAGGAAATCCTATTAAATTCAGCAAGAAATATTTTGTGTTCTGATTCCATAGAAGTACCATACAAAATAACAATCACAGGGTCACAGGGCTGTTTAATAAAATGAAAATACAAAGTGAATTTAAAGTTTAAGGTAAAAAAGCAAATCTGGAAATATTCTCTTGGGCAACTATGCTTTCAGTTTGGCTACTTTGGACTTAAGTTCAATATTCACTTTGAATTCTCACATTATAAAATAATCCTGTCAGTGTCGCTAGCTGTGGACTTTAAACTATGAAGCATTTGTAAAGTTTGAAGTGTTAACCTGCATTACAATTCATTTAGATCATTTTCCTTTTGTATTTTAGGCTTGCTGGTATTTAAGTTGAAGATCCGATATTAAGATAGGTTCAAAATAGCTTGATTTTATAAAAGCAGCACAAACAATACTAATTATAGTACACCAAGTAGAGTGTCAGAGAAACTGTCTGGCCAGTTCAGTCCGTATTCCTTGGAGGAAGCCAAGGAGGGGCGCAGAGAGTTCTTTGCATGCAAAATATCGTCATCTCTCTGACAGCGTCATGCCTTTCAGACCCTGTTTTAATTGCTGGTTCAATTCCTTACTCATCTATGGCAATTAAAATCATTTATAATCTATGTTATTTTAAAAAATGTTTTAACCCCCACTTTGTTAGATATGTTTTGTTAAGTAGTGATGGTATATCTTCTGAAATGCGGGGATTGGATATTTAATGCCATGCAGTGACAGTATATCTTCTGCTATACAGTGATGGGATATATTCTGTTATGCAGTGAGAGTATATATTCTGCTATACAGTGATGGGATATATTCTGTTATGCAGTGATGGTATGTCTTCTGCTATACAGTGATGAGATATATTCTGTTATGCAGTGATGGGAAATCTTCTGCTATGCAGTGACAGTATATATTTTGTTATGCAGTGATGGGATATCTTATATACAGTGATGATATATCTTATGATATGCAGTGATAGGATATATCTTATGCTATGCAGTGATGGTATATCTTGTGCTATGCAGTGATGGTATATCTTCTTCTATGCAATTATGGGATATCTTCTATTATACAGTGAGGTGATGTCTCCTGTTATGCAGTGACAGTATATCTTCTGCTATCAGTCATGGGGTATCTTCTGTAATGCAACAATGATATGGTATATCTTCTTATATACAGTGATGGATGGTATATCTGCTGTAATGCATTAGGGATTAGGGAGCAATCTACCAAAAGGCTAAAAAAAGACCTAAATTGGTTTTTCAGCCAAATTTACTAATACTTAGTAAATATTACTTAGTATTAGTCAATTCTGCCCTTACTTGCTATACCGCGAGTAGGGGCATGTCTATTAAACAGTGAGAAGCCTGTGGCTGCTCACTGTAAAAAACAAAACAAAAAAAAAACACATTGTCTCCCCTCCCGAGCGCCCACCCGTGCTGCGCGAGTGGGGGATTCTAACCTGAAGGAGGGACCTATTGCCCCCCCAGCCCCCACCCCTGAGCGGTGGGTGGGGGTCCAAAATCAGAAAAATGGGAGCGGACCTATTGTCCCCCCCCCGGCCACAACCCCTGAGCGGTGGGTGGGGGCCCTAAATTACTTCAAGGGGGAGACCTATTGTCCTCCCCTTGACCCCCACCCCCGAGCGGTGGGAAGGCCCTAAAGAAGAATAAGGGGGGGGACCTATTGTCCTCCCCCCGGCCCCCACACCTGAGCGGTGGGTGGGAGCTCTAACTTAGAATAGGGGGGGGACCTATTGTCCTCCACCCTGGCCCCCACCCCTGAGTGGTGGGTGTGGGCCCTAAATAAGAATAAGGGAGGACCTATTGTCCTCCCCCTGGCCCCCACCCCTGAGCTGTGGATGGGGGCCCTAAAGTAAAATAGGGGGGGGCCTATTGTCACCCCCCCGGCCCCCACCCCTGAGCGGCAGGTGGGGGCCCTAAATTAGAATAAAAAAATGTATGAACCCCTACCTATCCCCCTCACCCTAAAAATAGTGAGGGGGGACCAATAACTAGGTACCTGTAAAAAAAAAAAATAATAAACTTACCATTTGATGTCTTCTTTTTTCTAAAATCTTCTTTTATTTTTTCAGCCCCAAAAAAGGGCAAATAAAAATCCATAATAACCGTCGCTCTTTAACCCCTTAAGGACACATGACATGTCTGACACGTCATAATTCCATTTTATTCCAGAAGTTTGGTCCTTAAGGGGTTAAAAAAAAAAACAAAAAAAAAACCTGAGCGCAAAAAAGGTAATCCATCTTCACCCATGAAGGGCACCGCCCAGACTGAGCTCCGCAGGATTGATTGAAAGTAACCAATCAGAGAGTTATGAGTCAAATGATACAGTGTGGGAAAATTCCAAAGAACTTTCCCACGCTGTGTAAAATGACACAGAGCACTATGGCTGGATTTCAAGCTAACCAATCAGAGTGCTGTGACAGGTACATGTAGAGACTTACCTGTCAGTCCCTTCATTTACCTGTCAGAGCACTCTGATTGGATGGCTTAAACCAACCAACCAGAGTGCTCTGAGCCTAATTGCAGGGTGGGGCAAGGCTTTATAAGCCTTTCCCCGCCCTGCGGAGCTCAGTCTGTACGGTGCCCTTCATGGGTGAAGATGGATTACTTTTTTTGCACGGGTATTTTTTTTTTCTTTTTCAGAGTGCGACGGTTATTATGGATTTTTATTTGGCCTTTTTTGGGGCTGAAAAAAGAAAATGTTAGGAAAAAGAAGACATCAAATGGTAAGTTTTAAAAAATTTTTCAAGGTACCTAGTTATTGGTCCCCCTTCACAATTTTTAGGGTGAGGGGGGTAGGTAGGGGTTCATTATTTTTTTGGGAGGGGTTTGACTAGGGGTTTGGGGACCCCTGGTCACCTGGGGGGGATTACAGTTTTTATTTAGGGCCCCCACCCGCTCAGGGGTGGGGGCCAGGGGGAAGGACAATAGGTCCCCCCCTTATTTTGCTTTAGGGCTCCCACCCGCCACTCAGGGGTGGAGGACGGGGGATGACAATAGGTCCCCCCCTTAATCTTATTTAGGGCCCACATCCACCGCTCAGGGGTGGAGGCTGGGGGGAGGACAATAAGTCCCCCCCTTATTCTAATTTAGGGCCCCCACCCACCGCTCAGGGGTGGGGACCAAGGGGGGGCAATAGGTCCCCACCCTTATTCTAATTTAGGGACCCCACCCACCGCTTCGGAACTTTGACAACTTCAGCAACTTCGGAACTTCGGAACTTTGGCACTTCTGAACTTTGGCACTTTGGAAATTCGGTAATTTCGGAACTTCGGCAATTCGGCAATTGATCGAGCTATTTGGACATTCGGAAGTATCCGAATGTCCGGATTGCCTGAAATTTGTCCGAATTGACATTCGGGATGAAATGAATTGCACATGTTTAGTTCAGGGGTTCGAGATTTCCATTGAAATCAAATATTTGACCGACCGCACACATGGTTCACACATTCAGGTCAACTTTGGTAACATAAAAACTAAAGAATTACCAAACGTAGTCTATATTTGAACCATGAAGCTTGTTTCCCTCATCCAGACGAACGATTCCACTGAACAGTGCCCTTCTAAGTTGTATAGAACAGAACGCAGGCGATGATGGAAGTCCGGCGGTGTTCGGGAGTTTCCGTGTCCGATTTTATTTAATCAGATTTTTATTCGTTTTAAAGGTAAGCATACAAAATAACAGGTGTGGAAATGCAGGTCCGATTCAGCATATCAATTATAGGTCGCGTAGGACAAACATTAGCAACTCTTCAGGACGTGCAGGTCCGTAATAAACAATTGAAAGGTATCTGGTATCCTGTGTTATCGTGTGGTACTCCATAACGTCTTACATGTTTCAGATGTGAGGTTGTACTGGTTAGTGGTGTACTTAAGTAATGTGAGCATCTCACCCTCTCCCTTGTCTCCGTGGTAGACCTTCCCGAGTTGGTAAAGGCATATCATTATGTCCCTCTTGGACCCATCCTGAGAGGGTTTAGGTTTTGTTCCGTGGTCGGTATTAATACCCTCTTGGGGGAGGTGTCCAAGTCTGAGGAGCGGCTCCTTAGAGGTCAAAGGGAGTGAAGGGCATTAGACCTGTAGTTATTTTAGGGAAATCCCTGCATTCCTAGTTGGCGGCCCGGGACCCTACTGTGCAGTAATCCCCCCTCCCTTCCCCTCCCTGCCCACTACCCTCTCCTAGTCTTGTATGTCAGTAAATTCTGAAAGTCAGTGTTGTATGCAGTTGTCAGCCAGTGTGTCCAAATGTCTACATAAAGTTGGAAGCGGTCTTGTGTTCTATAAATCAGTTCCTCTAGTCTTCTCAAGTCTTTTCAATTCTATCAAACCAGGCCATAAGGGGTGGTATGAGGTCTTGTTTCCAGTATTAGGGGATAATTTGTTTGTCCGTATTTAAGATCCGGATCATCAGGGATTTCTTGTATTTGGCAGTCAGTAAGGTTGTATGATGTAGTAGGAATGGGGCCGGTTGGAAGGGAGGGAAGCAGTCAGAGAACTTCTGAATGATGGCGTCTATCGCCTTCCAGAAAGGTTTTACCTGTTGGCATTCCCACCAGATGTGGAGAAATGATCCTGTAGTTGCATGGCATCGCCAGCATCTGCCGTCCAGTGCCGGGTTTATCTTCTGGAGGGCCTGTGGGGTTCGGTACCACATAGATAGTACTTTGAACGCCCTTTCCTGGGTCTTACTTGCTAAGGCACAATGCTGTTGTGGTGTGAAGTTATCCCCGATTACCATTTCCTATTTCCCCATGTATGCTGGTGCTGGGAGATTTAAGTTTTGTTCTAGTAGGAGATATAGGAGGGGGGTCGCATGAGGTTATGGGTCTGGGTCAACGCACATGTGTTCAAATTGGGTTAAGGCTCTAAACAAGTTTGTTTGTTGGGGTATCTGACTTATGAGCTGTTTCAGTTGTTCATATTTCATGCTGTGTAGAATCGTGCCCGGTCAGGTAGACATCTTAGCGTGTCGCCTACTGTCATATGTCTGATCTGAGCTTGTTTGCAAGTGAAAAAGCATGCAAATGCCCTATTCTCAGTCCCAGGAGGAAATTCGGGATTATTTGATAAGGGGAAGAGGGGTGAGGGGAAGGAGGAGAGACCTAGCTTTGGTGTGATAATGTGCCATATGTCCAGAGTGGCCTTTACACAAGGTTGTAGTTTCATTAGTTTCCTGCTTTCTTCCAGTTTCATCCAAGTCAGGGCCGTTAAAGATCCGCCTGTCTGTGCCTGTTCGATCCCTTTCCACAGTTTATCAACCCCGTACTTAGGCCACTCTAGCATTCTCTGTAAGTGGGAGGTGCGGTAGTAGAGGAAGAAGTCAGGGACGGCCAGCCCACCTTCTGTTTTCGGTCTGGAAAGTGTTTGATAACTTATCTTGGGTCTGTGAGGGCTCCATATATAGGTGATCACCAATGTTCTTAACGCAGTGAAGAAAGCTTGTGGGATCTTGATAGGTAGTGTTTGGAATAGGTAGAGAATACTTGGTACGATGCTCATTTTTATAACTGCAATGCATCCTAGCTAAGATATGTGGGGCAGCATCCAATCTTTGAGGTTTTTCCTGAATGTTGTAAGCATGGGGGTAAAGTTTGTCTGGTAGATGAGTGAGAGATCCCTCGTGAGTCACAGCCCCAGATACTTGAGAGCTCTGTCGGACCATTGGAGCCGAAAGCTTGAGCGCAGTACGCTAGTTCTCTGGTCAGGTACCGTGATATTTAGTGTGGCAGATCTCCATGCCTCTGGATTATTATTTAAAACCTATTTTGTCTGTTTGTTCGTCAGTTCCCGGTTGTTCGTATGTTTCCTGCTTGCATTCATCAAAAGAGGAATTAACTACCAAATGGCAGGCCACCCAGCAGGGAAGTGTGCTGCTCGTTAACCTTTCTGCCCTTATTAACATTGTGGTTAACTGCAGACACTCCCAATTCCCGAACGGTCGGCTGGGTGGTCGTCGTCCGTACGAACGAACACGTGGCGGCGGTGGCCATCTAGGACAGTCGAACGCTAAGCGGCGTTCATCGACAAATACATGGAACTGATTTCGGACACTGTTTCCCATGAACACCACTGACATTACCAACAACCCATCACTTTGTTCCAATTCATACAAACGCCATGCCATTCGGTAAATTGACAATACACGAACAGAACTATACCAGATAGTAAACCCATGGAGCTCATTCGTTTAATTGAACGCACAATGTATAAACTTTAACTCCATGGCGATTTGATTATATGTATGGGAGGAGAACACCCCGTCGCATAACTCAGCAGAAAACTACTACCCAGAGAAGTGGGCTATGCAGCAGTGGAGAAGGAATGTTTAGCCCTGGTTTGGGTCCTTAAGAAACTTACTTCCTATCTTTATGGACAAGAATTTTCCCTGGTCACCGACCACAACCCATAGGTCTGGCTTAACCGGGTCGCAGGAGACAATGGCAGGTTGCTACCGTGGAGCTTAGCCCTGCAACCCTATAACTTCACCATCAGCTACCGACAGAATGGCAATGCCGATGGGTTGTCCCGGCAAACAGACATCACTCCAGCTTCCTAGTTCCGGAGAAGTATCAAGCCGGGTCTGCCGGAGTGTCCCACAAGGAGGGAGCCATGTGGCAGATCTCCCTGTCTCTGGATTATTATTTAAAACCTATTTAATCTGTTTGGTCGTCAGTTCCCAGTTGTTCGTATGTTTCCTGCTTGCATTAGTCAAAAGACGAATTAACTACCGAATGGCAGGCCACCCAGCGGGGAAGTGTGCTGCTTTTTAACCTTTCTGCCCTTATTAACATTGTGGTTAACCGCAGACACTTCCAACTCCCGAATGGTCGGCTGGGTGGTCGTCATTCGGATGAACGAACACGGTGGCCATCTTGGACAGTCGAATGCCCAGCGGTGTTCGTCGACAAATACATGGAACTGATTTCGGAAACTGTTTCCCACGAACACCGCTGATATTACCAACTGTCCATCGCTTTGTTCCAATTCATACGAACGCCGTGCCTGATAAACTTTAACTCCATGGCGATTTGACTATATGTATGGGATCTGAGCGCTGTTCGGTTATAATGTGCGCTGAGATCTAAGCTATCTGGGGATACGTGGAGTGTGGGGGTTCCGTTCGGTATATAGAAGGCGTATGCCTGAAGTTGTGGGAGGGATTTAAGCCCTATATAACCCAGTGAACCCCGTTGCTTACATGTCTCCGTCAATTCCGGAAATTCGCCTTCGCTTCCGGTTCACGCAGACCTCTGACGTCATTTTGCCGCAACGCGCCTACAACGACGGTCAGGTAATTCCTTGCGAAGATTCGTGAGTATAACACACGAACAGGACCAAGTTTCAACCTCAACTGTAAGTCTTATCTATACGAACACAGTCTCATTCTTGGGAATTTCCTTTCGTGCAATTCGTCATCCGGCTAAGATAAACGTTCATAGAAACCAACAATTTCAATAGTCGGGAAACGTTCGGATAAACCCATTTCAGGAATCTAATTCTAATACCAGCTCTATTCGCATATTTCATTCGCTTAAACCTTTACTCTGTTCGGCTAAATCTTTTTCGAATTAAATAGATACACTCAAGTCACAAAGCATATTTGCACGCATTTTTCAATCAGGTGGAATTCAGATACAGTCATGGAACGCCTATTTTACAACCTAGACAAAATATTGAGTTATATCGCATAAGATCACATAAAACATTTAGATTCTTTTGTTTCTTCTAACAAACAATTGTTAGTGTATTGAGAGCAGAGTGTCAGCGCTATGTATAAACGATTTGCATTTAAGCAATCTCTAAAAGTGTGCAAAAACAACCACTTGTGGTAGGTAAATGGTGTAAATATAAGTATAAACCACCTATATACCCTCAATCAGTGGTATCTCTATACACAACATAAAATATATTTTGAAACTTGCAAAAAGAGTCCAAAAAGTTCTGGGTTGGAGTCTTTGGAGGGTTAATCTTTTGTTGCAGTAGTGGAAATACCATCCATAGAATACACTGAAGTTGTTGTGTAGATTTTACCTTAAAAAGACACAAAAAAACACAAAAAGACACAAAGTTTTTTTTGTTGTTGTGTAGATTTTACCTTAAAAAGACACAAAAAAACTTTGTGTCTTTTTGGGTTTTTTTGTGTTTTTTTGTGTCTTTTTAAGGTAAAATCTACACAACAACTCCAAAGACTCCAACCCAGAACTTTTTGGACTCTTTTTGCAAGTTTCAAAATATATTTTATGTTGTGTATAGAGATACCACTGATTGAGTGTATATAGGTGGTTTATACTTATATTTACACCATTTACCTGCCACAAGTGGATGTTTTTGCACACTTTTAGAGATTGCTTAAATGCAAATCGTTTATACATAGCGGTGACACTCTGCTCTCAAAGTTATTTTGATAAGATTTTTTAAGGAATTTTATTTTGTGTTTAGCTGCTGGAATATCTGTTTGATTTATTTTATTGTATATTATTTATTTAATTACGGTTGCGCTCTCCTATTTCATTTTAATTGTTAGTGTATTGGTGAAAGACTATATCTTTTTCAAGAGTAATTTCTTAAGGGCAAATCTAAGATTTTATGCAGTATTGATATGAATTATGCCTCAAACATGTTTTATTTTATGCATTTTTTTTATTTACCAGTTTATCTGCTCTCAAGTTGTTGCTAACATATTAAGTCAAGGGGGTTTACCTGGTGAAATTAATCTCCTTTCATTTCTAGGGATAAAACTTACGGAATACTTTGCTATCAATTACGCAAGTACGGTTTGGTTAGTAATAACCCCTTTCATTTAAAAAAAAAAAATTTCTTTCCCCTTCTTCCTTTCTTTCTTCACTCCTCTAAACGAATAAACTTACTTTAAACAGCAGGTTATAAGTATTCAGAACTAGAACCAAGTCACCAAATCGTGTTAATCTAGGCACAATTTAGTCACAAACTTTATACATTTAATAAGTATATATATATATAAAAAAAAACTAATCAAATTGCTACCTATTTTTCGTTTCTCATCTCTTTCTCTCCCCCTCCTCCTGTGTCCATTCTCCGCAACTTGGGGGCCTCAGCCTGAGTAAACCACCGGTTAATACAGATACAAATAGCTCATTAGGTCGTTTCCAGTACTCATCACAAATTCACGTACAGGTAAGGATAACGAGCATTTCAAACAATACCTTCAGTCTCACATTTTATTGTCCCTTCCAGTTTAGACGTGGCTGGCTGTCAGGGTCTTAGAAGCCCAATAGCGGTAATCTCCTCCCGGCTTCTTCGCCTTAGGTTAGTGGTCCCGCGAGGCCAACACCCATCTTCAGGCCCCTCGGGCCAAATCATAGTTAGCCGCCTCGCATGTGGTATAGAGAGGGCCTCACCTGTCACCCCCATTCTATCTTATGCTTACTACTCACCGAGAGGCCAACAACCCGCCACAACGTTCGATGTCCACGAAATCCCCTCACGCCAAATCATAGGTAGAGCCTTTCAAGCCGCTTGGCACCTAGCAGGGCCTCACCAGTCACCAACCTAGTGTAATTGCTTTGCCACGGAACGGCACTCGCTAGTCAGCCAGCACACTATTTTTTTTTTCATTTTATTTAACCTGAACGTTTCCTCTCACGCCCTTAGCATGTCTAACGCTTCAGTACAAGACGATGAGCTATCGCTTGCCAGCACCCCATCCAGGTCTAGCTCTCAGTCAAGACAATCCAGTACGACATCCAGCTACAGATCCTGGACCGTTCCAAAAATTACAGCCGAACTGAATAGAAGGAACATTCCCTTTCCGGCTACAGCCAGGAAAGCTGAACTTTTCCATTTACTAAACACCCAAAACGCTGAGGAAACTCCGGGCCCTAGTTCTGAATGTACAATGCAAAACAGTTTAGCAGAACTACGGAGTATGTTGACCTCTTTGGTAGCTTCTGTAGCTACTATAAACAACAGGTTAGATAACCTGGAAGCCACTAGTCAAACTAGCATTCCAGAAGTACAAATTCCTCCAGGACAACTCAAAACAAGCTCAGGAGGTAACCCCACTCCTATTCCTGCCCAAAAACAAATATTATTAACCCAGTACATCTGATTCCAAAAAATCTAAAACGTGACATACTAGAAGGGAAAGATGTTAATCTAGCTTCCCTCCTCATTGCCTCACAGGATATAATCGAAAATAGGTCTTACAATTTCGACGATATATCCGTTGTATTGAAATCAAGAGATCCTAAGCTCAATAAAAAGCTAATTATTCCTGAATTTGTGCTAGCCTTTGGGTTATATAGGGATGTAATTTGCTCTTCCTTCCCACATCGTAGAGAAGAGCAGGATCTATATCTGCACAAGCTAGTGGAACTAGCTTACAAATATGGCGGTTACGCCTTCTACGACTACGATAAGTCCTTTTCAGTCAGATCAGCCACATCACTGGCTCAGTACAACACTCCTACTGACTGGAGTCAGTTGGACACAGAATTATTCTGTAGACATTTCGCGGGGCTTAAAACACCAGCATGTGCAATATGTTCTTCAGCTTCTCATACAGCAAATTTTTGTCCCAGTAATATAGATGGTCCGTCTACTAGTAACACCAATCCAGACTATCTTGCTCAGAGGGAAATGAAAGACAAGTTAGGAAGGCCTATAGTGTTTCTTGGCAAAGCACAAGTTTGCAATAACTTCAATTCCGGGGGGGAGAGGGGGGTGGTGTAGTTATAGCGCTTGAAGACTGATCCACAGTTGCTCAATCTGTTTTAGAGTACACGCAAAAACTATGTGTCCAAACAAACTGTTCCCTAAGAAAGCAATGGCCCCAATAAATATACCCAATTTACAATGTTACTTGACTGAACATCCTTCTTCACAACTGGTTGACTTTCTCATCTCTGGTTTCACTAGAGGCTTTCATACAGGTTTAGTAGCATTCCATTCAGGCATACTAGAATGCCCTAACCTACAGTCTGCGATAACAGACCCAGCCAGTCTAAAAGATCTGCTCAACAAAGAAGTAGAATACGGTTTTATGATAGGACCCTTCACCACTCCACCATTCACTTCATTGAGAACAAGCCCTCTGTGTATAGCCACGGGTAAATTTCATAATAAAAAGAGGTTAATAATCGATTTCTCAGCACCTCACTCTTCCACCTCCCCAAGTTTGAATTCCCTTATACCTTCAGAAGACTTCTCACTACAATATGCAAAAATAGACGATGCCATACAAGCAGTTTCTATTTTTATCCTCATGGAATGGTAGGTCACTGTTCATTTCCCCCATCTCTGACGAATCCCCGGTTATCTGGACAGACGCTGCGGGTACGCTGCGATATTCGGGGACGAATGGGTCTATGACAGCTGGCCACCCGAAACAGCTACCCTAGAAAATTTTGACAAAACCTCAGCATTGTTCGAGATCTTCCCGATAGTAGCAGCAGCACACATTTGGGGAAAAAATTGGAGGGGTAAAGCAGTTAGGTGTTTTTCTGACAACATTGCAGCTTGTAAAATAATTAACAAAGGCCGCTCTCAATCCCTGTCAATTATGAATCTAGTTAGGAAACTTACATGGTTGGCAGCAAATTTGCAGTTTTACATTTGTTGTTTTCATGTTCCAGGCATTTTCAATAACGCAGCTGACGCTATGTCACGTTTTAATTTACAGGAATTTTTCAGACTGCACCCTACAGCGAGCAAGCAACCCAAAACTCCTCCTCAATTCAAAGACCTAGTCATGCATTAAACCAATTATTAGCTCACAGTAGAACTCTCGCACAGGCAGGATTGTCAATAAACACTAAAAGAGCATACGATAGGGCATTTGACATGTACAATAAATTTGTTCGTGACTTTAACATAATAAATCAATTTTCTGTAGAAACCATGGTTGCGTTTACAACTTTTTGGCACTTCTCATTAAAACTAGCCTACAATACCATCAAACTATACTTGACAGGGATACAACATTTCATGCTAACTCTTTATCCAAATAAGACTCCTTTCTTATCCACATACCCCATAAAAAACATACTAAAAGGTATCCAGAGACTAAAAATCCAAAAATCCCTCAAGATACTCCCCATAGACAGCAACATCTTTAACCCCTTAAGGACACATGACATGTGTGACATGTCATGATTCCCTTTTATTCCAGAAGTTTGGTCCTTAAGGGGTTAAAGAAATCTCCAAGTTATTGGATAAAAGTCCTAAAATATCTGACATTGACATTTGCCTTAAACAAAAAAACGTAACCAAAGTAAACGATCATTACGTTCTATCGATCCCCCACACGAAAACAAACCAAACAGGACCCCCAGTGGAGGTTAAATATTTCCCTACCGGTTCCAAATGGTGTCCAGTTCAAGTACTAGATAACTTGATAAAAATATCAGCATATTAGAAATCACGAACTGCCTCTGTTGTCCCTACAAGGAAAGCCACTTACTACTAAACAATTCATGCTATACATATGTTCTTTATTACTCAGACTCGGCCTCAATCTGAATTCCTTCTCAGGGCACTCATTCCGTTTTGGGGCTGCCACTGCAGCCTCAAGTAGTCAGGTTCCAACACATATTATAAAGAAAATGGGTCGCTGGAAATCTTCTGCATTCAACCGGTACATTCCAAACCCAGAGAAAGAAATCACACTCGCTTTCTATAATATGTCTAAATAATGTTGTTGTTGTTGTTATGGTAATAAATAAACATGTTTACATACTTTTTGGCCCTCTTTTTTACAGGCCTAACCTCTCGTCGGTTTCGGCACACCTCAACCGACTCTCTTGTTTATCAAAACTACACTCATTTTAAGTATACGCCCTTTCATAATCCCGTACACAAATTAGGATATATGTATTTTAATGTGTTTTTACTATTATTGTAAAATGGGAATATTCTCTATCCCTGGAGGTAATTGAGTTACTTCAAGCACTTAACCCAATTAGCTCCAGGGTAGAGAGGAGGAGTTGTACTGTTTTTGTGGTAGTGTTTGCATTCTGTACTTGTACGTGATTGGTTACTGTAAAAACTGTCTCAGTCTTCCACAAGGTTCCTATGGGAGTGTCCCTTGCTGGAAGACCTGCATAAAAGGTCTTGCATTAATGTGTGTGTGTCTGACTGTGTGTGTGTGTCTGTTAATGTGTGTGTGTCTGACTGTGTGTGTGTGTCTGACTGTGTGTGTTTGCCTGTTAGTGTGAGTGTGTGTGACTGTGTGTGTGTCTGTTAATGTGTGTGTGTGTCTGTTAATGTGTGTGTGTGTCTGTTAGTGTGTGTGTGTGTGTCTGTTAGTGTGTGTGTGTTTGCCTGTTAGTGTGAGTGTGTGTGTGTCAGCTAGTGAGTGAGTGTGTGTCTGTTAGTGTGTGTCTGACTGTGTGTGTCTGTTAGTGTGAGTGTGTTTGCCTGTGAGTGTGTGTGTCTGTTAGTGAGTGTGTGTTTCTGTTAGCTAGTGTATGCGTATCTGTCAGTGAATGTGTGTGTGTGTGTATTTAGAAGGCGGGACGGGGTGAAGGGTTGGGTGGGGGGGGAAGGGAGAGGGGGGCGCCTGAGTTTTGTCCTGCCTAGGGCAGCACAAAACCAGGATACACCACTGCATATCTGGTGTAACAGTAGTGTACATTTAAAAAAAATCAACACTTTTTTGACTGTGAAATAATAGCAGTCAGTTTCCTTCACGCGTGTGCGTTTCAGGGCCTGCCAGGGCACAGTGTCACACCAGTGCAACTCATATCTGGTATAACAGTAGTGTACATTAAAAAAAAAAACCTAGAAATTTGACTGTGAAATAATAGCAGTCAGTTTCCTTCACATGTGTGCGTTTCAGGGCCTGCCAGGGCACAGTGTCACACCAGTGCAACTCATATCTGGTGTAACAGTAGTGTACATTTAAAAAAAAAAATTTTTTTGACTGTAATAGATTGAATAGCAGTTAGTTGTCTGCAAGCGTGTGTGTCAGGCCTACAGTGTCTACTCTGCCAACTTCTGCCAGTGCACAGTGCCACTCATATCTGTTGTCACAGTAGCTTGCACGCATAGTACCACTAATTGAAAAAAAATGACAGGCAGAGGCTGGCCACTCCGCAGGGGCCGTCGTGGTCGTGGTGCTGTGATTCCCTCTGGCCCTAGAATAATGCCCAGTGTTCAGAGGCCACGTACCCTGAACTCGAAAAGTTCTGAGGACATAGTTGACTGGCTAACACAGGACACCCGATCTTCTACAGCTTTCGCTCGGAACCTTGACGCACCATCCTCCTCCAGCTTAGCTTCGGGCACCTTTCAAGTTACCACTCGCCTGCCTGCCGCCACCACCAACACTAGCACCACAGCCGCTTCACTTGATCTGTCAGAGATGTTATTTACACATCAGTTGGAAGAAATGAGTGATGCGCAACCATTATTGCCAGAGGATGTAGATAACAGGGATATGTCTCAGTCAGGCAGCATTACACACATGGACGTACGGTGTGATGATGATGATGTTGTACCCGCTGCTGCTTCCTTTACTGGGTTGTCAGATACAAGTGAAGCGATTGATGATGACGATGCGTCCGTGGATGTCACGTGGGTGCCCGCTAGAAGAGAAGAAGAACAGGGGGAAAGTTCAGATGGGGAGACAGAGAGGAGGAGGAGGAGACGAGTTGGAAGCAGGGGGAGGTCGTTGCAAGGAGCTAGTGGCCCAGTCAGACAGCGTGCATCGGCACCCGGGGTCAGTCAGACAGCACGCCAATCAACGCATGCTGTTGCCACCACCAGAATGCCGTCATTGCAGAGCTCAGCAGTGTGGCATTTTTTTTTGTGTGTCTGCCTCTGACAACAGCGATGCAATTTGCAACCTGTGCCAAAAGAAACTGAGTCATGGGAAGTCCAACACCCACCTAGGTACAACTGCTTTGCGAAGGCACATGATCGCACATCATGAGTACAAGCAGCACACAAACTCAAAGCCGCCATCCTCCTCCTGGTCCAGCATCTTCAGCCACGTCAACCACTGCTGTCCTCCTTGCCCCCTCTCAACCATCCGCCACTCCGTCTCTCGCCTTGAGCAGTTCCTGTTCATCTGCCCACAGTCAGGTGTCTGTTAAGGACATGTTTGAGCGTAAGAAGCCAATGTCACAAAGTCACCCCCTTGCCGGCATCTGCCAGCTGGCTTGTCTGAACTCTTAGCCCGCCAGCTTTTACCATACAAGCTGGTGGAGTCTGAGGCGTTCCAAAAATTTGTAGCTATTGGCACACTGCAGTGGAAGGTACCCGGCCGAAATTTCTTTGCACAAAAGGCAATCCCCAACCTGTACTCGAGTCACACCGGACCAGCACTCCTGTCCGCCCTGAACGCACAGGTGGATCAGTGACTGACGCCGCACCAACTGGAGATCGGCAAAGTGGTTTGTGACAACGGAAGAAATTTGTTGGCGGCATTGAATTTGGGCAAGTTGACACATGTACTGTGCATGGCACATGTGTGTAATCTGATCGTACAACGCTTTGTGCATAAGTACCCAGGCTTACAGGACGTCCTGAAGCAGGCCAGGAAGGTGTGTGGCCATTTCAGGTGTTCCTACACGGCCAGCGGCGAAACAACATGCCAGTGAGGCGCTTGATTTGCAACTGCCCGACACGTTGGAATTCAACACTCCTAATGTTCGACCGTCTGCTCCAACAAGAAAAAGCCATTATTGACTATTTGTATGACCGGGGTGCTAGGACAGCCTCTGCAGAGCTGGGAATATTTTTGCCACGTTACTGGACGCTCATGCGCAATGCCTGTAGGCTCATGCGTCCTTTTGAGGAGGTGACAAACCTAGTCAGTCGCATCGAAGGCACCATCAGCGACATCATACCATTTGTTTTCTTCCAGGAGCGTGCCCTGCGAAGAGTGCTGGATCAGGCCGTAGATGAGCGTGAAGAGGAAGAGTGTCAGGATCGGGACAGGGATCCAACACGCAAAGTACAAACAGGAGGTAGGTACGTATACCGGACCTTAGAATGGCCGGACTAACGGAAGGAGTAAGCAAAGAATGGTCTAGAGACAAGCCGAGGTCGAGGGAATGAGAGAGCAGATAAGCGAGAGACAAGCCGAGTCAAAGGGTAATAGAGGTAAGCAGGGTAGAACAAACAAGCCGGGTCAAAACCAAAGAGACAAATAGATAACAAGAGCACTGAGTGACTAGACAAGCTAGAACCACGACAGGGCAATGAGCAAATGCATAAAGCCCTACTTTATACCCTGGTTCTAGATAGGTAATCACGCCCCCGACGAGTCCTGATTCGTGGTCGGGACTTGATTGACAGGTCGGAACGGATTGTCATCATGACGTCGGCTACTGAGCGCCGCGTCATAAAAGGAAGCGGGTTCCTCGCAGTTCTCTCGGCCGTTTACACGCCGGCCGCGAGGGACCCGCTTCCTTTTATGACGAGTGAGTCAACCCCTATGAGAGGATGAACGTCTAAGTATCTCACCTCCTCTGAGGTAGAGACAACAGGTACCCTGACAGTACCCCCCCTCTCAGAAACGCCCACCGGGCGGAAGGAACCGGGGCGAGATGGAAAACGAGAGTGAAAAGCCCTGCGGAGGCGAGGAGCATGCACATCCTCCTGAGGTACCCAAGTCCTCTCCTCAGGACCATATCCCTTCCAGCCAACAAGATATTGTAACCTCCCCCGAGAGATTCGAGAATTGAGGATGGAGTTGATCTCATACTCCTCCTGACCCTCAACCTGAACAGCGCGAGGAGAGGATACAGCGGAGGAAAACTTGTTACATACTAGAGGCTTCAACAAGGAAACATGAAAGGAGTTAGGAATGCGTAAGGCAGATGGAAGGGCCAGACGATACGCAACTGGGTTAATTCGAGTCAGAACCCTGTAAGGACCAATGTAACGAGGGGCGAATTTCATAGAAGGAACCTTCAAGCGAATGTTTCTGGTACTCAACCATACCCTATCACCTGGAACAAAAGCCGGAGCCGCCCTTCTACGCTTATCAGCGTGTTTCTTGAACAACGCGGAATTATGCAGGAGAATTTGTCGAGTTTGATCCCACAACTTCCTCAAATTGGCAACATGAACATCAACCGACGGTACCCCTTGGGAAGGAGAAACCGAGGGAAGAATGGAAGGATGAAAGCCATAATTCATGAAAAAGGGGCTAGAACGAGTAGAATCACAAACAAGATTGTTGTGTGCAAACTCCGCCCAAGGAATCAGACCGACCCAATCGTCCTGGTGTTCGGAAACAAAACAACGTAAATATTGTTCAATCCTTTGGTTGGTGCGTTCAGCAGCTCCGTTAGACTGGGGATGATAGGCAGAAGAGAAATTCAATTTGATGCCCAGTTGAGAACAGAAGGATTTCCAAAAACGGGAAACAAATTGGGAACCTCTATCAGAAACAATTTCGGAGGGTATCCCATGTAAACGAAAAATCTCTCTCGCGAATATCTCAGCCAATTCGGGAGAAGATGGCAGTTTAGGTAAGGGCACGAAATGAGCCATCTTAGTAAACCTGTCAACCACCGTGAGGATAACAGTCTGTTTTTTAGAAACAGGCAAATCGACAATGAAGTCCATAGCCAGACAGGACCACGGTCTCTCGGGAATTTCCAAGGGATGCAAAAGCCCACATGGAAGCGTATGAGGTTGTTTAGTCTTCATACAGACCTCACATGCTCCGACGAAATCTCTAATATCCTTACGTAGTGAAGGCCACCAGAAATCTTTGGAAGTCAAGGCACACGTCTTGCGAATGCCAGGATGCCCAGCCACCTTACTGTTGTGAAAGCACTGTAACAGTTCCAGTTGGAGTTCAGGAGGAACGAAATACCTTGCCCCAGGACCCTGTCTAGGAGCCAGATGCTGTAACTTCATGATCTCGGCCATCAACGGAGAATGAATCCTGAGACTCGTGTTGGCGATAATATTGCACTTGGGAACTATAGAAGACAAAACCGCCTCAGATATAGTAGAAGGTTCATGTTGGCGAGACAAAGCATCGGCTTTAGAGTTCTTAGAACCAGGTCTATAAGTGAGCACGTAATTGAAATGAGTGAGGAACAAGGACCAACGAGCTTGCCTGGCGGACAAGCGCTTGGCCTCCCCAATATAGGACAAGTTCTTGTGATCCGTCAAAATAGTAACAGGATGCAAGGTCCCTTCCAATAAATGTCTCCACTCCTTTAACCCCTTAAGGACCAAACTTCTGGAATAAAAGGCAATCCTGACATGTCACACATGTCATGTGTCCTTAAGGGGTTAAAGCCATGATGACCGCTAGTAGTTTCCTGTCACCAATGTCATATCTGCTTTCAGGCCCAGATAATTTCTTGGAAAAAAAACCACATGGATGTAACGGTTTATCCACACCTAACCTTTGAGACAAGATAGCGCCTACCCCTGTCTCTGAGGCGTCTACCTCGAGTAGAAAAGGCAAAGTCGTATCAGGGTGAACTAAAATTGGTGCAGAAGCAAAAAGTTCCTTGAGTGTCTTGAAAGCAACGAGAGCTTCAGTAGACCAAGTCTTAGTGTCAGCCCCCTGTCTGGTCATATTGGTAATAGGGGCAATAATAGAAGAGTATCCTTTAATGAAACGCCTGTAATAATTGGAGAATCCAATAAACCTCTGAATGGCTTTGAGACCCCTGGGTAATGGCCAATCTAAAATAGACTGGAGTTTATCCGGATCCATTTTAAACCTGTCCCCAGAAATCACGTAACCAAGAAAGTTTATCTGAGATTGGTCAAAACTACATTTCTCCAATTTGCAGTACAACCCATGTTGTAGAAGTTTGCAAAATACCCTTCTGACTTGTCTGTGGTGGGTCTCAATTTCTCTAGAGTGTATTAGTATATCATCCAAATATACAATAACGCAATCCTGTTGAAATTCCCTAAGAACTTCATTGATCAGGTCCTGAAATACTGCCGGTGCATTACAGAGCCCAAAAGGCATTACCGTGTACTCATAGTGCCCATATCGGGTATTGAACGCTGTTTTCCCCTCGTCACCCTGCTGAATTCTCACCAAGTTATACGCTCCTCTGAGATCTAACTTGGTGAAAATCTTGGAGCCTTTTAGACGATCAAAGAGCTCAGTAATCAAAGGAATCGGGTAGGCATTTCTAATCGTTATTTTATTCAAGCCTCGATAATCAATGCAAGGCCTTAACGTACCATCCTTCTTATTCACAAAAAAAAACCCAGCCCCGGCAGGGAAGGAGGATCTCCTAATGAATCCTTTGTCTAGGTTCTCACAAATATATTCCTCTAAGACTAAGTTCTCCTTAGTGGATAAAGGGTATACCGTACCCCTCGGAGGCATGGTCCCAGGCAGGAGTCTGATCTTGCAGTCAAAGGGCCTGTGTGGAGGTAAAGTGTCAGCATTCTTTTTGTCAAAGACTGCCTTTAAATCCAGGTACAGAGGCGGTATTTGTACGTCTGTAGACTGGGTAGAATTAGCCGGTGCGTTAACTACGCAAACCGGTGAGACTTTCTGTAAGCACCTGCTCTGGCAACCCTGACCCCATGAGACTATCTCCCCTAGTTCCCAATCAATAATAGGGTTATGTTTCTTTAACCACGGATACCCCAGGACTATAGGAACAGAAGGAGACGAAATAAGCATAAGAGATATACCTTCCTCGTGTAGGATACCAACAGTTAAGTTAACAGGTATGGTCTCACGAAAAATAACAGGCTCAGATAATGGTCTACCATCTATGGCCTCAACGGCCAAGGGTGTATCCCTTAGCTGGGATGGAATAGAGTGTTTAGTAACAAAAACTTGGTCAATAAAGCTCTCAGCAGCTCCGGAATCTACCAACGCCATAGTTTTTAGTACTCCCTTCTCCCAAGCTAAAGAAACAGGTAGCAGAAGCCTGTGATCTTTATAATTATGTATAGAGGACAAAATAGAAACACCCAAGACCTGTCCTCTAGAGAAACTTAGGTGCGAGCGTTTCCCGGGCGATTAGGACAATTTAGGCGTAGGTGCCCTCTTACTCCACAATACATACACAACCCCTCCCTTCTCCTGTACTGTCTCTTTTCTTCTGAGAGGCGAGTATTGCCTATCTGCATAGGTTCTGGAAAAGCTGAGGTTGTGGATTCAGGACTTTGAAATGAGGGAGCTAGTTTAAAGGAAGGTCTACGGGTTCTATCTCGAGTGTTCTGCCTCTCTCTTAAACGTTCATCAATACGAGAAATAAAAGAAATTAAATCCTCCAAATTTTCAGGAAGCTCTCTTGTAGCAACCTCGTCTAGAATTTCATCTGATAGTCCGTTTAAAAATACGTCTATATAAGCCTGTTCATTCCACTTAACTTCTGCCGCCAAGGACCTGAACTCTAGTGCATAATCCACAAGGGTTCGGTTATCTTGTCTAAGGCGCAACAATAATCTAGCTGCATTGACCTTTCTACCTGGAGGGTCAAAAGTTCTTCTAAAAGCAGCGACAAAGGCATTATAATTATAGACTAACGGGTTATCATTCTCCCACAATGGATTGGCCCATCTCAGAGCCTTATCAATGAGTAGTGTGATAATTAATCCAACCTTCGCCCTATCTGTAGGGTAGGAGCGGGGTTGTAATTCGAAATGAATACCTATCTGGTTTAAAAAACCACGACACTTATCCGGAGAGCCACCATAACGTACAGGAGGAGTAATACGGGAAGAAGCACCTACTGTGGCTACCTCTAGACCTGAACTTACAGGGGAGATGGATGTAGTACGCATCTCTTCTGGTTGATTATTAGAACGAGATAATAAAGCCTGCAGCGCTAGAGCCATCTGATCCATTCTATGATCCATGGCCTCAAATCTAGAGTCGGAAGAACCAACCTGAGTGTTTGTACCTGCAAGATCCATTGGCCCTGTCGTAATGTCAGGATCGGGACAGGGATCCAACACGCAAAGTACAAACAGGAGGTAGGTACGTATACCGGACCTTAGAATGGCCGGACTAACGTAAGGAGTAAGCAAAGAATGGTCTAGAGACAAGCCGAGGTCGAGGGAACGAGAGAGCAGATAAGCGAGAAACAAGCCGAGTCAAAGGGTAATAGAGGTAAGCAGGGTAGAACAAACAAGCCGGGTCAAAACCAAAGAGACAAATAGATAACAAGAGCACTGAGTGACTAGACAAGCTAGAACCACGACAGGGCAATGAGCAAATGCATAAAGCCCTACTTTATACCCTGGTTCTAGATAGGTAATCACGCCCCCGACGAGTCCTGATTCGTGGTCGGGACTTGATTGACAGGTCGGAACGGATTGTCGTCATGACGTCGGCTACTGAGCGCCACGTCATCAAAGGAAGCGGGTCCCTCGCGGCCGGCGTGTAAACGGCCGAGAGAACTGCGAGGAACGAGTGAGTCAACCCCTCTGAGAGGATGAACGTCTAAGTATCTCACCTCCTCTGAGGTAGAGACAACAGGTACCCTGACAAAGAGGAAGAGTTGTGGTCACCATCACCACCAGAAACAGCCTTATCAGCATCGCTTGCTGGACCTGCGGCAACGCTGGAATAGGATTGTGAGGAAGAGGAGTCAGAGGAGGAATGTGGATTTGAGGAGGAGGAGGAATACCAACCACAACAGGCATACCAGGGTGCTCGTTGTCACCTGTCTGGTACCCGTGGTGTTGTACGTGGCTGGGGGGAAGAACATACCTTCAGAGAGATCACTGAGGACGAGGAACGGGACATGAGTAGCTCGGCATCCAACCTTGTGCAAATGGGGTCTTTCATGCTGTCGTGCCTGTTGAAGGACCCTCGTATAAAAAGGCTGAAGGAGAACGACCTGTACTGGGTGTCCATGCTACTAGACCCCCGGTATAAGCAGAAAGTGCCTGAAATGTTACCGAATTACCGCAAGTCGGAAAGGATGCAGCAGTTCCAAAATCAATTAAAAAGTATGCTTTACACAGTGTATAAGGGTGATGTCACAACGGGAATCTAACAGGGGAAGAGGTGAAAGTAATCCTCCTCCTCCCATGTCCACGCTGGCAAGGACAGGACGCTTTACAGACGTGTTGTTGATGGAGGACATGCAGAACTTTTTAAGTCCTACGCATCGCCACAGCCCTTCGGGGTCCACCCTCAGAGAATGACTCAACCGACAGGTAGCAGACTACCTCGCCTTAACTGCAGATATCGACACTCTGAGGAGCGATGAACCCCTTGACTACTGGGTGTGCAGGCTTGACCTGTGGCCTAATCTATCCCAATTTGCGATAGAACTTTTGGCCTGCCCCGCTTCAAGTGTCCTGTCAGAAAGGACCTTCAGTGCAGCAGGAGGTATTGTCACTGAGAAGAGAAGTTGCCTAGGTCAAAAAAGTCTAGATAACCTCACCTTTATTAAGATGAATGAGGGATGGCCAGAAAGAGTCCCTGTGGGTTTTAAAATTCACCTGCCTATTGAAGTCTATGGCGGTTTGCCCGGTTTGCCTGTTCACGAACATTTGCGGAAATTTGCGTTCGCCGTTCGCGAACAGAACATTTTATGTTCGCGACATCTCTACTCTTCATGTCTCTGGGCCTGATGTATCAATGCCAGCGCCTGTGTCGTGTTATCTCTGGCTTCTCAGTAGGGTATAAAGCCCACTTAATCCGCCTGTACCAGGTTAGGCAGGTATGTTTTCTTTCTGGTTGCCAGGATCTTTACGAACAATTTCAGGTCGATGTTCAGGAATTATGGGTCTGTAATTGGCACATTGCTCCAGGTCCTTGCCCTCTGTAGGAATTAGGGTAATATTGGCAGCCAAAGTTTGGGTAGGCAAACGCTGTCCCTGTGTAAGTAAGTTATATGCTTTTTAAAAGTGTGGATACAGGATGTCTGCAAATTGTTTATAGTAGCGCAGCATAAGTCCGTCTGGGCCCGGGTTTCTATCGCCTCCCTTGTAAGTTTTGAGTGACAATGAGCTCCCAGGTATTCTCGTATGGATGTTCGTCGGGACATCTGTGGGCTGCACCCATTTGATGACTCTCGGGAGTATAGATTCTTGAAGTACGTGTGCGCTATCGTAGCAATCTTGTCTGGTAGACATTGGGCCAAGCCTCGGCGGTCACGTGTTTCAAGAACTTGCCCTGGGAAGCATTGGGAGCGTAAATGTTGGCCAGAGTATATTCCTGGTCTAAAATCGTCCCCTTAATAAATATGAATCTGCCCTCCTTGCCTATGAGGGTATCTTTGTGCTCAAATGGGATCGATTTATGTATGAGAATTGCAGTACCTTTCAATTTACTTTCTGAGTTATTACCATAATAGCCCTGTGTGTAGAGATGGTTGGTCAGTTTCGAGACATTGTCCCCTCGGAAATGCGTTTCCTTGACGTAGACTATGTGGGCTTTGTTAGACTTGAAATCTCTTAGAGCTAAGGACTGTTTCTCAGGCGTATTAAGGCCTCTGTCGCTAATAGAATGAAACTTCAGGTCAGTAGGTTTAAAAGGGGATCTGGGGGGTAGCTGTGTGTCCTTGTCTGGTGGGTCACCACTAGTACTGTTGAGAGGTCCCGAGCCGCCCGCCACACCCAGAGGGTGGGATGATCAGCGTCAGTCAGTCTACCCAGTACAGTCAATATGTAGGTACCGTAGCGCACCTACAATTCGTAAAAGGTAAATGTAATCAACAAATAGAACAGTATAACATTCAAAGAAACAATTTCATATTTTACAGGGTTAGTCTGGTCTCAGACTAAGATATGTGTACAATGTGTCGGTAGGAGTGAGAGAGCAAGGTTAGGATTCGGCTCCAGACTTGCTGAATGCAGGAAACCCACTTACTCTATTTATGCAAAAGGATTGTATCGGGACTTCAGGAAGTAAGGTGTGTCCCTTTTGTCGTGATTTGGAGGGGGTCGAGACCCCAGTAAAGAGGCTATAGTATGAAGAGCATATACGAGTTTACCGAGCTCTCACAGTGTGTGTATCTCCTGGCCTCAGTGTGTGAAGTCAAGCAAAAATGTGAGTTATCCCCTGCATTAAGTTGTAGGGGCTGGGGATAAGGCTATGGGGTATAGGTAAAGCAGAATGGAGGTGCGGCCATATCTCCTCTGGGTCCTAGTATAGCCAAAGCTGCAATTAGCTTGGAACCATTAAAGCAAAGATTTAACCACATGTCTGGAGGGGGGAGAGGGGAAAGCACGCTTCTTGATCCCCGCACCCCCTCCTGCGGGCCACCCGGCCCCTAAACAAATGCATCCCCGGTCTCGCCCAACCAGTAGATGATAGAGTCCGCAAATCAGTGGTATAACACCATCATCTCTGGTGCGTGTAGCGTGGTCCGTCGGCTATATTTCATAGGGCCGCGTGGGCGTGGTAGTCCAGGAATCCAGTGGATGTGCTGTATCCAGACTAGTAATTCCACTCATCAGAGAGAGAGGGAGAGAGAAAAAAAAGTCCCCAAAAGTTGAGACTAGAGTTGGCAGATGGGTATCACCCAAACATTACATGAAGCAAGGTTGGTAAAGTAAAATAAGGGTCGGTGCTGAGCCGTATGGGTGTGTGATCAGACCCACCTCATCCAGGCGTTGTATACCAGGGGGGCTGCTTCCCAACAGAGTAGTAGGTGGTGGGTAACAAAGGGGGGATCCGAGGAGTACGCTTGCCCCAGTTCCTGCTACAGGGTTCCAGTATGGTGTCGCTGGTTTGCCGTTTAATATTGGAGATGGGCAAGCACGGGACGCCCATGCAGCAGGCAGGGTAAGGTGTGTACAGTCGGGGCCAGTTCCATTAAATGTAGAAGCAGGTGGTCTGCGAGGGTAGGCCTGCTTTATAAAAGCGCCGTTGGTTTGTGGTAAGCTTCCATAGGTAAATAGTTAGAAATAAGGAAAAAATGTAAATCAAGCCGTCCACTGTCTTGGTTTGTAGTGCAATATCCATACGCCAACACAGGCAGTGTATGTTATTGCTGGAGGTGGTCCAGTGAATGCCGTTCCAAAGGCAGGTGTGGCGAGGTTGGTAAGGTAAGGCCTTCATGGCGTGGTTAAGGTGCGTTCGGGCTGCAGAGTTGGGTCCGTTTCAGAGAGGTATCGTGGTCCAGGGGTGCGTCTCCTTACTAGGATAGTAGTGATTGGTAGGAGAAGAAAGTCATGCTGTCCATTGATTCAGTTTGCAATAGTTTGGCATCATTATTGTTAGAGTTAGTCTGCCTTTCTGCTTGGAGAGTGGTCAGGTGGGTATAGGAAAGGTGAGGAGCAGGTGTCCAGGGGGATTAGCGAAGGGATAGCGGAAGGGAGGGAAGCTAGGAGGGTGGATGGGTGGGGCGAGGGGGTGGGCAGGTGAGAGACAGGAAGTGCTGTTATCAACGGGATATCGCTAGTGACTGTCCCCAATTCTTACGCCTCCCTAAAAGGTAGGCCATACGGGGGTCTGATGAGGGGTGACTTCATCAGGTTCCTCCCTTCTTATTGTCTTAAGGTCAAAAGGTATGTCACCACTTGGATTGTTTTCAGGTGGTGTGGCCAGGCCATGACAGGCTTAGTCATTTGGCGGGGGGTGGCAAGTAGGCCTAGGGTACAGTGACTTAGGAGAAGTGGGTTATGGTATTTTAAGGCCGGATATTAGTCCCCTGAGGATTCCTCATATCAGCAGGGGCCCTTGTCATTTACTGTGAGTTTGTTCTTTGTTGGGGGATAAAATAAAACAGTGTGAAAGAGACAATCCCAACCCCCCACCGAAAATAAAACAGATACAGGGTACACAAACCCCTATCAGGGTGAAGTGTGGTTTCCCCTATGTGGGAGGTTATTTTGTCTGTGCAAAGGGCTCAACCGGGTACTATGTGGACGCTTAAGGTCCGTGTCTAGGGGCTCGGGTATATAGGCTATCTCCCTGTACCTCGTGTCGGGTGGGTGAACCCTTCTGATTTCCCCTCAGTGGGGTGTGAGAATAGAAGGGACAGTGGGGAGAGTGTTAGGAGGGAGTGCCGGTGAGAGAGGGAAGAGAATAAAGAAGTAGACAGCAAGAGAGAAGGGAGAACGGGGAGGAGGGAGGGTGGAAAGTTGGAGTTCCCGTTGTAGGTGTCTGATTGTGCCATATACAGGATGGCTTCCCTCAACTGGAAGGACTCCAGGCAGCATATTACATCTCGCGGTGGTTCCTCAGGTGGTCCGCTCGGGCGTAGGGCACGGTGGGCTCTAACGAAGGCCACAGGGGTCGCCGTGTCTCTGTCCAGGATGTTGTTGAAAATTGCTTCCAGGGTGGAGGACAGTTGTGCCGGTGTGTCTTCCATCTCGGGTAGGCCTCTGAGCCTCAGGTTGTTCCAGCGTACCCGGTTGTCTAAATCCTCCACATGGAGGGCCATGCTCCTCAGGTCCTCCTGCTGTGTCTGGAGGGTCCTCTCCGTCTGGTTCCTTAGTCCCTGCAGGTCTTCGTGCAGGGCCTGGATATCCGCCCTGATTGAGGTCTGCAGGGCATTGTTGGCAGCCGCCAAATCATCTCGGGTTGTAGTGCCCGCTGTAACGGCAACCATGCGCGGTCTTGCGAAGAAAAACGTGGGGAGATGTCCTCCCGTCCGTCTGAGGCCTCCTCCGACGCGGACTGGGATGCCAGGTCTGCTGGGTGGGACAGATAGTGTCGCAGGGATGGGGTAAGGGACCCCTTTTTAGGTTCTGTATGCTTCTGTGAGCTGCCGGCTCAGTTGGATTTCCCCATCAGGGCGGGAAGATAGGGATAACAGGCTTGTAAAACACGAGGCCAAGGAGCAGTGAGAGCTTATGCGACCATCTTGGATCAGCGTCAAGCCCCACCTCGGTGTCCCATTTTAGTTCCATGAACTTGACAATCAAACAATGCTGCCTGCGTTCATGCGAACAAGATGGCCACCACCTTGTGGTTGTTTAACCCCTTAAGGACCAAACTTCTGGAATAAAAGGGAATCATGACATGTCACACATGTCATGTGTCCTTAAGGGGTTAAACAAATTGCGGCCACCCAGACGATCAATTAAAACACTGAGGTGAGAACCATTCCAAAGTGTTAGTAGGGGTGGTCCCTGGTTCCTGCGGTTGTTCGTTCCCAAATGGTATAAGGAAATTACACGAACCAAGGTATTTAAACTGTCTTTTACAGATTTCCCTGTAGGGCCCATAGTCTGTGGGCAGGAGGCTGGCAAGCAGGCTCCTCCAGGAGCTCGGTGCAAACTCACGTGGAAAGGAGAGTTTGTCACAGGAGCATTATGCAGAGATTTGTAAGCAGAATTTCAAATTGTGCCAATGCAAGGACTGACAGAGGGGGGAGGTGCGGGCAGACAGAAAGATGAGCCTCACCACCGCGTTCATTATAGACCTTAATGGGGCAAGTTGGGAGCACGTAAGACCACCTAGAAGTGGATTTCAGTAGTCAAGGCGAGAGAAGATAGTGGCGCTGACCAGCAACTTAGCTCCGTCTGGCATTAAATAGGGGCGCATGCCAGCTATATTTTTGAGATGGAAGCGGCAGGATTTTGCAACTGACTGGATGGGCGAAGGAGTGGTCGGAGTCAAAGAGAACACATAGGCAGTGAGCTGGCAAGGTTGAACTGATGTAAGCGCAGTTAATTTGGAGGGAGACAGAAACACAAGTAGCAACATTTGAGGGCGGAAAGACCAGAAGTTCTTTTGTACAGGTTGAGTTTAAGAAAGTGAGCAGCCGTCCAATTAGAAATAGCAGAGGCAGTCAGAGACTCGAGTTAAAAGGGGCAGTGAGCGATCAGGAGAGGACAGATAGATTTGCGTGTCATCCACATAGAAATTATATTGGAAGCCAAAAGAGCTGGTAAGTTTACCAAAGGAGGCAATAAAGATCAATAACAGTAAAAGACCAAGGACTGACATTTGGGGAACACCAACGGAGAGGGGCTGGGGAGAAGAGGCAGAGCTAGTGAAAGAAATACTGAAAGAGTGCTGCGAGAGGTAGGAGGAGCACCAGGAGAGAACAATATCTAGTAGTCCGAGATTACGGAGGATGAGAAGAAAATGTTGATGATCAACAGTGTCAAAACCAGCAGAACGGAGAACAAGGACAGAATAGAGACCATGAGATTTTGCAGCAATTAGATCACTGGATACTTTGGTCAGTGCCATTTCTATAGAGTGAAGTGTGTGGAAACCAGACTGAAGCCAGTCGGGCAGAGAGTTGGATTCAAGGAAGTCTGTCAATCTTGCATACACAAGATTGAGTTAGGGTAGAGGTTGGGCTTTTTCAGAGTCGGGGTTACAGTTGCATGTTTGAAGGGTGATGCTGTAGAAATCTTCTCAGTGAAGTGAGCTGTAAAGGTTGTTGCGGTTAAGTTTGTAGGAGTAGGAGAGCAACAGGGCAAAGAAGAGAGTTAAAATTGTGAAATAGTTGTTTGAGTTCACAGGAGAGTGTGGTTATGAGGTTATTGAAGTAATTTACTTTTGCAGAGGAAAGAGCCAAGCATACATTTATAGTGGAAAAAGTCAGACGTAGAGTGCGACTTTCTCTAGCAATGTCCGGCAGTTCAGGAATAGTTTTGGCGGTATCCGGTCAGCTTAGTTGGTTGCCAAGGTTTAGTTGGGGGCCTTGCTGTGTCTAAATGTAGGAGGTGCCATGATGTCTAGTTGAGAGTAGCGGGTGGAATTGTAGAAGGAGGTTTCAGAGCTAGGGCAGGTGAGGTTTGAGATAGGTAGAAGGAGAGTTTGGAGGTTGGTGGAAAATGTCTTTAGGTGAAAACAATGGAGGTTTCTGCGAGATTGATGTGCCAAGGGTGGTGTAATTTTGGTACGGAGTATACCAATGTCAAAGGTCAGCAGATGGTGGTAAGTTAGAGTAAAAGGAACATTGGAGAGATTAGAGGCAGTACAAAGATTGGTAAAGACGAGATCAAGAGTGCTTCCCGCTGTGTGGGTTGCTGAATTAGACCATTGCATGAGGCTAAAGGAGGAGGTTACAGAAAGCAGACGAGAGGCATCAGTGCAGTTAGGGTTGTTGATTGGGATATTTAAATCCCTAAGTATAAGGGAAGGAGGGCTTGAGGAGAGGAAGCAGGGTAGTCAGGAAGAAAAGGTTTTAATGAATAGCCTAGGATGACTGGGGGAGGATACATTATGGCAATTCTTAAAGTAGTGGGTTTAAATGGGCGAACAGTGTAAACTTCAAAGGAAGGAAAAGTGAGGGCAGGGACAATTGGTTGAAAGGTACATTGAGGGGAGAGAAGGATGCCTACACTGCCTCATTGGCAGGTGAGCTTGGTAGTATGGGAGCTTTGTAGCCCACTAAAACATAAAGAGGCAGGAGCAGTAGTATCAGAGGGGGACAGCCAGGTCTCTGAGTGCTAGAAGTGTGAGAGAATCTGAGATGAAAAGTATAGCTGTTGATTTCAAATGCAGAGAGTGGACTTTCCAGAGTGCACACTAAATGTTTGTAGATGAGAGTAAATGGCAGGGTATTGGGATGAGGTTTGTGTGGTTTCTGTTTGTCTTAGCATGAGCAGAGGAAGTGGAGGGTTCAGGGTTCGGAGAGACATCACCAGCTGCTAGAAGCAGGAGGAGAGCTAGTGACAGGAGGTGTGAGTGGGTTTTGTATTCATGGGGTCTAGGATTACATCGATTGGGGGTAAGAATGGAAGAGCAGAGAAATGAGTGCAGGGCATGATATGAATGTGTATACCTCTGTGTCAGTGTGTGTATATTCCAGTGTGTGTATCTCTGTGTCTATGTGTGTATATGTGTGTATGTCATTGTGTATATGAATGTGTATACAGAGGCGGCTCTCTAATTAGGCGATTTAGGCGACCGCCTAAGGCCTCGCGCAGTCAAGGGCCTCGCGGCCGCCTAAATCGCCTGAGGGCAGACTGACATGTCGGGTTCTCGGTCTATGACCGAGGACCCGACATAGGAGGGGGCCCGGCGGCTTGCCCGGTATGCCGCTGGGTGCGAGGCCCCTCCTGTCAGGCTGCCCGGGCAGAGAGCCAGCCTCAGTCTGCAGCTCCGCCGGGTGTGAGCTGCAGACTGAGGTCTCGCAATCTCCAGCCAATCAGAGCGTTGCTGCGGGTTACCACGGCAACGCTCTGAATGGAGATCGCGAGACTTTGCCCATGTGGTCTGCAGCTCTGCATCCGGCGGAGCTGCAGACCGGAAAGCCCACTGGACCACCAGGGAGCCATCCAGGACAGATTGACTCCACCGGACCACCAGGGAAAAAGGTAAATTTTGACCCCCCCCTCACCCCATCTCACCCTGTCACCCCCCCTCACCCCATCTCACCCCCATCTCACCCTGTCACCCCCGCTCATCCCATCTCACCCTGTCATCCCCCCTCACCCCATCTCACCCTGTCACCCCCCTCACCCCATCTCACCCCCCTCACCCCATCTCACCCTGTCACCCCCCCACCCCATCTCACCCTGTCACCCCCCCTCACCCCATCTCACCCCCTCACCCCATCTCACCCTGTCACCCCCCTCACCCCATCTCACCCCCCCTCACCCCATCTCACCCTGTCACCCCCCCACCCATCTCACCCTGTCACCCCCCCCTCACCCCATCTCACCCCCCTCACCCCATCTCACCCTGTCACCCCCCTCACCCCATCTCACCCCCCTCACCCCATCTCACCCCCCTCACCCCATCTCACCCTGTCACCCCCCCCTCACCCTGTCACCCCCTCACCCCATCTCACCCTGTCACCCCCCTCACCCCTTCTCACCCCCCTCACCCCATCTCACCCTGTCACCCCCCTCACCCCATCTCACCCCCCCTCACCCCATCTCACCCCCCTCACCCCATCTCTCCCTGTCACCCCCTCACCCCATCTCACCCCCCCTCACCCCATCTCACCCTGTCACCCCCCCTCACCCCATCTCACCCCCCTCACCCCATCTCACCCTGTCACCCCCCCCTCACCCCATCTCACCCCCCTCACCCCATCTCACCCTGTCACCCCCCCTCACCCTGTCAACCCCCCGCACCCCATCTCACCCTGTCACCCCATCTCACCCTGTCACCCCATCTCACCCCGTCACCCCCCCTCACCCTATCTCACCCTGTCACCCCCCTCACCCTGTCACCCCATCTCACCCTGTCGCCCCCCATCTCACCCTGTCGCCCCCTCACCCCATCTCACCCTGTCGCCCCCCCTCGCCCCATCTCACCCTGTCACCCCCCTCACCCCATCTCACCCTGTCACCCACCTCACCCCATCTCACCCCCCCTCACCCCATCTCACACTGTCACCCCCCCACCCCATCTCACCCCCCCTCACCCCATCTCACCCTGTCACCCCCCCTCACCCCATCACCCCCCCTCACCCTGTCACCCCCTCACCCCATCTCACCCCCCTCACCCCATCTCACCCTGTCACCCCCCTCACCCCATCTAACCCCCCCTCACCCCATCTCACCCTGTCACCCCATCTCACCCCCCTCACCCTATCTCACCCTGTCACCCCCCCTCACCCCATCTCACCCTGTTGCCCCCATCTCACCCTGTCTCCCCCTCACCCCATCTCACCCTGTCACCCCCCTCACCCCATCTCACCCTGTCGCCCCACCTCGCCCCATCTCACCCTGTCACCCCCCTCACCCCATCTCACCCTGTTACCCCCCACCCCATCTCACCCTGTTACCCCCCACCCCATCTCACCCTGTCACCCCCCTCACCCCATCTCATCCTGTCACCCCCCTCATGCTGTCACCCCCCCTCACCCTGCCACCCCACTTCTCACCACCTTCTCACCCTGCCACTTCACCCTGTCACCCCCCTCACCCTGCCACTTCACCCTGTCACCCCTCTCTCACACTGCTACCCCACCTGTCACCCCGTCACCCTGCCACCCCACCTGTCACCCCCATCTCACCCTGCCACCCCACCTGTCACCCCCTTTCACCCTGTCACCCCCTCTCACCCTGCCACCCCACCTGTCACCCCCCTCACCCTGCCTCCCCTCTCACCCCACATCTGACCCTGTCACTCACCCTGCCACCCCACCTGTCACCCCCTCTCACCTCACCTGTCACCCCCTCTCACTCTGCCACCTCACCTGTCACCCCACCTCTTATTCTGTCACCCACCCTGTGAGCCCCCACACTATGTCACCCACCTTACTCTGTCACCTTACCCTGTCACTCCCCACACACCATCACCCCACCTCACACTGTCACCCTCTCTCACCCCACATCTGACCCTGTCACTCACCCTGCCACCCCACCTGTCGCCCTGCCACCCCACCTGTCACCCCCTCTCACCCTGCCACCTCACCTATCACCCCCTCTCACTCTGCCACCTCACCTGTCACCCCACCTCTTACTCTGTCACCCACCCTGTGACCCCCCACACTGTCACCCACCTGTCACTCCCCACACACCGTCACCCCACCTCACTCTGTCACCCTCTCTCACTCTGTCACCCTCTCTCACCCTGTCACCCCCCTCTCACCCTGTCACCCCCCTCTCAGCCTGTCACCCTCTCTAACACTGTCACCCCCTCTAACACTATGTCAGCCCCCCTCACACTAGGTTTCCCCCTCACACATTAGGTCTCCCCCTCACACTAGGTTTCCCCCTCACACTAGGTTTCCCCCTCACACTAGGTTTCCCCCTCACACTAGGTTTCCCCCCTCACACTAGGTTTCCCCCTCACACTAGGTTTCCCCCCTCACACATTAGGTCTCCCCCCTCACACATTAGGTCTCCCCCTTCACACATTAGGTCTCCCCCCTCACACATTAGGTCTCCCCCCTCACACATTAGGTCTCCCCCCTCTTGCCCTGTCGCCCCCTCTTACCCTGTCGCCCCCTCTTACCCTGTCACCCCCTCTTACCCTGTCGCCCCCTCTTACCCTGTCGCCCCCTCTTACCCTGTCGCCCCCTCTTACCCTGTTGCCCCCTCTTACTCTGTCGCCCCCTCTTACTCTGTCGCCCCCTCTTACTCTGTCGCCCCCTCTTACTCTGTCGCCCCCTCTTACTCTGTCGCGCCCTCTTACTCTGTCATCCCCTCTCTCTCTGTCACCCTCCCTCTCATGTTGTCACCCTCCCTCTCACTCTGTCACCCCCCTCTGTCTCTCCTCTCTTACTCTGTTACACCCCTTACACGAATGTAACCCTCTCACACTAATGTCATCCCCTCACACTAATGTCACCCCCTCTTACTCTGTCACACCCCTTACACTAATGTAAAACTCTCACACTAATGCCACCCCCTTCTTACTCTGTCACCCCCTCACACTATGCCACCCCCTCACACTATGCCACCCCCTCACACTATGCCACCTCCCTACACTATGTCATTTTCCCCACACACTCTGTCACCTCTCTCCACACACACTGTCACCTCTCTCCACACACACTGTCACCTACCTCCATACACACTATCGCTCCCTCTAAACACACGGGCACCACTCTGCGCACTCTGGCACCCTCCTGCTCTTTTACACTCACCCTGCCACAGTTACTCCTTTACTCACCCTGTAACCCCTAAAGGCAATCATTTCTACACACTGTCATAAAACATAGCGTCGCCATGAACTTAATGCCAAACGCCACAGGCAGTACACAAACATACACATGCTCAGGGAAACATACATACATATACAAAGATACTCACTGCCATACACACACTCTCAGGCACACACAGGTAGACAATGCAACAATGTATACAAAGACTAGTTCTCTATATCCAGTACTGCAAGCTTCCCCTTCAATATATCTACAGCTTCTTATACACACACAAGTCAACTGCAATTTTTTTCCAATAATGGTGTTAGTGGGGGCCTCATGTATGAATTTCGCCTAAGGCCTCGCCAAGTCTAGAGCCGCCACTGTGTGTATATGTGTCAGTATGTTTACATATGTCAATGTGTATGTTTATATGTGTAAGTATGTAAGTATATGGCAGTGAACGTGCATACATCCCAGTGATCAAACACCAATACAACATGCAAAAGCACCCCTGCACTCAAACATTACAAGAAAAAACCTGTATTAACACGCTAACATTATATACATACATTACACTACACACAAAAGCACATCTGCATTTTAAAGGCAACACTACATACACACACACCACTGCAATTAAGCGCAAACACTACACATAAGTTAACCACTGCATTCCAATGGCAACAGCTTATACAATACATCCCTAGATGCCCACAAATACTCTATACAAAAACTTGCTTGCATTCAAACGCACAAACAATACTCACAAATACAACCTTGCAAGGATGGGCAAATGGTAGATGCCCAGCATTGTTCTAGTTGTACAACAGATGGGGATTTACCTTTTTGGCCAATCTTGCACTAGATGGGGTCCCAAAACGTATCGCTTTCAGGATATTACAGAAGCCATTGCGGTTATGAATTGCCATGGCTAGAAGGAAGTATGAAATCTTTGCCTCAGCAATTCCTCCAGTGGCAGGCCAGCCTGTGGTTGACCAATTATTTAATGTTAAACTGATGAAAATGATTTAACACTGAATGGAAAGACAGTACCAAAGGTCTCCGTGCACTGTAACCAATTCAATGAGTGTCCACACTTTTTTCTAACTTCTCAATTTTTATTTTTTTTTGTCATTCTTTGTTTTATTGAGGCAAGTTTTATAAAAGGTACAGAATGAAAAAGGGGAGACGTACGTTTCTCATACAGAATAGGGATATGATAACAGTTTTAACATCTCCTGTGAGTAACAGCCTCATTTTATATTAATTGAGCGTTCCAGAATATTAGTAACAAGCAGAACTTAATAATGATTAACGTGACTAAACAAAAGTAGAGTATGATGTTATTAAACGTGAGTAGCTCCTTAGCGAATATGCCACCTTAATAGGAGGATTCTCCGTATTCAAGCTAGGTATAACAAGTATCGCACGGTGCAAGTGGTTAGGCATAAGCTTATACAGATCGGTTGGTTAGCGCTTGAGATTAGTGATGGTATGTGCATGTTGTGAAATACCGTACAAGATAAACACGCCATTTGCGTTATGGCACAAGCTGAGTTGGTATTGCTATTGTGGGGGGTCACCATATAGTCGACAGGTTTGTAAGATTATGTGAAAATTCGTATGCTGTGCCCCACACCAAATACTCCCAACAAGATAAACCTGTTATCTACGTTATGGTGTAAGCTGGGTCAGTATCGCTATTGTGAGGAGTTCTGTGGGTTAGAAAACTTAAGTGAGTGTGCACGCTGTACACAGGTGGGTACAGGCCCTGTTTCGTGAAGCATGAGCCTAATGATTGGGGGAACATAATATGCAGATTGGGCATAGTGGTTAGTTTGCCATAGTGGGCAAGTTTTGCAAGGAGAGTGTAGCTGCATTTATAAGGGAGTTATAGAGCAGAAGAAAAGTAAATAAAACAGTAAATGCAACAGAAAGTCAAGGTACATTTTGCTCTCTTGCCGTGAATAGTCCTCTGCAGATATACATGTCCGCAGTGTATGTAGTGTCAGCAAGTGTCCCAGCAAAGCCTTGGAGCAGGTGTTAGGCTCCGGAAGTCAGATTAGGATAGTCACCTAACCAATTCCCGATCTCTGCGCCTGCAATCCGGTTGCAGGGTTCCGCCTGGTGGTATGGTTTCTGGAGTCTCCGTCTGCTCTCCGGCTGGTCTGTGCTGAGTGGCGGTCTCGGGCCGGCTCATGCCGGGTTGCTAGAGGTCTTCCAGTCTGGTGCCTTCTCCAACTTGGGTCAGTGCTCACCCAGAGATGCAAGGTGCTCCGAGGGGGCGACCACGGAGTGAGTCCCCATTGGTAGTTTGGGTGACCCACCACCGGTCGGCGGGTAAGTTGCTTGGGCCGCCATCTGCTCGCTTTCCTCCGGCCTCCCGCTTTCCAGTTCTCCCCTGAGGCCCGGTTAACAGTCGCGGGTTGCCGTCTAGAGCTTCGTGGGGCAGTTGTCAGTGGGGCTTTCTCCGGGGCATCCCCAGTGGTTGCAAGCTTGGCCCCGAAGTCTTCGAACAGACGGTCGAGCCATTCTGAAAGGGATGGCAGTGGGAGCCCCGGTGCTGGGTGATGTGCGGCGTCCGCCATCTTGTGCCTCGTGGGTTCGATGTCGTTGGTGGTAAGTCGAGTTTGTTGCCCCAGTCCTGGGCCATGGGCTGCTTGTGCCGGGATATCCCTCTCCAGCAGGGGGGGAATGGAGTGTGCCGGGGAGACCGTCAGCGATGTGGGCCACAGTCGGCTGAAGGAGCGGCCGCCTCCCCCACGCCATGTGTGTAGGCCACATGTAGGCCTCGGATCGATCCCCTGGCTGCAACCTGCCAATTTTGACCTTGGTTCTGCTTTTGCAATACTGTGGTGGCATGTCCTTGGTTCTAGGGCTCAAAAGCAGGCATATGGTGGTTTGGTTTCAGGATTTTTCTTGTGTTTTTGCTCTTTTTGGTTCAGAGCTCGTCTAATGTGCGACTGAGCTGCTAGGCTGCCAGGCTCCGCCCCCCCTAACTTCTCAATTTACCGCTATTAAGGATGGGCATAATATATACATCAAAACTGCTACATTAAATTAAAGTATATTTTTGGTGTGTCCCAGTGGTGCCATTGACTTTAAAATCCAGTGCACTACTACTGAATGACATATAAACTGATACTAAATTATGTTTAGAAACCGTCCTCAATACATTTACAGCCATCTAGCAATGCCAAGTACTATTTTTTCCATCTACAACCAGAAATACATTTGTTTTCATCTTGCCTAATTTTGGCCATGAGCTGTTATCTTCCAACTCATATTTGCACATATTTAATTGATTTCGGATATAATTAGACCATTAGTATATTAATAAGTTGTCTTTGTGCTTATCATAAATGTTCTGAGCTTTCATGAAAGAAATAAAAAGGAGAATGTCTTCCTTGTTTATCCATTTCTTAATTCAAGGCAATTATATTTTTAATAGTTCTGTCAACATAATAATAGAATTGGATTAAATAAAAACCACTGTGACAATTTTCGAGTTTACAGGAAGAAATAGTTCACTATTATGGCAATAAATTTCAGGGTTATGACGTTCTGACTTTGCAAGCATTGAGTTATTAAATGTTTTGTTTTTATATGGACTCTGAAAATAGGCTTGTTGTTTTGTTCAAACTAAGCATAATCACAACAAAAAACAAAAAAACTTATGTAGTTACATTGATAAGTAAGTAAAGTAAGCAGTGTATTAACCCACAGTGAAACTCACGGGAGGTCTATATTCAGAAATACTACAGAGTGGGACAAAATTCAGAGTAGGGTTTGAGGAGTCAATAACTTTATTATTAATGACCCAGTTTTCAATGATATTACATACAGTTGTGCTCAAAAGTTTGCATATCCTTGGAGAATTAGTAATATATTATTATGTACCATTTTTAAAGAAAACATGAGCGAGCAGGCAAAACCCATTTATTTTATTTCTTATGGGATTCATATTGAACTGGAGGTTATCATAGAATGGCACAATCATAAAACAAAACATGGCAACAAAGAAAAAAAATTAAATGACCCCTGTTCAAACATCTGCATACCCTTAGTTCTTAACACTGTGTATTACCCCCTTTAGCATCAATGACAGCGCGCAGTCTTTTGTAATAGTTGTCTATTGGGCCCCTAATTCTTGCAGGTGTTACAGCTGTCTATTCGTCTTGGCAAAGTGCTTCCAGGTCATGCAAAGTCTTCGGTCGTCTTGAATGAACAACACGTTTGAGATCTCCCCAGAGTGACTCGATGATATTAAAGTCAACTTGTCCTTGTATTGTACCAAGAACATCCTATGCGCAGCCTTCATGCAGAAGAATGCAAATTGTCTGCCAGTATTTTCTGATAACATGCTGCATTCATCACCAACAATTTTCATAAGCTTTCTTGTGCGTTTAGAGCTCACACACCCAGTGGTGTATTCTGGTTTTGTGCTGCCATAGGCATGACAAAACTCAGGCACCCTCCACCCCCTTCCAAATTACTCTTCCTGACAGACACATACCCTCACTGATGCATGCACTGACATAAACTCACTGACAGATACACAGTCATTGTCACACACACTGTTTAACCAACACACACTTTCAATAGAACATACACATTCAAAGACATGCACACTCACTCACTCATTCTCACACACACACACACTCACTCACATTCACCGACTGTTAGGATTACTAATTGATCCCGCACTAGAACTGTATCACACCTAGGACTAGAAGGTAACTTCTTACCGGGCCTTAGAATAGCTGGACTTAACGTACCAAAGAATAGTCAGAATACTTGCCGAGGTCAGGGACACAGAATGGGACACAACAATAAGGGAAAGTCAAAAGTCAGGGATACCAGAATACAGGGAAGTCAAAACTAAGCCAAAGTCAATTTACCAATTAAATAGGAAGGTGCTTGCCTACAGGTGTCAATGAATTAAAACATAACATTTAATAAATTAGTTTAAAAGCTTGCCGTTGAAAATCAGCAAATAAACACAAAAATTATTATTAAATTGGGAAAACAGTCACACATTGAACAATCCGATTATTGTATCTGACAAGAGAGATTTTTAGGCCGAGTTCCTCATTTATAGAGTTTATAACCTAAGCAATGTTACACTGATAGTTCCCTTCAAGGGAAACTGATCCAAAAGTATACTAAACTATAGTTAGTGGTTATTTTTACTCTATTGATACTTTGTGTCTCTTAGTATGGCCAGTTTTAGTTTCACTGGCATTTCTAAATCTACACTACTAATCGCTTACACTTGGACTCATGCTGTAATCTCAGAAATAATTAGGATTATTCTACATTAGTTCCTTTTTCTATTTTCTTTATGTTTTTTGTCCTTTGCTCTACACTATTATTAGTTTTAGAATTTAATAATAATTTTGGTTTATTTGCTGATTTTCAACGGCAAGCTTTTAAACGAATTCATTAATTGTTATGTTTTAATTAATTGACACCTGTAGGCAAGCACCTTCCTATTTAATTACTACATACTTAGGGTTACCCCCTTTCTCTTGCCACAGCTACCGTGACACTCTGAGTTCCTATTCTTTTCCTCATCAAAATAAAGTCAATTACCAGAAATAAAAGCTCAGAAACATACTCTCAGACAACCACTAAAGGAAACCACGACAGGGCAATGTGTAAAAGGAAAAAAGGAGTTTAAATAAGTCTCCTTCAGATCCGATTGGCCGGACCCGGCCTTTGACCCCAGAACATGCGTGCGCGTCCTTTACGTGATGTCACACGCACATTGATGTCGTCAGTAACGTGGGCAGACGTGGGGCTACATATTGGTGTGGATCCATAGCAGCCCGCGTCCACCAAGATGTTGCAGGAGTCAGATATATTGCCGCATGACTGCTGAACGGCACTTCCACATTTATCAGGAAGGCAACTACTGAAAATATCGTAAGGTGAGGCTGAACATGTTACACCGACAGACACACATACACACTAACTGACAGACACATACACACTCACTGGCAAAACACACATGCACACTCACTGACAGACACACACACTGACAGATATGCATGCACACTCGCTCAGTGTCAGACACACATACACACTGAGACACACATATACATTTTGTTCCGAATGTAAATTCGAATGAATTTCGTCAGTTTGGACATTCAGATGCTTCCGAATGTCCGAAGTTCCAAAGTGCCGAATTTCAGAAGTACCGAACCGAAGTGCCGAATTGCTGAATTTCAGAAGTGCCGAACTGCTTTGGGTTTCTGAAATGTGGCAAAACAAGAGGGAAGGAAAATTACGAGAATGATTACAGGAATCTAACCATACCCCTAGCCCCTAGCCTTTAACCCTAACCCTAACCCTAACCCCACCCCTAAACCTAACCCTAGATATGTAAGTGGTTGTGCTGGTTAGAGTTAGGGGTAGGTTTAGGGGTAGGAATAGGGTTGGGGTTATGGGTAGAGTTAGGGGTAGAGTTAGAGGTAGGGTTAGGGGTAGGGGTAGAGTTAGGGGTTAGGGGTGGGGTTAGGGAATTGCCGAAGTGCCAAATTGCAGAATCACAAATTTCAGAAGTGCCGAACCGAACCAAATTGCCAAAGT
Organism: Pelobates fuscus; assembly: GCF_036172605.1. NCBI lineage: Eukaryota > Metazoa > Chordata > Amphibia > Anura > Pelobatidae > Pelobates > Pelobates fuscus. The sequence continues at coordinate 249,019,891 of NC_086319.1, read as the reverse complement.
CCCGAATTTCGGAAGTGCCGAACCGAAGTCCCAAAGTGCCGAACTGCTGAAGTCCTGAATTTCGGAAGTGCCGAACCGAAGTCCCGAAGTGCCGAATTGCTGACCGAATTTCGGAAGTGCCGAACCAAATTTTTTGTCCATGCACATCCCTAGCAGGCACAGACATGGATGATCGGATAGGCAGGCTCATATTGGAGGCATCAAAGGAGCACTGATCTTCCTGCTCAGCACCCTCGTGCACCTCTTGTGATGCCGGGGCTGGAGTGATGTCATATTATGGCTCCAGCATCACTGTCGGGTGCGTGAGGGAGCTGAGCAGGAAGATCTCAAGGGAGAGTGCTCCTTTGCCGCCCACCTCCATCATCAGCAGATGCTAACGTCAGGGGGGTCCCGAGGTGGCCAGCCAGCTAGCTCCTGTGCCCCATAGGACAAGAGGCTGGCAAGGCATCTGCCAGGGTGATTGGGGGGCAGCTTATTTTGCCGCCGCCCTGAAAGTACCATCCAAGGCAAATGCCTTGTCAGCATTGCGCTAAATACAGTGCTGCACACACCCTCAAAACATCAGTGAGCCACCACCATGCTTCACAGTGGGGATGGTAATTATTTTCACTATAGGCTTTGTTGACCCCTCTCCAAACATAGCGCTTATGGTTGTGACCATAACGCTCTATTTTGGTCTCGTCACTCCAAATTACAGTATGCCAGAAGCTGTGAGGCGTGTCAAGTTGTTGTCGGGCATATTGTAACCAGGCTTTTTTTGTGGCATTGACGCCGTAAGGACTTCTTTCTGACAACTCATTTTTGTTTGAGTATTATCGTATTGTGCTCCTGGAAACAACGACACTGTCTTTTTCCATAGCAATCTATATTTCTCCTGAGGTTACCTGTGTGTTTTTCTTTGCATCCCGAAGTTGTGGCTGAAAATTTTCTTGTCTACCTGATCTTGGCTTGATGTTTTTTTTTTCACTTCTTAATAAGTTACTGAACAGTACTGGCTAGCATTTTCAAGGCTTTAGATATCTTTTTAGATCCTTTTCTATCTTTATAAAATTCCATTACCTTGTTACACAGGTATCTAGCGTGCTCAGTGCATCCACGTGAGAGCTAACAAACTCATTAACTATTTATACACAGACACTAATCGCAATTTAAAAAGCCACAGGTGTTTGAAATGAACCTTTAATTGCCATTTTAACCTGCGTGTGTCACTTTGTGTATGTAACAAGGCCAAACATTCAAGGGTATGTAAACATTTAGTCAAGGCCATTTGTGTAATTTCGGTTATCATTATGATAAAAAAACAACAACAACTATGTGATAATAAATGGCTTCATATGATCACTATCCTTTAATAAAAGACTTGTTTTGCATGATCAATCATATTTTCAAAATCAATGCCAAAATGTCACAAGTGTACGTGGTTGGTTCACATACACCTGCTCCTTCAGATATCCCCACAGGAAGTAATTGGGAGCTGTAAGGTTGGGCGAACATTGGTTATTTCTTTAACCAATCATTGTTAACAGGAGTAGTCCCAGAAAATTGAAAGTTTGCGAATGTTGTGCCCATTCACAAGAAAGGTAGTAGGAATGAGTTGGGCAACTATAAGCCAGTAAGCCTTACTTCAGTAGTGGGGAAAGTAGTGGAAACCATTTTTTAAAGGATAGGATTGTTGAACATCTAAAATCACATGGATTGCAACATCATAGACAACATGGGTTTACTTCAGAGAGGTCATGCCAAACTCATCTTATTGTTTTTTTTGATTGGGTAACTAAAATAATAGATCAGGGTGGTGCAGTAGACATTGCTTACCTAGATTTCAGTAAGGCTTTTGACACTTTTGCACATGAAGGGCTTATCAATTAGACATGGGCAATTTGTTTCGGTCCGAATATGAATTCAGATGAATTTCGGGCAATTTGGACATTCGGAACGTCAGAAGTGCCGAGGTCCCGAAGTTCCGAATTTCCGAAATGCTGAATGTCGAAGTTCCGAAGTGTCAAAGTGCCGAAGTTCTGAAACACAGTATTGCCTAAGTACTAATATACTTACCCAGTGAAAAAAGAAGAATGTTACACTGTATACAATTTTAAATAAAAAGTATACAAACATAGCCAGGATTCAGCAGTAAGCGTTTGCAACACTTACAACAATCAAGTAACATACATTCATATAAAATGTAAGTTACTTAGCCAGTCAATGTAATGACAGGAATGAATAAGAAGATAACTCCCTAATTCCCACGTTATTAGGGAGCTATCTACTAAAAGGCTGAAAGACCTAATTGGTCTTTCAGCCAAATTTACTAATACTAAGTTACTTAGTATTAGTAAATTATGCCCCTACTCGCAATACAGCGACTAGGGGCATGTCTATTAAACAGTGAGCAGCTCAGGGGTGGGGGCCAGGGGGGAGGACATTAGGTCCCCCCCCTTATTGCAATTTAGGGCCCCCACCCGCCGCTCAGGGGTGGGGGCCAGGACATTAGGTCCTCCCCTTATTAGTATTTAGGGCCCCCACCCGCCGCTCAGGGATGGGGGCCAGGGGGGAGGACATTAGGTCCCCCCCTTATTCCAATTTAGGGCCCCCACCCGCCGCTCAGGGGTGGGGGCCAGGGGGGAGGACATTAGGTCACCTCCCCATCATTTTACTTAAGGGCCCCCACCCGCCGCTCAGGGGGGCTTGGGAGGGGGGACCCTATTTATTTATTTATTTTTTTAATAAATTTACTAGACATGCCCCTACTCGCGGTATAGCGAGTAGGGGCAACATTTACTAATACTAAGTAATTTTTACTTAGTATTAGTAAATTTGGCTGAAAGTCCAATTTAGGTCTTTCAGCCTTTTGGTAGATAACTCCCTAATACCGTGGGAATTAGGGAGTTATCTACTAAGCAGCTGCAATAGAAGTCCAGAAGTGCCGAAGTCCCGAAATTCCAAAATGCTGAAGTTCCGAAATTCCGACGATCCGAAGTTGCCGAAGTTGCTGAATTTCCAAAGTGCCGAAGTGTTGAAGTGCCGAATTGCCGAAGTCCCAAATTGCAAAAATCCTGAATTTCAGAATGCCGAACCGAACCGAAAATTTTCCCCATGCACATGCCTATTATCAATAAACTGCAATCTTTGTTTGGATTCCAATATTGTTTAATGGGTAAGGCAGTGGCTGAGTGAGAAGCAACAGAGGGTTTGTAGCGTTACTTACCTTGTCCGGGGGCCGGCCGAGGTCCTCTGTTCCCGGCGCGCTCAGAGCGCCGATGATGGCGGGCGCAGACCGCGGAATGCGGTCACGTGTCCCGTCTAGCTTTGAGAGCGCGCCGCGCGTCACAAGCACGCTCTTGAAGGCGAAGTGGGAGCCGAAAATCAAAACGGTCTCCCGTTGGCCCCTGGCACCCCACACTCCCCATACTGTCACATATTGGGGGCGAAGTTGAAGGTATTTAAACTTACCTCTCCCTTTACTCCCTGCCCTATCGTGGTTTCTGTTTCAGTTCCCTTTAGCGCTTGTTGTGTTCAGTTGTGTTCCTTCGTATTGACCTTGGCTTTGTTTCTGACTACGTTATCTCTTTATCCTTATCTGTTCTGTTTGCCGGCTTGCTGTTTACTGTGTACAAGACCCCGGCTAGTCCTAGTTTACGCTGTCTCTCTGTGCCCTTGACCTCGGATTGTTCCTGACTCTGTCTCCTCTCATATACGTCAAGTCCGGCCATTCTAAGGTCAGGTAGATGTATCTCTCCTCTGTGTTGTCTTTTGTCAAGTTGAATCATGCGAGTTGGGGTATATTTCCGTTACAGGGTTATAGTCAATGTAGTATAGTCTTGTTACCAGTGGGGTACCTCATGGACCTGTAGCCATTCTCTTTGATATTTTTTATTAGGGATATGTCTTGATGGTAAGGTATGTCTTTTTGCTGATGATACTAAGATATGTAACAGGGTTGATGTTCCAGGAGGGATAAGCCAAATGGCAAATGATTTAGGTAAACTAGAAAAATGGTCAGAGCTGTGGCAGCTGACATTTAATGTTGATAAGTGCAAGATAATGCATCTTGAACTTAAAAACCCAAGGGCAGAGTATAGAATATTTGATTGAGTCCTAACCTCAACATCTGAGGAAAGGGATTTAGGGGTAATTATTTCATGGCTTAAAGGTAGGCAGACGATGTAACAGAGCAGCAGGAAATGCTAGCAGAATGCTTGGTTGTATAGGGAGAGGTACAGTACCATTGTACAGAACACTGGTGAGACCTCATTTGGAGTATTGTACGCAGTACTGGAGACCATATCTCCTGAAGGATATTGATACTTTGGAGAGAGTTCAGGGCTAGTAAACTGGTTTATGGATTGCAGGATAAAACTAGGAAAAGTTAATCCTAACATGTATAGCTTGGAGGAAAGACGAGACAGGGGGGATATGATAGAAACATTTAAATGCAGAATGGGAATTAAAACAGTAAAGGAGAAGACTATATTTGAAAGAAGAAAAACTACCAGAACAAGAGGACATAATTTTAAATTAGAGGGGCAAAGATTTAAAAATAATATCAGGAAGTATTACTTTACTGAGAGGGTAGTGGATGCATGGAATAGCCTTGCTGCTGAAGTGGTAGAGGTTAACACAGTAAAGGAGTTTAAGCATGCGTGGGATAGGCATAAGGCTATCCTAACTATAAGATAAGGCCAGGGACTAATGAAAGTATTTAGAAAACTGGGCAGACTAGATGGGCCGAATGGTTCTTATCTGCCGTCACATTCTATGTTTCTATGTTACAGGAGAACAATAGGCTGCTGATTGCAAACAAAACTTTTAGCTATAGGACACGTCAAGTTTAAAAGTTTGTCGTGACAAGCCTTTAAAGGGCCTGTCATGTTTCTTACAAGGTTTCTTCCCTGTTTTAGTAAGAGATTGGATGATCATAGGATCCAACGCAGGAGTCTGTGATACTCTTTTAGTTCAGTTGGTCTTGGGCATTCAGCATATAATTTTTTTTTCTCGCCTCCGGGTCTCTCATGAGACTTGCGTGGGAATAGCACCATCTATCCATCTTTGCATTTTGAGCCCCCACCCGATGCCCATGGTGGGGACACAGCTGGTAATTTCAAGATTTGAAGCATCCGACCCCAGATTTTAAAAATATGGGTCTGGATTTCAGGCGACTGACAGTTTTCGGTCCGGCTGAAACTCAGGCTCATTCGGAGCCACTTGAGTAAAATCTGGATTGTTACATTGTTACATCTTGTGAAAATGTCTGGATCCTGAAGGCCAAAAGCCCCATACTGCAATAAATCATTCAGAGATCATTCAGACTTTAACGAATAACCTTAAATAGTGTAAAACGAAATATTGGATTATATGGTTTATAATACCAGTCATACAAGTGTCAAAAACATTGTCTATAATGGGTTTAAAATTATGTCACATAGTAGATGAATTAAATAAGTCACACCAAATGCATATGACAAAAAATACAATACAATAGTTGTGACAAATATAAAAGTTTCAAATAACTCACTTGTTATTGTGAGGAATATTTCTGTCAGTTTTCTTAAAAATTCTACCAGAACTTTAAAATAATATATGTATGTGGGCATAATGTCCATATATAGGCCAATCACTCCTGGATGCTTAAATTGAGAAATGAGCTGCAAATGTTGTGATCGAGTGTAGGAGTAGCATGAGTTGTCACCTGCCACTATGTCTCTGCAACAATGCAGAGAGACTGAATTGACCCAAGGCAATAAACATAAGTACTATAGTGAACTGCATGAAGGGAATTAAGGTAGTTAGTTATATGTTGCCATGTGAAATGAAAGTTTTACAATTTGCTTGCAGAGAAGGGATTTAAAGTTTGTTACACTCACATTTATAATCTTCATACATTATTCTGTCTTAGAAAGAGCCTCGATATGTGTTAGACTATTAGAAATAGTATACTATTTTCAAACAGCTTTCTAAAAATCTTTTTTAGGAAATGTGTTTTGCAAACATTTTTTGCTACATCAGATCATGGTGCCAATATTAGCTGGGATTATTCTTCTATATAGTTTCTACTTTTAGTCAAGTTTATAAAAAAAATAAAAAAAATCTATTTCCTTTCATATTAATATATAGCTGTGGAAAAATACAGAAAACATTAAAAACAAATCTTCTGGAGACAAATAAACAAGTTCAAACAAACATGTTTACTCTCTATAATTTCTTTTCTTGTGAACACTTCCTTAATATTTCCTTTGGCCTAATGTTCTGTGCGAGAATGCATTGCTGGGTCCAAGCCACATAACCACAAGTACTGACAGATGTTACCCTAACCACCTACCACTCATATGTCGGTGTGAAGCTATAGTGGTTATTCAGAGTGTATGTTTGTGTATAGGAGATATGGATTTTGTGTCAGTATCTGATTTAAAGAGCCAGTGTACACAATGCAATAATCACAAAATATGTGGACACTGATTTTGTTTTAATCTATTAATTACTAGTAATAGAATGCAATTATTCACTCTTTCTTCACTCTGATTAAATCACTATCTTATATAGTGCCTTTTAAAGTTTTGGAATATGTTTTAAAACTGCTGCACAAACCAGGATCAAAGATGTGAGTTTTATGTGTGGTTACCTTTTTATGCTAAGTTAAACAGTAAGTCATTCCGTATTGTCAGCTGGTTATCCGGAATGAGGACTTGTTAACCATGTGTTTTAATGTTCAGGTATGTCTCAACATACCCGAACATGCCCCATTTTCCTTCTGGTTTGCTCTATTGTAGCTTAGGTTTTGTTTTTTTTTGTTTTTTTTTAAGTAGGTTTAACTAGGCTATTCCAGGGTATATATTTGTACATAAGATAACATTTCAGCCAGGGCCAGATTAACGTAGAGGATGAAGGAGCCGCAGCTCTAGCCCATGGATCAAGTATTTTAGTCTTTTTCACTTCATTACTCTCAAATGATTTTGCACTATGTTGTGCAGTGAGAATGGAGAATGAGAACTTAGGAGGGATGTGTGGACTGGCTGGCTATAAAATAGTTAATGTAAAGCTGATGTTGAGCACTGTGCAAATTCTCTTGCTGCTTCTATCTCTGTAACATCACAACATCCTCTTGTCCTCGTGCGGCATGTCTTATTTCAGCTACAATCAATACAGCTACCGATTTCTTGCAAACTTCTGCTTGCTTGTAAGAAGTGAAAGAGGAGTGGACAAGTGAGTCCTGAACTGAGAATATTCAGAGTTTGTGAGTATCATACCTCCCTACATAGGTCTGGAAGTCGAGAAGGGTGGACAGAGTCCCGAGTGTTGGTCACCAGTAATGTGAGCTATGTCACTAGTGATGCCCACAAACTGCAGGGTCTTCAAAATTGGGTAGTCCCGTCCAAAAAAGGATGGGTCCACCATCTGACTTGCAGTCTGGTGGTCCCCCACCTATCAGGACCATGCAGGAGCGCTGCTGAAGCGTTCCCTGCATGTTTCTAGCGCCCTCTTCACATTGTAAGTACTTCTAATGATGCACTCGTGCTGTGCTGCCTGGGTACAGTTCCCTGGTGCTCCCAGATGCGGGACACCAGGGAACTAAAGTGGGGCAGCTCCCCAAAATTGGGACTGTCCCAACAAAAGCAGAACAGTTGGTAACAGGGCCATAACTACCACTGCTGCAGCCAGTGTGGCTGCACATGGGGCCTGCAAGCTCAGTGGGCACATTGGATAGCCCATGTACTTAGGGCCACCCAGTGGCCATCTTTGATCATAGCTTCCTCACAGTTTACCAACGAGACCTGAGCATGAGCTGGGAGGACAATAGAGATTAGAAATGAGCTTGGACCAGAGAGGAGAGTGAGCCTGTGTGGTGCAACGTGCCATTCCTTTGTACAAAGTTAACTTTTCATCCGTCGGGGGTCTGTGTATACATCTGTTTGGCCTGAATAAACCAGATGACTCCCTAAACTATGTCTTGTCTAGTTACTGGAGGGATACATAGTAACATAGAATGTGATGGCAGATAAGAACCATTCGGCTCATCTAGTCTGCCCAATTTTTTAAATACTTGAGTCTGATGGTGATCTCCCATCCTCGCGGCTCCCTCCTTCTCCTGCTCCAGCGCGACTGTCAGTGAGCTGGGAGGAATTTAGAGGCTGTCACTTCCTCCCAGCTCTCTGTGCAGGATAGAACCGGCCCAGTCGCACTGTTGAAGCGCCGCAACGCACCACCGGGCTCCTCATTGCATATGTTCATTGGGTGGCCCTAAGGGCTTGGGCCACCGGATGGACCCTCACACGAGTTTAATCACACAACAGTTCCAGTCTGGCTGAGAGGTAAAATAGCGGAGGTAACGAGTCGGGTTACACAGACTCTACCAAGGCCTGGATCAGACTTTCATCAGACTCTGCCAGATGCCACTGGACCCCATGGAAGTTCCCCTCTTGCACCAAAAAGGTTTGTAAGCAGGGAAGTGGCTAAAATATGTAATTTGTGATATTTGTGTTATCTGTGTGTCTACATGTGTTATCTGTGTGTGTATATGTGCATTTGTGTTATCTGTGTGTGTATATGTATATATGTCAGTTTATGTATGTGTTATTTGTGTGTGTATGTGTAATGTGACATCTGAGTTTATAAATGTTATGTGACATCTGCATATGTGTTATTTGTGTGTATGTGTACATGTGTATATGTCGGTGTGTGTGTATGTGTTATCTGCCAGTGTATGTGTGTTAACTGTGTCTGTATATGTCAGTGTGTGTATGTGTGTATCTAACTGAGTGAGTGTGTATGTGTCAATGTGTATCTGTGTGTATTTCAGTGTGTATGTGCAGGGGGCAGTGTATGTGCATATGTGCATACATGCAAGCAATCAAACACCAACTCTACATACAAACTAATTTAAACACAAACACTAAACACAAGTACACCACTACTTTCAAATAGCAATAGACAGGGCCGGCCAGTCCATAGGACGCGGTGGAGCCACGGCTCCAGGCGGCACTCTGACAGGAGCGGAATTTTGCCGCTCCTGTCATAATCTAACACAGGAGTTCCCAACCCGTGGCGGTGATGCAGCAGCACCGCATGGGTTAGGAACCTGTGTGAGGATCCATCAGGTGGCCCATGCCCTTATGGCCACCCAATGGACATATGCAATGAGGGGCCCGGTCGTGCATTGTGGTGCTTCAACAGCGCGACCGGGCCCGTTCTATCCTGCACAGAGAGCTGTAAGGAAGTGACAGCCTCTTGCTTCCTCCCAGCTCACTGACAGTCATGTTGGAGAAAGAGGAGGAGGGAGCCGCGAGGATGGGGCCGGATCGGGAGAACCTCAACTCCCACCAACCACAGCCAGCAGAAGGTAAGAACCTGCTGGGTGGCTTAATATTTTTAATGTGTGTGTGTATCTGTTTGTATATGTGTAATGTCTGTGTATTTGTGTGCATATCTGTGTGTTTGTATGTGTGTATCTGTGTATGTTTAGTGTGTGTGTGTGTGTATCTGTGTGTTTGTATGTAGTGCGTGTGTATCTGTGTATATGTAGTGTGTGTATCTGTGTGTGCGTGTAATATGTGTATCTGTGTAATGTTGGTATCTGTGTGTGTGTGTAGTGTGTGTATGTGTGTCTGTATATGTGTAGAGTGTAGTTTGTGTATACTATGTGTATAGTGTGTGTATCTGTATGCTTGTGTACCATCATGTGTGGCAGTGTGTGTATCTGCATGTGTCAGTGTCTGTATGTGTGTGTGTATATCTGTATGTCTGTGTATCTGCAGGCGTATCAGTGTATCTGTACATCTGCATGTGTGTCAGTATCTGCATGTGTGTCAGTTTTTGATACATATACTGACACACATACAGTTGCACAGACACATTGATACACATGCAGATATACAGGCACACAAACACTGACACACATCCAGATATAGACACACAGATACAAACACTGACACACATGCATATACACAGACACAGTGTATAGGTAAGTGAATTGGCTGCAGTGCACATACAGACACACGCTACATCCCCAGCATAAACACAGACAAACGCTACATCCCCAGCACACCCACAGACACATACTACATCCCCAGCACACACAGACACACACTTCACTCCCAGCACACATACAGACATACACGTCATCCCCATCACACTCACATAGAGACACTACTATTGCAGAAGCATTTATGTTTTTTTTGTTTTTTTTTGGGGGGGGGGGGGGGGGGAGGGATCCAGGCAGCACAATGTATTGGGCCGGCATTGGAATTGGTACATGCAAACATATAAATCCATTCAAATGCCAACACTACACACAAATACATACATGCATTCAAACACATAAACCATGCTTACATTCAAACACTGCTCACAAATTCAACTCTGCAAGGATGGGCTCATGGTAGATCCCTAACTGGGATAGCATTGTGGGAGTTGTATGACAGATGGAGATCTACCTTTTGGACATACTTATGCTAGAGGGGGCCCAAAAAAACATTCTTGCACCAGGGCCCTCTCTACATAAGTTAGACTAAAGGTTGGGAGGCATGGATTAGTGAGAGAGGAGATAAGGGCTGTGGGGCTTGTGAGATGCACAGATAGATATGGAATAAATAAATTGTTATATGGTATGTGTCTGTAAGTGTCCCTCCAACACCACCACCACCACCACCGCCACCACCAGATACAAGATACTTGTGAGGTATGGCTGTTATAGTGCATTCTATCAGAAAGAATCTGTAGTTAGAACCATCTGTCAGGTCCAATTGGCTCTTCATTTAGCACTGACTGTGACTGCCTGTGACTGCCTGTCAAGTGTGAAAACACAGACCCCCCCGTCCTGGCTTTATATCTGATAAAGGTGCTAAGTATTTATTTATTTTGACATATTTTGTCATTAAGAACACTTTGTGAAGTATATCCTGCTCCATGAAGCATGTTTATTTCCAGGGACTGATTCTGACTCGTGTTGCATCACTACCGTTTTTGTTTTGCATATGCTATATCATGTTAACATTCATGATGCTGTATACATGCATTTTACCAACTTCATGACTTTTTTTCTGATGTGGCAGAGAACTGCTACACTGATTGAAAACAGAGAAAGACTGAACTTGTGTCCCAAATTGAATATTTATATCTTAAAAACCAAAGAATAGTTTTAAAAACATTTAACAAAATATATATGTAGCAGACCCGCTTGTTCCTGCCATCAAGTTTCCAATGATCCTGTACCAGTGTTTATTCATTATGGCCATTATTGCCACTGATTTCAGCATTCCCCATCTGCTCTGAATAAACGTTAACATTAGTTCTGTTTTACTTTCTAGTTCGTGCTTTGTGTTAAGCCTGGCCATAAGCCTAACTATCTCTCCTCATTTTGCCTTGGTTAAGACTGTTGTCTTGTGTCTTGCTGAGAATCGCAATGCAACGTGATGCAAATTTAGGCAACCTTTTTTTTTTGTCATTCTTTCTTTTATTGAGGCAATTGTTAAATGGGGTACAGAACAAAGAGGGGAGGTACGGTTTTCATACAGCTTGGGGTCACGTCTATACAGTACAACATCTCCTATGAGGGACTGCCTCGTTTTATATTTTTTATGCATTCAATAAGCTTTATAACAAAGTAGAGAAACCAGAAGCGAAATATCATGCGGGTTATGACAATTATACGTCAGGTGAATCAAGGCTTGTGTGTTATAAACGTGGCTTGGCAATAGCTTGCACATCGTATAGGTGTGGTAAAGCAAGCTTAATTGTGGATCTGAATATAAGATCTGAGTGATTACACGTTTAAAGAAAAGTAATGTATCGCTGGAAGCATGATATAAGCTAGGTAGGAGCTAAGTAATGTTAAGAGACGTATAGTAGTATAGTCTTAGACTAGCTAGACATTCGTAGGAACATGCACGCTTTGAAGGTTTTAGGGGTGTCTTGCAGGTAATATCTCTTAAGGAAACATAAACATTTCTATTGATTATACCAGGCTAGACTTGCTTCAGGTTTGGTCTGAGCGGGCTACATTTACTCTGGGAAGCTACTGTAGTCTGGAGCCACGGTGTGTTAGCGTTGTAGCGGCAAAATTAACTAAGCGTTGTTTAAGCATATTAGTCGCTTGCTTAGCTCTGTCAGGTGAGAGGCTTGCGTCGCCCTATCTTAGTAAATGCAAATCTAAATAATAACAATACTTAGCATCATATAGAACTGTGGTGATACCCGAAAATAACAGTGCAAGCAAATTGGACCGGCTCAAAATTAACTGGGGACGGCTATGCTTGTGCGTAGCTGTTAGTCCTGGGTGTGATGTGGCACTGTTACCTTGCTCGGGACAGCTTGGCACTGTTCGCCAGTGTCTCAGCTCGGTACAGCCTGAAAGTCTCTGTGAGACCCTGGTTGCATGGGTCAGCCGATGCCCTGTCTGGGCGTTATCGTTGCGTGTCGGAGGTGGCCGTCAGATATGGCCTTGTGGGTCTTGGGTGCCTCTGGGTGTATCTGGCGGTGGTCTTGTGGCCCTGCTGGGCGTCGGGTACTCTCGCCTGCCTTTGGTGTCTGTTTACCGCTGGGTATTGTGGTCTGTGCGTTTCGGCCCTGAGGTCTCCATAGTGGGCCCAAGTTTAATCCTCCATAGGAGCGTCTGGAGACGTTGTCAGTTGTTCGTGCCCTTCTGCCCCAACGCTGTACGGGAGCTGGTGCTCTTGTGCCACGAGCCAGGATTCCGTAGTGGTCCTGGGTGTTCCCTGTCGGGATAATGCGGTAGGTGTGGTTCATCGTTTGTAGTTGGTTACCTCTAGTCCCATTCCGCCGGTGTGGTTGGCACCTGTGGGGTGTTGCCCCAATTGCTCCCAGCACGAGAGGGCCCCCATCAAGGGGATTTGTCACTTGGTGCTCCATGGCGCCCCGCGGAGGTTTCCCAGGCCTCCCCACACCTCGTGCTGTGTGTTTCGTTGGTTCCGAATTGTTTGAACCTGCTGACTGCATGTGTGCCTGTAGCTTGGCCCAGAAACAGTCAAAGATTACACTGATTGAGTCTCTTGCCTGTGCGCCGTTGCCTAGTCCGGCGGGCTGTTGCTCGTCTCTCATGCTGGTTGCGCTTGTGTCCGCCATCTTGGGCGCCCCAGCTCCCATCTTGCTTGGAGGAGTTGGAGGCACACTCATTTGGTGCAGAGTGTGGGGCACCCGGGATCTCCCCCACCGGTCCATGGGGGGGGAGGGGGGGGAAGCTAGAATACTCGTTTGTGGCTGTTTGCCTTTGGCGGGAAAGCAGCCGTCTTTCCTCGCCTCCTCTCGAGTTAGGCCTCATTCTGCCATTGTGGGCGTCGGGTGTGGTGTCGCTGTGCTCCGGCAGGCCTCCTCTGCATCATGGGCACCATGGTAGGAGGATTTGAGCCCTGTAGCTCTGAAGGTAGGCATTATCAGCGCCCGTGTGGCAGGAGCTCCTGCAACACACGTCTTGCCCGGTCGCTGGTCAGGCTCCGCCCCCCCTAGGCAACCTTTTAGCAGCATTGTGCAATGTATTGCTTCATAGTGTTGTGGGCTGTGTTAAATTGTGTATTTACATGAGCAGTTTGTGGTATTGTGTATGATACATACGTATATTTGGGCTATGTATCTTGTTATGTGGGTGGTGTATTGGGGGGGTTTGCTTATAGGATTGTGTGTGTAGTTGGTATGACATATTGTGTGTGCGCGTGTAGTGGTATTTATTTATTTATAAAATATTTTACCATGATGGATACATTGAGATTTCTCTCATTTTCAAGTATGTCCTGGGTCCACAGAACATTGCATTGTTACAATAGGATACAAGATTGCAAAAATACAATATACAAACTATACATATATATACTATAAATATAATGTAAATATATTCAACCATGACAGGTGCATTCTGTGCTGAGGCGTATTCTCATAGATAAAAGCAGAGAAAAGTAGAAAAAAAACACCCAGTACACGTTTAGAAATTGGGGGAAAGTTTATACAGCCCTAAGTATGATATATTTATTTAACTTGATATTAGAAATAGAGGGATATTTGAAAAATATAAAGGGATATTTTTAAACTGGGTATTGAAGATAAGGGGGGGAAATGATACAATGTATATATACAAATTTACATATGTATACACAAATGGATAATCCAAATAAAATTAGATAATAAATTAATAAAAACAAATATGAATATAAAATTTAATATTTATTGATAATAGGGCAAAAAGCCCCCCAAAATTACCAACATAGTATATGTTTATACATGTGTCATATATTTGACATATACACATAATTAATCTATAATTAATCTATAACATTCCATATATAAAGAACTGACAGGAAAACGATGTTATAAAATACCTTGAAGGTCTATTTCTGCATTTAGACCTTGATGTAAATTTTTTTAATTATAAATCCAGAAAGCTTCCTGACAGATAAGTTCTTGTAGTTTATTCCCCCCCCCCCCTCCAACCTAGATCAAGTTTATCTATGCCAAATGCCAAAAAAGTCTCGAAACAAAATTGAGGGCAAGCATTACAATGTTTTCGGACATTATGATCAAGTTTGCCCTTTTTAATATTATTAAAGTGCTCTAAAAGTCTGACATGGAGCTTGTGTGTGGTGCGACCCACATATTGGGCTCCGCATTCACATTGTAATAGATAAATTATTGTCATAGATCTCTTAAAAGATTTTAGATTGAATGAAGATTTGACTGTGACTGTAATTGGGGTGATCTGTAGGAAAAGGAGGATCGAGCCACTTTATTTTTGTATTGCGGTATAGCTAAATATTGTGCTAGTACTGGATCAGAGGTTATAGGAGGTGGGAACAGCCGGGGAGAGCATTCTACTAAGGTAGGGTGGGAGCTTCCCAGAAATGCTCTTATGCACAAGGCTGGAAAGATGAGGAGTGCGTCGGGATTCCAGCGATAGCCAGTTTAGCTCCTTTAACATGTCACAGTGGTGGGTAAGGTAATTACATTCTAGTACAAAGCGGTAGAATTAATTATATAACGTATTAAGTTTATTAAGGTGGGTTTGCGGTCAAGGTGCATACACTACATCCCCAGCATTTGTTGCACTATTTGTTTCCTTACTGTAGGGCTTAGGCAGGATTTGTTTGTGTACAGAGCACCTAGTTTTGGGTAAAGTTTTGAAGAGATTGTTTTCAATATGAAGACGAATGGATAGATTGGGTGTCTAGCAACATACCTAGATATTTAAAAGAACATACTGTTGTCAGTGTGCTATTTGAATTTGTTCTGATGCACAGTTGTTGATTTTGTAGTTTACATAAATTAGGTACAGTTCCAAAGATCATTGTAACAGTTTTGTCAGTGTTTAAGAAGAGTTTGTTATCCGCTATCCACTTTTCTACCTCTGTAAATTGGTTTTGGAGCACAGCCTCAAGCTGCAGTAGCTTTGGTTTACTAGCGTAAATTACAGTGTTGTCTGCATAAATCTGTACAGTGGTGGATTTGCAGACGTTTGGCAGATCATTTATAAATGTGAATAGCAGGGGGCCAAGAATGGAGCCTTGGGAACACCACACGTGACTGGAAGAGGGAGTGAGGCGCTATCTGAAATGACCACATATTGTAATCAGTCTGAAACATACGATTGAAAGCAGGGTAGCGGACGATCAACAATACCTGAGTTTTTGCAAAAGAATGCCATGGTCTACTGTGTTAAAGGCCTTGGCAAAATGCAGGAAAATAGCTCCATGTAAGTCTCCTTGTTTCATGCCAATTTGAATGTCATTGCAAACTTTTAAGAGGGCAGTCGAAGTTGAGTGATTTGGATGAAAAACTGATTAATCAGGGTTCATATAATTTGATTGTTGATAATATTCACATAGTTGCGCGTGGACGCATTTTTCCAAGATTTTTGACAATACCGGGAGCAATCATATCGGGCGATAGATACCAAAGTATTGTCACCACTTTTATGGAGAGGTGCAACTTTTGCAGTCTTCCAAAGTTTGGGTATCTATCCTGACACGAGGATTTCATTGATAAGGGTAGTGACCGGTTTAGCGATTCCTGGTGCACTTCAGCAACATTGCTGGGATTTAATCTGGTCCACACTGGTTTTTCATTTTTATATTATTAAAATGTTTATTAATTACACTAACAGGCACAAGTCTAAAATTGAATTTCTCTATTTGAAGATTTTGAAGATTTGGCAGGGCCTGATCTTTATTTGTGTTCTGAAAATGAGTGTCATTTGTTATCTTAGCAACCAGGGTGGTAGCACATGCAACAAAATAATTATTAAAGGCATTTGCTACATCTAGGGGGTGTTGCAGTGTTTGGTTGTCCATTTTGACAGTGGAGGGTTGGGAGTGGATTGTGGGGGTTTGTATGTTATTTATGATTTTCCAAAATATTCTTGGGTTTGATAGGTTGTTGTTCAAATTTTCACTGAAATATTGGGCCTTTGCCATTTTTGTTTGTTTTGTGAATGCATTTAGCCATTGTCTGTAAGTACAGTGATCGTTCATGGAGCCAATACACTTGAACTCTGACCACAGTGAAACCTGAAACTGGTACATTTGAATTAAGTCAGCTGTAACCCAGGTGTGCCCTTTTAGTCGCACTTTATGCAGAGGGGCATGCAAATTCCAAACACACAAGAGCTCGGACTGAATAAATGCAATTGCAGAGTCTAGATCTGGTATTAGACCTAATCTATTAGTATGTGTATGTGCGGTGGCTATTTTGGGTATTGTACATGGAAGGCTGCTTGTCAGCATGTGTGTGTATATGTCTGTTGTCAGAGGTGTTGTGTTTGTGGGTACTGTGTGTATTTGCTGTTTGCATTATTTGCATTTGGGGGAGGCTTGTTCTACAGCTGTGTGTGTATAGCTTCAACGGGGTTCAGCGGGGACTGGGCTCTTATGGTACAGGTCAGGGGTTGGGGCTGCGTTGGCTTCTATGGGCTGCACTACTCCAGTGTGGATTGCCATTCACAAGTGCTCAGAGGGAGTGTTCTAAGATCACTTACGTCATGCGCAGCAGTAACTAAATTGAGGACTACCCCTCACCAGCTGCTGCAAACACCACTAGTGACAAACGTCTAGATGACATTAGCAGATCTCTAAAGAAGTCCCACTGGGACCCTGATAGACCAGCTACAGGGGAGATCCTATTTGGGTCTGGCAGCCTTGATTATTATACAAAGTCACCACGAGTTCCATGCACGGCATGTGTGCCATAGGTTGCTGACCCCTGATATATAAAAACATGGTGGTGATCCTTCCTTGCTGTCCTATACTGTTATCTTCAAAAAATTCAAGAATTGGAGGGGTGATAATAATGTCAAAGAGCTAGCGAAGATAGAGGGCAAGTGGATTTTCGATGTCAATACCCTATCCCCGAAGGGATTGAATTTAGATTTTGAGTTTATACATTTTTTATAGAATTCATATTTTTTATATAATTTATTTTATTTTAACCATTAGGTTTAGAAGGTTACACTTATCGTTGTCTATATGTGGGATTTTGTGGTGACACATTGCATTGTTCAATGTATGTGACTAAAAGGCTTTTCTAATAATATATTGCTCTACACACCTTTAAGTTCCTCTCTAGATACAAAGAGATTGATGTTATTTGACAAATACTTGTTCTGTGTATGCCATATATAGATCATATTTTTAATTTTTATTTTTCTAATTTTGTTATGATATTCTGCAAATATGGAGGTTAAGGTTGCTATGGGGACTCAATCATAACAGTTAAGAGCAACCTACATCCTGAACGCCGCGTTTCAGCGTGCGTTCCAGCCGGCCGAAAAACCGGAAGTGACTTCACCCGCCAAACCGGAAGTGATGCGACGCCGATACGAAATTTAATCCAGGTGAATGGGACAGATAGGACTTATATAGAAGGCTCAACAGGACATGAAGACAAGCACTGGAGGAAGGCTGTTAGCCGAAACGCGTCTGCTTCAATCTTCTGCATTTGTAATTTGTTATTTTATGTGTATTTTTGACACTCTGGGCTACTATACAGATAGGGGTAAGTGGAATTTCAATTTTGCTATATATATATATATATTATTGTCTGACTTGGATTCCACCCCCATAGCGCCCAGTAGTGTGTACACTTTTATATATTTTTATACAATAAATATATTTTGCATTTAATTTTGGAGTCTCATCTATCTGGATCACCTGGATCGTTAGCCAGTAATTGGCACCCCTGAGCCTGTTTTACAGAGCCTGGTACGGCTCTGGAGAATGTGAGTGAGAGTCATATACCTATCTATTTCTCATCAATCATTATACAGTTTGCACTATGTTGTCTTTTATTTTTCTTCTATTTTAGTTTATACCCCAATCAAGTTCTACGCTGTTTGTATTACAGTCAAGTCCTATATTGGTAATATTACCCATTTCTGCTGTGATCACACTGGGGAGGTGTATATACTGGTATATGTTTCTTTGAATTGTATTATGTAAATCTGGTGCACAAGGGAAGCACTAAGGTACCGGTTACACCATTTATTGTATATTTTCACCATATACAGAACTGTCACAATTTCAGTGAATTTTTCTTTCTGTTACCCTGATATATAGCATTGGTGTTCGAGATGTTTGAGTAAGACCATTTGAAGAAACATCTTATTTTCTGGGCACTAGATATTGGTTATAAATAAATGGTTTTCTAATTCATTAGGCCTTTTTAGATTCTTTGGCCCCTCTTACTATTATTAGTGTGAGGGGCATGGTTTAGTGGTGACTACAGGCTTGAGTACTCCAAGTTATTTAGGTGGGTCTTGGGTGGCTCATAAGCCTGGGCATCGTCTGGTTACTTTTAGGCCCTTGCGGGCCACCTGTTTACTGCAGAAAGGATCCAACCAACTCCATCTTTACAGCTGCTCCTCTCTCCAAATCACGCAAACTTCTCAGCCGTCAGAACGTTGCCACAGGTTACCATGACAAGGCTCTGCCCAGCACACAGACAGGTCTCGTTAGAGTTAGAGAGGAACAGCTGTAAAGTGAAGTTAGTTTGTGCTGCTCCCCCCCCCCCTTGCAATATGCAGCACAATGCCACATGACCACCAGTGGACTGTAATCCCCCCATTTCCTGGCCACAGGTAAGAGGCAGGGAGGGGGGACTGAAATTGAATTCATTGAAATAAATGTAAAAAAAACAAACGTACACAACATTTACAGACACTACATCCACTACACAAACACACACTGCATCCACTACACTTCCTCCCAGCACTGCCATTGTAGCAGGATCCTGGTCGTGCTGCTAAAAGGCCACAGTGTCTGACTGGGCCCCTGGTCAGAGATTCCCATTTTTATGAACAGTTTAATCCCAAAGCTGTGAAGACAGTGCCCACCACCCACCACAGCCAAGGTACATATCTTTCTCACACAGTTTTGTGAATGGCAAGCTAGTGATAACCTCTTAGACTATCAGCAATGCCAAGTCCTTAGCTTCTTTCAGATTTCGTCATTAAAGTCTTGGACATTGCCGGAAACCAGGTGTCGGAGCAAACAGGAGTTGTCTTCACACCTTTGGGGTTAAACAATTCATAAACGGTTTAATCTCTATGGTAAGATGGTGCGTAGAACCTTTTGGCACCATAACAACTTCACTAAGATTAATATTTTGTGTTTCTATTAGGTGAACAGAAACAACAATGATAGCCATGCTATAAATGATCTGGCAATTAATATATCCATAATGTAAGAGAGTTTGGAAGGTGTGATGCCTGAATCTATTAAACATACCTATAAATGACTGTATATGATGTTTGTGTGAAATGTAGAGAGTGGGAGAAAGACTGGAAGAGCATGCTATGTGCAGAGAGACAAACGCTTACTGTTTTATAGACAGGAATTACCCAGTTGTTCTAACTATGCAAGTAAAATACTATAAAAAATTGAAGATTATATCACTGAATCTATTATTTCCATGCTAAGAATGTCTTATCTTTTTCTATCACTAAAAAGTTTGTACCTTTGTTAGTTAATTACATGAATATTACTGAAATTGTGCTGGCTCATAGGCCAGGGAGGTTGCAAATTTGGGATTTCCTTCTGCTAATTAGACGTACATCAGCGTGTGCTAGTCTGAGCCATTGGTTATTCATGCAGAGGAAAGGAACATGGTGTCAGGAAATGTTGAGGGGAGTAAAGGCAGGAACTTGGCCCTGTCAGAATGCAATGTGACAAAACTCTTTTAGTCATCAACAGTGTGGGCGGGTTTTAAGAAAAATCCCTCTCCACCTGATCTCTCAGCATTGCACACCTGCATAGGACCTCTGTAATGTAAGGGTTTAGGGCAGGGGTAGGCAACCTTTTAGCAACACTGTGCCGTTATAGGATTGTGATGTCCCTAGGCATGCCGGTCCTATTTACATTTTTTTTTTTTAAATCGAGGTGTGTATGCTGCCGTATTCTGCTTGTTATTTTTACTGTAATTGCTTTGTATCGTTGTATTTGTGCGTATTTGCAGGGCCTTCTTTAATAGTGACTGGACCCTGGGCAAATCATTTGCTTGGAGCCCCCTGGTCCCTGCTCCCCCTCCCCAGGCATGCAATCACGTCCTCCACCTCAGCGCAGTGGCGGACCTAAAGTAGAGAGGTGCAAGAATTTTTTGGGGTCTCCCTGTTGCACGGGTGATTAAAAGGTAGATCCCCATCTGTCGTGCAACTCCAGAATGCATTGACAGCTGGGGCTCTACCATTTACCCATGTTTACAGGTCTGTACTTTGCACTAAGCAGTTTTTGTGTGTTAGAATGTAAACAGGTTTTTGTATGGAATATGTTTGTATGTGGTGTTGGCGTGATTGCAAGCATGTATTTGTGTAGTGTTGGTTTTTGAATGCAGGGGTGTATTTACATATAATTTTGGTGTGTAACACAGACATGTGTTTGTACGTAGTGTTGAAATTTGAATGCAGGGGTGTATTTGTGTGTAGTGTTAGTGTGTGAATGCTGAGATGTATGCACATATACACACACACACAGATATATACACACTGAAATGCGCGCACACACACACAGATATACACACAGATATACTGACACACACAGACATGCTGACATACAAACATACTGACACACACACAGATATACTGACACAGATATACTGACACACATCCTGACACAGAGAGATGCTGACACACACACACACACACACACACAGATATACTGACACACAAAGACATAAGCCCCCCTCCAATCTGCCTACTCTTCTTTCCCGTGTGCTCCTCTCTTTGTAGGAGGAAGTGATGCGTGGCCGTCACTTCCTCCCAGCCTGCTGCCGAAAAGCAAGGTGCCCGCTTGCGCTGTTAAAGCGCCTCAGCGTGCGACCGGGCCCCTGCTGACAGAAGCCCACCGGGTGGTCCTTTGTGCATGGGCCACCCGGTGGGCCTCCTTAGTGTGTGGGTTACCGGCCAGAGAGTTAGAAATAGTTGAGGCCAGCAGGGATCCCGGTGCAGCTGGCCAGTTTGCCCCGCGTTAAAGACGGCCCTGCATATATGAGCTATTACATTGTATATGTTCATGAGTAGTTTATGGTATTGTGTATGATACATATGAATTTGGGCAGTGTATGGGGGCTGCTTGTGGAATTGTGTGTGTGTGGATGGATATGTCACAGTGTGTGGGGGGGCTGTTTGGGGTATTGCATTTGGGCTTGTGTGCATGTATGTGGATTGTTAGTGGTGTTTCATTTGTGCGGATTGTGTGTGGGCTGTCCGTATTATTTGTATCAGGGGAGGGTTATTCTGCATTTCTGTGTATATCTAGCAGTGTGGGTGGCTTCCAGTGGGGACTAGCAGGGCCGTCTTTAACATTGATTGGACCCTGGGCATGCATTTGCTTGGGCCCCCTGGATCCTGCCCTCCTGCCCCCCCCCGTCCTGCCCCCCCGCCACCCCCCCTTTCCTGCCCCCCCTGCCCCCCCCTCCCCCGGAATGTATTTGTGTGCAATGTTAGATGGGATATATGCATTTCCACACGCATATACACACAAACACTGACACAAACACAGTGAGATACACACACCCACAGTGAGATACACCCCCCCACACACACACACACACATAGTGAGACACACACACACACACACAGTGAGATACACACACACAGTGAGATACACACACACACAGTCAGACACACAAACAGTCAGACACACACATACACACATACAGTCAGATACACACACACAGTGAGATACACACACAAACACTGAGATACATACACACACAGTGAGACACACACACACATAGTTAGATATACACACACACACAGATATACACACATACAGTCAGACACACACATTTAGACACACACATACAGTCAAATATACACACATACAGTCAAATATACACACACACAGTCAGATATACAAACATACAGTCAGATACACACACACACAGTCACACACACACAGTCAGATATACACACACAGTCAGATATACACATATACAGTCAGATACACACACACACACACACAGAGTCAGATACACACACACAGTCAGATAAATACACACACACACACACACAGTCAGATACACATACACACATACAGTCAGATACACATACACACACACACACAGTCAGATACACACACAGTCAGATACACACACACACACACACATACATACAGTCAGATACACACACAGTCAGATACACACACACACACATATCAATTTACATAGTTTAGCCACCCTCCTTACCTTTACAGAAGTGTGGCTTCCCTGGAGTCCAGTGGGAGCTGGATGGCTGAGATTGATGGGAGTCTTCTTCTTCTTGGTCTGTACCTTCTCTCTTGGTCACCTTCTCTCCATGTATGCCTCCTCCTCCCCAGCGGCACTCAGTTAATTGGGAGGAAGTGACCTCACAACACTTCCTCCCAGCAGGCAGGAAGACAGAGGCCCGGTCTGGAGCTCTCTTAAAGGGCCGGGGGCCCTTGATTACCTCACCTGCAGCAGCCCACCGGAATATTTCTTAGTATCCCGTGGGCTGTTCAGACCTGGCTGCGGGCAGGGGGCCCACAGGGCAGCTGCTTTGGGCCCCCCAGGAGCAACAGGGCCCGGGGCAGCTGCCCAGTTTGCCCCTTGTTAAAGACGGCCCTGGGGACTAGGCCGGCCAGGTACAGGTCAAGGACAACTGCAACAGCAACTGCAAGCTGCTCTACTACAGTGTGGATTCCTATTCACAAGTGCTGGGAGGAAGTGATCTGAGATAACTACCTCTACGTGCTGCAATACATAAATTGAGCATTGTCCTTCACCACCTTTTCGGATTAGCAGATATCTGAAGTTTTACTGGGACTCCTGATAGGCCAGAGCCTGTTTGGCTCTAGCAGCCTTGAGTGCCGTGCAAAGACACCTCGAGTGCCGCGCATGGCACTAGTGCCGTAGGTTGCCTACCCCTGGTTTAGGGAAACAAACGGAAATATGAATACCATCTCAGGAATCCATTTTCTTATTACACTACAGTGACCAATGAGCCTCACTTAGAAAGGCACAATTTATTTCCATATTAAAAGAAAGAAATTGGAGATGCAATATGAATGACTTTTACAATAATAAGGCCAGAAAATGCTTAGTAAATGTATATTCCAAGCAACATAATATTGCTTTATTTAACCCCTTCATGATAAATGACTTGCCATGACTGTCAGGGTATGTGCAGTAAGTAAAGAGGATAGATCCATTTATTTGATAAATTGATTAGATAGAGAAAATGGCAGATGAATGTATGTGTATTCGATATTTCTCTATGTATCCATCTAATTTACCTATCTAGTTGTTTAAATAATCTATATAATATACCTACCTGATATATCTACCATCATCCACTCCATCATGCACCTCAAGCCCACAGCCAGTTTACAGATTAGGTGGCAGCTTGGGGTCCAGGTTCTGATCAGGCCCCGACTCCCTGGTGGTCCGTGGTGCAGCAGCAGTCGCTTGCGGTTCCGGCGCTCTATGAGGGAGTCAAAGTGCAGGCACTGGGTTTCCCAACCTGAGCTCCTGAATGGAAAGACTGCAGCTGCACTAATGTCAGGTAACTTACTGACTCTGTTGGAACTTTAACTCATGTTTTCCACTTTATGCCTAACCTACCTAATTACATTAAATCTATTTATTTTTTGTAGGACATCTGTGGTTGAAAGGTGCTGTTTCTCACAGGAAGAAGAGACAATCAGCTACAGGAACTCTTTATTTAAAGTGTTTTTGGAGGCATCTTAGTCTAAAGGGTCCCTTTTCAATTGGTGTGTGTAATTTCATCTCGGATTACTTGGAAGTGGTTTTGAAGAACTGAAATTACTCACCCTGCACAAGTCTAGTCTTCATTGTTTTTTTTTCTGTGATGGAGACATTGTTTATTGTGTTATAGGGTATTGTAATCTGATTGAAACAGCGAACATATCCAATTTGTTACTTTTCGCAGTTACAATGATTACATAATCTCACTCAAACTTTCAAACATTGCAACGTTTATTTATTATAAATTTTCTTTAATTGCTTTTGACAGTATATTATATTTCACAGCAATTCTCATTGAGGAGAATATAAATACACCGGATACACACACACACACACACACTCTAGTCATAAATAGCATTATATAAACAGGTACTTAACATACATAACACTTCCTGACAGTAGAATTGGCTCTGGTATAACACATCCACCCCCCAAAGGTAGTAGTAACGCACTATAGGGCATGTAGAAGCATATACACTTAGTAAGTGAGTGGGGGTATGGTTAGAGAAATTAAAAAACATTTCTAGTAATGGAAAATGGAACCAACACTAATTAAAAGAACAGTTGAAAAGTACTCACCTAAGGAAATAGTAGGGTAGACTTGAACGCAAGTAACAAAGCTACTAAAATATATGCTGTTAAAATATGGTGTATATTTACAGAATAATCCCTTAATGTACAGAACATATTATAAATGGATGTATAAATACCATATAACTGTACAAATGTGTAGATCAATTGTAAAATTGTTGTAAAATACATTATGCACTTCCTCCTCCACACAATGACACTGAGAGAAATTAATTCCCCAAGTCTTTATAAAACAGAGAGGATGCAGAAATGATTCTTTTTAAATTGGAAAGCCATAGATATGCAAAGACAAAAAAAGAACAAGAATGCAATGCAGTTTACTACTTGTAAATTGTAGAGATTTGGGAAATTTGGATTCAAATTAGTGGATTTGGAAAACAAGTCTCTTACTGATCTATAGACACAGATTTTTCAGTTCTCTTTAAAACTTAAATTCAGTTTTTAGTGCATAAACCCTACAATAGTAAAACCCTTACTTTTATGGCCCCTTCGGAGTGCAAAATGTAGACATTGTTTACACTATTTAACAATTTGGGGATTTTGTAGAGCAGGCTGAATTCAGTCTGGATTTCAGCTGGAGCGAAAGCTGCTGGTTGGCTGAAATATGGTTGCAGATTTTAAATTCAGAACATTTTAAAGTTACTTTTTCTTTTTTTTTTTTTACAGATATTAGATTTATTGCCCCCTTATTGTTTTAATTAAGGAGTGGCTAGGGGATTGGGGAGAAATTGCCACCTGCTGGGGAAATGAGGGAGGAATTTGGCCATAACATTGGTGGGTGGTGGACAATAGAATGTTCCTATTGATTATTAAGTAACCGCTGCCCACCACCCATGGATGTGGGCTGAGGGACAATAGGATGTCCACCAAATGTATTGTTTCATTAGTCCCCACCAGCTTATCCTGTCCACTTCCCATTATTGAATTTTAAGCCATCAATCAATACAGTTAGCTGTAGGTATGAGATGGGGCCTGTGCCAGGTTACCCCCTTATTTTAGAGGCCCCGTGCCCAGTCACTAGATTTAAGTGGCAGTGGGAAGTCAATGGCTGCTCTCTGTTTGTTCATATAGGCTTTTTACATTTATTTTAAAACTTTAATGTGTCAGCTGGTTTGCAAGCACTGGCCAGCTGGCACATGGTTGACCTTTTTAGAGCAGAGGGGTTTTACCTGCTGGCTGGCAGGTGGGAGAATATCTGTGGGGACATTTTGGGGTGGTGGACAATGGCATCCATTTATCACATTTAATACCCACTCTACAGTCAGCCCATCCTTCCACCATATAGATCTTTCCAGCTGTTTCCTGCAGGCCTGGTAATAGAGTAGGGGAGACCATGGCCAGTGGGGAGATCAAAGATCTCCATTGCTGGTCAGACTCTCCTGATACTTCTACTGTACCAGAGGGCTACCACTGCAACTCTCTGAAAAAATCCCCAGATGCCAGCTTGAACAAGCAGTATCTCCCACTTGGTATCAGGATTCGTCCACGTTGGCCCAAGGTAAGCCTCGGGAAGGGGGAAATAAACATTATTTTGTAAAATTAAAAATGCTTTATTTTTGTAAAAAAAATTTTTAAATACAGCTCTCCGCCAATATCCATCCACTATATCCAATCTCCCTCACTATAGCCTTTATTACTACCACCATAGACCCTATCACACACTACAATGCATATCTGCCCCAGAGGCCCTATCACCCCCCAGGACAGTCACTTTCTCCCCCTCAACACACACACAACAGCACCTATCCACAGCAACCTACACTAAAGCCCCTATCCAGCCACAACATACACACTATGGCATCTATCCTCCACAACAAACACTCCAACTCATATCACCTAATTACATGCAGCCCCTATTTACATGCACACACACAAATAGCAGCATTCCCACACAAACCCAACAACAATTTCCCTCCCACACATGCAACCCTAAAAGCATCCTTCTCCCCTATTCATTTTATATTATGTGTTCTGTGATCTCACTATTAAAAAACAAAGGCAAAACTGAAAAATTACACAAACTCCTTGTTGATAATACATTTTAATTTAAAATTATACAAACAACAATATTTAACAATCTAAACAAAACTAATAACTATTTCAATCCTCGGCCTTGCTACAATGTAAGAATGATGCAACACCTTTAATATCATATCATACCAATCCTCATGGAGATTATAGAAGAAATGCTAGAATTATCTCGATCTTCTCCATCATAAATCACATGGGACAAAGTTATCTGACCCCGTATAGTAGATGGACGGAATAGTAAACCAAAATTCAAAACCGCCAAGCAGTTGGACAGCTGTTTAATAGCAGATATCAGTACTCCTTATGTACAGGCTTTATTCATTTTACGTATATGCAGCATGTCCATATTTTCTATTTCATAATCCTTTTTTGTTTCTTTCTAAATTTAAATTTATTTCATCTCCCCCCTCCCCCCAAACATATTTACTCTCATTTAGATCAATAGTTGATTCTTCACTTGACATGTATGAAAAATGCATCATCTGTTCTTCCTGAGTTTTCTTGATAGGTGATGTGTGATCATCTATGTACATTATCACCTCCCAAGGGATGATTCTGAAAAACAGGAAAGTTACATTATATGTATTTCCCTCTTTGGCTTCAGTGCCTAAAATAAATCATACCATCTTCTCATGCGCCTATTGTCCTCTACATTTACTTTGTCTGGTATTATTTGTATATGCTCTTTCGTGTCACCATTGTGTAGAGCTGACAGTTTTATCCTAGGCCAGGGCTTGCTCTTGATGTCTGTTGGACAATCTTCTGGACCGTTTATTAAATTTAGCCCTAACCTGACGCAAACTGGGTAAAATGAAGAAAAGGAAACCCAGTGCTCCCACATAACATTTTAAAGTTATTAGAATTTTGCGGGTCCCTCTACCTGCCACTCATTTTATTAGGGGGAACGGGAGAGAGGGTGACATTTCCTAATGATGGCTATTAGTACTTCCTGCTCATCATTGACCCAGATGTTAACAAATGTGTACGGCTAATGTGGAATTAAAATTCCTGTATTATCATAGACCTCTGAGTGCAGGAAGCTGCTTAAAAAACACACAGGGTCTGCATCCAAAGACTCTTTGCACAATAACCATTAGAATAAGCTCTAGTGGTTATGGTACTTAAAATATCCCTTTAAATTCTGTCATGTTGTTGGATTCTAAAAATAGGTTTGAAAAATGCTGTTCTAAATATTAACCTTCCCAAAATGTGACGTGCTGAATTAAAATCAGCTCATTATATGTTATCTCTGCAATACATGATGTAAAAAATCCTAGACCTCTGACAAGCCAGGATAATATGTCCCTCCTGGTCACTGTATGAGGATGCTGTGTACATTGAATAGATCAAAGAAGCTTAATTATTGTTTCTTATTCCAACAAGGATAAATTGCAATTAAGTATAGTTAGAATGAATCTATAAAAACATTGCTTTGTTGAGGTCAGACCGGTGCAGACTACAGAGATTTCAGTTTACATATAGCTCAGTGTACTTGTGAAACTGATGTCTGGTACTAACTTTGCTCATAAATATAATTAATCTGAAATTATTTAATGTCTTCAATACTGGGAACAGCACATTTAAAATGTTTTTACAACTGCATTACTTTCATGATGGACACTCAACACCTTTGTCAAACAATGCTGAAAAATTGTTTTAATTGAAAAACAGAAGAAAAACTACTTTATGGAAAGTAATTTTTTTTATACATGGATATCAGACAAATTGCAATTTGGGAAACTCAAGGTGCACAATTTGCTGCAGGCCTTCCAGACCAAAAAAACAAGACAAATTTCAGTGTAAAACACCTTGCACATAAATAAATTGATTTGGGGGGCTGAATCAGATTGAATATTTTTTCTAGTTTCTAAATGTTTGTCTATATTTCGCAAATTTGTTGTTGACTGCACAAATGAATCCATGGTTTAGTTAACACATTTTTTAACATGCAGGAAAATGTATGAAAATGATGGTGCTATATGAATAATAATATTAATTATTATAATAATGTGCCTATATTATTGGGACATTGTCCAAAAAGACTCCAGGCACTCACTAGGCTGGATTTAAGGCAGATATAAGATCTATGTACAGAAGCCCATCAGAAATAGTCTCTCTCTCTCTCTCTCTTTCTTTCTTTATTGTGAATAGACATGTTCCAGCATAAAATATTGCAAACATTAAGTGGACACTATAGTCACCAAAACAACTTAAGTTTAATTAAGTTGTTCTGGTGTCTAGATCATACCCCTGCAGTCTCACTGCTCAGTTCTCTGCTCAATTTTGGGAGTTAAATCAATTTTGTTTCTGTTTATGCCACCCTAGCCACACTTCTCCTGGCTGTGACTGACACAGCCTACATGAAAACTAAATGGTTTAATTTTCAATCAGATGTAACTTACTTTAAACATTTTCTTTATCTCCTGCTCTGCAAACTGAACTTTAATTACATACAGGAGGCTCCTGCAGAGTATAGCAAGCTATTAACATAGCAGTAGATATGATATTCTAAATTACACAGAATTTGCAATAAAGGAAGTATAAACATTATATGATTCTTCACGGGAAGTGTTTAGGAAGGCTGTGTAAGTCACATGCAGGGAGGTGTGACAAGGGCTGTATAACCAAAGTAATTTAACTCCTAATTGAGAATTGAGCAGTGAGACTGCAGGGGCATGGTCTATATACCAAAACTGCTTCATTATGTTAAAGTTATTTTGGTGACTACAGTGTCCCTTTAAGGTGTAGATGGATTTCACACATTCTTGTAAAATAACCTTAACCCCTTAAGGACACATGACATGTGTGGCATGTCATGATTCCCTTTTATACCAGAAGTTTGGTCCTTAAGGGGTTAAACAGTTACCTGATTTTTTGGAGTTCAAAGTAAAAATATCTCCAAATCAGCTACATAATTTTTGCCTGGAAACTTGCTCTGAATTCCTGGCAATACCCACTTAAACCTCATACTGTCTACAGGGCCGGATTAACATAGGGGCTGATGGAGCTGCAGCTCCAGGCCCAGGCCCATTTAAAATAAAAAAATAAATAAAAAAAAAAGGTTTTGTTTTTTTACACACTACTCTTAGGTTTGCCACCTGACTGGTATTTTACTGGCACAGCCGGTATTTGAGGCTGTCTGGCCGTGCCGGTATTGCAGTAATACCAGCAATACAAATGCAGGTATTTTTCTCAGAATAAATGGAGATTACTCTGCAATACCAGCACCGGCCAGTAGGGGTCACTGTGTGTGGAGAAAGGCAGGTATAGGAAGTTACAGCATATCCCTGCCTCTCTCTACTACTCACTGATCCATGAGGGAGCAGCAACACAGTACAGAGTCCAGACAACAGCTCTACAGTAAGTGAGGGATGGGGGAAAAGATAGTAGGGACACATGGGGACACTGAGACACTAGGGGACACATGGGGAAACTGAGACACTAGGGGACACATGGGGACACTCAGACACTAGGAGACACAGACACTAGGGGACACTGAGACACTAGGACATATGGGGACACAGACACTGGGAGACCTGGGAACACTGAGACACTTGGGGACACTGGAAAACATGGGGACACTGAGACACTAGGGGACACTGGGACACATGGGATGCTGAGACACATGGGGATGCTGTGAGACATAGGGACATTGGGAGACACTGAGACATTGGGACACGGAGACACTATGTCCCCATTTCTCCCAGTGTCCCCATGTCCCCCAGCCAGTGTCCCCAAGTCTCCCAGTGTCTGTGTCCCATGTCTCTCAGTGTGCCTAGTGTCCCTATATGTCCCAGTGTCCCCATGTCCATGTCCACAACTGTCCCCATGTCTCCCAGTGTACCCAAGTGTCTGTCTCCCAGCCAGTGTCCCCTAGTCTCCCAATGTCCCCTAGTCTCCCAGTGTCCCCTAGTCTCCCAGTGTCTGTGTTCCCATGTCTCTGTGTCCCTAGTGTCTTAGTGTCCCCAAATGTTTCAGTGTCCCCAAGTGTCTGTCTCCCAGCCAGTGTCCCCTAGTCTCTGTGTCCCTAGTGCCTCGTTTCCACTGAGCGGATCGGTTCGGGTTGGTACAGTTTGGAAGGTTTAGAATGGACCAGCCCATTCTGGTGAGCGTTTCCACTGCAAGTCAGACCTTCAGGGCCATGCGGGGTTTAGAAAAAATGCTCTTCCTGTCCACCAATCAATGGATTGTATAGTAGATCCGCCCTAACCAAACCGTTCCATTTTCTATGGCCCTACATCTGGAACAGGACCCTGAATAGATTGGTACGGTTCGCTTGTATGGACCACTTTCATAATGGAAACACCCAAAATAGCGAACCGTACCGAACTGAACCGAACCAATCCGTTCAGTGCAAACGAGGCATTAGTGTCCCCAAATGTTGCAGTGTCCCCATGTCTCCCAGTGTCTGTGTTCCTAGTGTCTCAGTGTGCCTAGTGTCCCCATGTCTCCCAGTGTCCCTATATGTCCCAGTGTCCCCATGTCCACAACTGTCCCCATGTCTCCCAGTGTCCCCAAGTGTCTGTCTCCCAGCCAGTGTCCCCTAGTCTCCCAGTGTCTGTGTTCCCATGTCTCTGTGTCCCTAGTGTCTTAGTGTCCCCAAATGTCTCAGTGTCCCCATTTCTCCCAGTTTCCCTAAATGTCTTAGTGTCCCCATGTCTCCCAGTGTCCCCATGTCTGTGTGTTCCCGGGTCTCTCAGTGTCCCCATGTCTCTCAGTGTCCCCGGGTCTCACTGTGTCCCCAGTATCCTAGTGACATGGGGACACACTGAGACATTGGGACACTGGGAGAAATGGGGACACTGAGACACTGGGAGACTAGGGGACTGGGCGACATGGGGACACTGACACTGTGATACATAGGGACACTGAGACACTGGGAGACTTGCGAGACTGAGACACTGGGAGACAGGGAGACATTGGGAGCAATCCATCTATACAGCAGAATCAAACTGTGAGTAGTTTGTTGGCGATTTTACAGAATTTTCTCTGATGTCACTCCTTGTGATTATACAAATGATTAAGGCTGGTATTTTTTCCCAAGAAAGGTGGCAACCCTAACTACTCTTCACATACTCTTGCTTAAAGGAGCATTACAGGGTCAGGAACACAATCATGTATTTCTGACCCTATTATGTTAAAACCACCACCCTGGCCCTTTCTTGCCTCCCTAAGTATAGTAAAATATAACTTGTATTCAAGTCTGCAGCTGCTGGCTCTGCCTCTGAACTGACTGTCTGCTGACATCATCAGAAGTGGTGGTCTGAGCAAATTACAATACTTGCCCATAGGATTGGCTGAGACTGTTAACTAGGCAGATCAGGGGCAGAGCCAGCACAAGTCCAACTTAGCCCTGGCCAATCAGCATCTCCTCATAAAGATAATTTGAATCAATGCATCTCTATGAGGAAAGTTCAGTGTCTGCATGCAGAGGGTGGAGACACTGAATGGCAGTGCTGCACACTAGGCAGTACTGCACCAGGAAGCACCTCTAGCAGCCATCTAAGGAGTGGCCAGTGGAGTTATTTTCTCTGAAAATACAGTGTTTACTGCAAAAGGCCTAAATGGAATGATTCTACTTAACAGAACAAATACAATAAGCTGTAGTTGTTCTGGTGACCATAGTGTCCCTTTAAGTTTGGAAGCTTAAGAGGGATGTATGGGAACAAAACTTGTGTGGACTGGCTGACAATAAAATTAGTTTAGGTAATGCAGACGTTGGTCTCTCTAACAATGTGTTATGTCCCCTCCTTTCTTCTACACTAACTACATACACCTTTTCTCTGTCTCAGACTGTATACCAGGAACATCTGCCTGCTAGTAAGAAGATAAGGAGACAAGTGGACCAGCGAGTGCTAAGGGACAGTCCTTAGAAAGCATGGAGTGAGCGCATCATTAGACGCATTTATGTCAAGCTCAGAGTGTGCCTGCATAGTATGCCCTTAGTTGGCCAGCCTGCAGGATTGGCGGGCAGCCTGACATGCATTCATGCCAGGCTGTCCTTCAAATTCTTTGGACAGACATGCTCCCTTTTTGGGCATGTTCTCCCCTTTTGGCAGGTCTGGTGATGTGATTTGCACCAGTGGCCCACCCTTTTACCCTGCCCATTGACTTCCTGCTTCACTGGACACTGCTGTTAGGGGGTATGGATTTACTTGAAAGATGAAAGCATAAATTAGATAAAGAGATTAGCATAGAGTACGTGTTTTCTTATAGCTGCATCCTATGAGTTTCCCTCCAACACCATCTCCATCAGATACATGACGCTTGGGAGGTATGACTGTTTTAGTGTTTTTGGTCGATAAGATTCTGTAAATAGGCCCATCATAATTGTCAGCACCAGGCCCACTGGGCTCTTAATCCGGCCCTGACTGTCTACCATTAGACTTTTAATGATGTGCCTAAAATACATTTTAATGAGAGAATCTGACGGCAGTTTATCTAAACATTAAAATTAAAACTAAAACATATTTTATTTACACTAAACTGCACTTCAGGTATATATTTTAAGGCTTCATTGCAGAAACATATTTGCTCCTGTCCTTGGAAACGAATATGAAGTTATATTTGTGAAGAACCCCACTAAAACAATGATGGAATATGTAAATTTCAAGTCTTTGGATGAATCTATGAGCAAGTTACTGGATCAAGTTGATCTTACAGGGCTTTCACATGCACTAGGTTATTCACTAAACTGAGAATTGTTTGCAATTCAAAGTGAATTCCGATGAATTGCAAATTTAAGGCCAAAATGCCCAAACTGGAAAAAATCTCCAAGTTAGCTATGATTCCAGTTAACAGACCACTATAGGCACCCAGACAACTTCAGCTCAATGAGGTGGTCTGGGTGCAAGGTCCCTCTAGTTTTAAATACTGCAGCTGAAAACATAGCAGTTTCTGAGAAACTGCTTTGTTTCACTGAGGGTTAATCCAGCCTCTAGTGGCTGTCTCACTGACAGCCGCTAGAGGCGCTTCCGTACTTCTCACTGTGATTTTCACAGTGAGAAGATGCTTGTGTCCATAGGAAAGCATTGGGAAATGCTTTCCTATGGACTGATTAAATGCGCACGTGGCTCTTACCGCGCATGCGCCAGAAGAGGGAGGAGAGTCCCCAGGGCCAAGGGAGCCCGGCGCTGGAGAAAGGTAAACATTTAACCCCTTCCTCCCCCTAGAGCCCGGCGGGTGGGGGGACCTATTAACACTATAGTGCCAGGAAACGAGTTTGTTCACTTTGAAGTTTCGACAGTTTTCACTTTAATCAATGATCCTCTCTGTGTGAGTGACATATTCCATTGTCCGTATCAATGTTCTGTGCATTTTGTCCTATCAGTTACTCTAAGTGATTAGGAGCATTCTTACCCGTTTTATTTTTACACCTCCGTTCACATTTATGCCTAGTTTTAAAGCGATTGACGTTTCCTCCACAACCACCAAATACAAAAGGTCGACAGTCATCAGCTTCCACATGGTAATACCAAAACAAAGAGTAACTGGAACAAAATCCTTCATCCATGGGAAGCTGGCAGGTATCTGGGATTAGAGCAAAAAGGTCAAAATTATTATTGTTATTTACATATTTATACACTAATAAATAACTGCATCACAACCAGGGCCGGCCTTAGGCATTTGGGCGCCCTGTGCGAAAAATCTTCACAGCGCCCCCCCTTCCCATCCCCCCCAGCCACACACACACAGACAGTCACACACACAGACAAACAGTCAAACACACACTGGCAGACAGCCACACACAGAAAGTCACACACACACAGACAGACAAACACACACACACTGTCAGACAGTCACACACACAGGCAGACAGGCAGACAGCCACACACACACACAGTCAGACACACACACACACAGTCAGACACACACACACACACACACACACACTCACTCACAGGCAAACACACTAACAGAAACACACTAACAGACACACACTAACAGACACACACTAACAGACACACACTAACAGACACACACTAACATACACATACACACACTAACAGACACGCACTAACAGACACGCACTAACAGACACGCACTAACAGACACGCACTAACAGACACGCACTATCAGACACGCACTATCAGACACAGACACAGACACACACACTAACAGACACAGACACACACTAACAGACACGCACTATCAGACACAGACACACACACACACTAACAGACACAGACACACACTAACAGAAATACACTAACAGAAATACACTAACAGACACACACTAACAGACACACACTAACAGACACAGACACACACTAACAGACACAGACACACACTAACAGACACACCCACACTCACCCACATTAACACATTTTTTAAAATTTATTTAAACACCCCCCCCCCCCAGCCTCCTTACCTTTGGGAATGCTGGGGGGGGTGTCTCTTCCTCCCTGGTGGTCCAGTGGCTGCTGGACGAGCGGCACTGGCTGGCGGGCGGCTGGCGAGGGAGCACTTCCTCTGAGCTGTCTGCTCAGCTCCCTCGCGCGCCTCAGAGTGAGGCTGGGAGCCGGAATATGACGTCATATTCCGGCTCCCAGCCTCACTCTGCGGGTGGCGCGCGAGGGAGCTGAGCAGACAGCTCAGAGGAAGTGCTCCCTCGCCAGCCGCCCGCCCGCCAGCCAGTGCCGCTCGCCCAGCAGCCCAGCATGTCTGTTAGCCGCAAGGCTAACAAGACATTTGCCTTGGACATTTGGGGGCGGCTTTTTTTGCCGTCCCTTGGAAAATGCTGCCCAAGGCAAATGCCTTGTTTGCTTTCCGGCTAAAACGCCCCTGCCGTGTGAGCTATGCGGCCGCAGGGCGCCCCCTGCTCCATGGCGCCCTGTGCGGCCGCACAGCTCGAACACCCCTAAGGCCGGCCTTGATCACAACCTTGTAAAGTACCAGTATCAGGATTATTCACTAAAAAAAAATTGATTTTGCCCGCACAGACAAAATCCAGTGAAAATGACATATTCCGAACACAATGGCATAAAATGTTCATATTTACTTAAGCCAAATACGGTCAGAATTTGGTCAGCCAAGGGAATCTGGATGCATTTGGTGCCCAGATTAAAATATGTGCTTTCACATCCACACTCTTTACAAAGTATAGGATTCTGAAGGTTCACAATGCACCAATATTAATAAAATTCAGAACCGAATGCATCCGGCAGGCTCTTTTGTGAATTGATCATTTAAAGTTTTATATACCCACTGGCAGTTAAAAATTTGGTTGCTAGTAACTATAATTCTTTATTTTACAGGAATTAGTTTTAATTGTTTTATTCACCCCCCTCTAGGGCTGACGTGATACTAGACAGATTAAGGGGGTGCCCAGGGGGTGCAATACCTGGATGACTGGCAGGAGGCGAGTACACAGCACTGCACTCCCCTCCTGCCGGTCTCTGCATGTGGCGTGGCTAAACCGTGGACTGGGGTAGAGGAGCTTCTGTAACTTATTCCCAATCTGACTGGAAGGGCGAGCAGGGAGAACTAAACTGCTTCCTTTCAGACTGTGGAGAGGTTACAGAAGCTAAAGCTTTACTTCGATCCATGGCTCGGCCACGCTACAAGATGGAGTTTAGCTGTTAAGCTGGCTGTGGGGGTGAGGGGGTCAATAAGACACATGAGGGAATGAGGGGTGCAATGAGATGCACAGGGAGCTGACGGGGGCAAAGAGACACACATATGGGGCCAGGGCCGTCTTTAGTATCACTAGGAAAGCATTTTCTTGGGCCCCCTGGGCTCCCCCACTCCCTGGCATGCAATCGCACCTTTCACATACATACTTACACAGACATATACACGGACAGATATACTGACACATACACACATATATACTGAGAGACATGCTGACACATACAGACATACTGACCCAGACAAAAACACCCAGACAAAAAACACACTGACAGACATACTAACACACACACAAATACCCTAACAGACATACTGACACACAGACACCCACTGATAGACATACTGACACACACACATACCCTGACAGGCATACTGATACACAGACACACACTGATAGACATACTGACACACACATACACATACCCTGACAGACACACACTGACAGACATACTGACACAAAGACACACACACAAAGACATACACTGAGAGACATACTGACATACCCATTGACAGGCACACACACACACACACACACACACACACATATACTGAAATAAACAGAAATACTGAAAGACACCCTACTGACACACACATACACTGTCAGACATACTGAGACACACAGACATACACTGACAGACATACGGACACATTCACACTTTTAAATCTACTCCCAGTTTCCTACCTTGAAGGATTGGTGTCCAGAGAGGTGGCTGAGGCTTTTGGGAGTTGCCGACTGGCAATCCGGGCCAGCCCCCCTCCTCTCTGCTTCCCTGGTGTGATCTCTCCTGCGCAGCTCTCTCTGGGAGGAAGTGACTCATGGCAGTTGTGCTATTAAAGAGCCACATCGCACGACCAGGCCCCTGCTTACAAACGCCCACTGGGTGGCCCTTAGTGCATGGGCCATCCGGTGGGCCTCTTTAGTGTGCGTCCCCAGGATGCACCGGGGGCCCATGGATGGGAGAAAGTTGTCGAGGGCAGCCAGGCCCACGGGGCAGTTGCCTGGGCCCCCTGGAAGTAAAAGGGCTTGGGCAGCTGCCCCGTTTGCCCCGCATCAAAGACGGCCCTGTATGGGGCTGAGAAGGGCAGGAAAAGAGACACACAGTGGGCGGAGGGAGCAAACAGACAAACAGGGGGGATGAGGTGGGCAAAGAGACAAAGGGAGGGCTGAGGGCATCAAAGAAACACACAGAGGGGAATGAGGGGTGCAAAGAGACACACGAGGGTCTGTGGGGGGCAAAAAGACACACAGGATACTGAGGGGGCAAAGACACACACAGGGGGCTGAGAAGGGCAAAGAGACACACAGATTGCTGGGTGAACAAAGAACCACACAGATGGTTGAGGGTGGAAACAGAGACACACAGTGGGGCTTGGGGGATAAAGAGACACAGAGGAGCTGGGGGGATAAAGATACACAGAGACACAAAAAGTTGCCAATTTTTGTTTCTGAAGGGGTGTGTACAAGTAGCTGGTCTTGCCTAGGGCACAAAATAGTCTTGCACTGGCCCTGCCCACCTCACTATTATTAGGGTGAGGGGGGGGGATAAATAGGGTTACTTAATTTTATTGGGGAGTGGCTAATGGATTGGGGACCCACAGCTATCTGGGAGAGGAAAATGCCACATAAGCAATGGCATGTAATATTATTAATATAATATTAATTTTATTATTAGAGCCCCAACCCACTGCCAATTGGTTGTGGCTTTGGTGGGAACATTAAGCCGCCAAGGATAACATTAGCATCCGACACCCAAAGACCATGGGTGTTGTTTTTTTTTTTTTTGTGACTGCCAATTGCTCTAGTTACCTGTTTTACTTATATAGTAAATGTATGTAATATAACACAATGCATACATATAGTTAAATAATATATTTCTAAATTATTTAAAAATAAAAATATTTTTCTAAATACACTGCGTGCAGAATTATTAGGCAAATGAGTATTTTGACCACATCATCCTCTTTATGCATGTTGTCTTACTCCAAGCTGTATAGGCTCGAAAGCCTACTACCAATTAAGCATATTAGGTGATGTGCATCTCTGTAATGAGAAGGGGTGTGGTCTAATGACATCAACACCCTATATCAGGTGTGCATAATTATTAGGCAACTTCCTTTCCTTTGGCAAAATGGGTCAAAAGAAGGACTTGACAGGCTCAGAAAAGTTAAAAATAGTGAGATATATTGCAGAGGGATGCAGCACTCTTAAAATTGCAAAGCTTCTGAAGCGTGATCATCGAACAATCAAGCGTTTCATTCAAAATAGTCAACAGGGTCGCAAGAAGCGTGTGGAGAAACCAAGGCGCAAAATAACTGCCCATGAACTGAGAAAAGTCAAGCGTGCAGCTGCCAAGATGCCACTTGCCACCAGTTTGGCCATATTTCAGAGCTGCAACATCACTGGAGTGCCCGAAAGCACAAGGTGTGCAATACTCAGAGACATGGCCAAGGTAAGAAAGGCTGAAAGACGACCACCACTGAACAAGACACACAAGCTGAAACGTCAAGACTGGGCCAAGAAATATCTCAAGACTGATTTTTCTAAGGTTTTATGGACTGATGAAATGAGAGTGAGTCTTGATGGGCCAGATGGATGGATTGGTAAAGGGCAGAGAGCTCCAGTCCGACTCAGACGCCAGCAAGGTGGAGGTGGAGTACTGGTTTGGGCTGGTATCATCAAAGATGAGCTTGTGGGTACTTTTCGGGTTGAGGATGGAGTCAAGCTCAACTCCCAGTTTCTGGAAGACACCTTCTTCAAGCAGTGGTACAGGAAGAAGTCTGCATCCTTCAAGAAAAACATGATTTTCATGCAGGACAATGCTCCATCACACGCGTCCAAGTACTCCACAGCGTGGCTGGCAAGAAAGGGTATAAAAGAAGAAAATCTAATGACATGGTCTCCTTGTTCACCTGATCTGAACCCCATTGAGAACCTGTGGTCCATCATCAAATGTGAGATTTACAAGGAGGGAAAACAGTACACCTCTCTGAACAGTTTCTGGGAGGCTGTGGTTGCTGCTGCACGCAATGTTGATGGTGAACAGATCAAAACACTGACAGAATCCATGGATGGCAGGCTTTTGAGTGTCCTTGCAAAGAAAGGTGGCTATATTGGTCACTGATTTGTTTTTGTTATGTTTTTGAATGTCAGAAATGTATATTTGTGAATTTTGAGATGTTATATTGGTTTCACTGGTAAAAATAAATAATTGAAATGGGTATATATTTGTTTTTTGTTAAGTTGCCTAATAATTATGCACAGTAATAGTCACCTGCACACACAGATATCCCCCTAAAATAGCTATAACTAAAAACAAACTAAAAACTACTTCTAAAAATATTCAGCTTTGATATTAATGAGTTTTTTGGGTTCATTGAGAACATGGTTGTTGTTCAATAATAAAATTAATCCTCAAAAATACAACTTGCCTAATAATTCTGCACTCCCTGTAATTTAAAAAGTGTTTTGACAATCTTTATTAATCTCTGTAATGCTAATCTAATAGTAAAAGTTAAATGATTGAGCTAATTTAATCTTATCCCCTTCTTGGCTGTAGGAATTGTATGACCCATTAATATCTTCATTACTGTTTTCAGCACACTTGCAGAAATTATATAGGTGGAATTTATTTATGGCAGAAAAAAATTTACTTCTTTACAGGCTGGTAATGAGACTGAAGGAGACTTTATAGACTAAATTTAATTTTACAAAGTAAAAACGTGTATATATGATTTTGAAGGGAATAAAGCCTCCTTTAACAGTTGCCTTGATGTTTGAACAACACACAGCATGCCTTAAAAAATCAGCATACGCCTATAGTGTCTCTTTAAAGGGACACCATAGTCACCAGAACAACGACAACTTGATGTAATTGTTCTAGTGAGTATAGTCAGTTCTTGCAGGCTTTTAACCCCTTAAGGACCAAACTTCAGGAATAAAAGGGAATCATGACAGGGGTTAAAGAGAAAATGCAGTGTTTTACATTACAGCTTAGGAACACCTCTAGTGGCCACTCGATCTACATGGAGATGCTGAACTTTCCCCATTGTTTCATTGCATCTCTATGAGGAGATACTGATTGGCCAGGGCATTGTTTGGCTCCGCTTCTGTCCTACTTCCTATGCTGAGATCAAAATGTATTATGTCAGCCAATCCAATGCTTTCAATTCGCATGGTTTCAGACAAGGGGATGGATCGGGGTGGAGCCAGTGCCAGCAGACCCGCGCGGTAATTGAGTTTTCTAGTTATTTAAGGGGGCAAGAGGGGGCTGGGGAGATAAAGATTTTTTTTGTTTTGTTTTTTTAAACACTATATACATGTTTGTGTTCCTTTAAAGTATAAAATGCTCATTCAACTCTTACTCTTGAAAAGGTCTGAAAAATTAAACAAAGCAATGCACTGTACAGCCGATTTTACAGTGTAAGCAATTAATGTCTGGCTTTTTACCTTGAGTCATATATTCAATATTTCTTTTCCTTCTTTGCAATGGTCCCATTAGCTCCTTATCACTTTTCTCTACTGAGAGACAAAGCATAATCATGATTAGCATGATGGAGCAGTACATTAAACACACATTTAACTATTGATCGTCATTTTTATAGGTCCTTGATGAATGTCACGGAACAACTGGTTCATTTCTAAGTATGAAAATATTATATCTACAGCAATAAAACTGTAAATGCTTGTAGCATCTGGGCATAAAGGTTAGTGATTAATCAGAGAAAACTCAACTGTATAGTGACGGCAAAATGCTAGGATAAAAGTATCACATGGGAATCAGAAACGTCATGTTTTTTATTTATACTGTACCAGGATATAGAGTTAGTTAAAATCTTTCATGTTCCATTTTT
Organism: Pelobates fuscus; assembly: GCF_036172605.1. Lineage (NCBI taxonomy): Eukaryota > Metazoa > Chordata > Amphibia > Anura > Pelobatidae > Pelobates > Pelobates fuscus. The sequence goes on along the minus strand of NC_086319.1, from coordinate 248,978,584 downwards.
TTCACAGCATCCTTTCCCATAATAAAAAGTTTGTAAGCTAAATTTCACATTGTAATAAATATGTATAAGTGATATAGACTTCACCTGTATCTGAAAAGAAATTGAGTGTGACTTATTTTCTTTTCATTTATTGTTTATAATTTAATTACATTCTTTTCTATAGTCAGCATTATCCAACATCATTAAAAAGTGATAGAATTGTCCTGAATGTATTCTTACCTAAAGATTGCGTGTTCAGTATATCAATGGCTGCAACAACCACTACGTGATTGTACAGTGGTGATTGGACTACATAACAATTTGTGCTAACGTTTCGAAAACTAAGTGCAGCACAAAATAATAGAGGGGATTAGGGGGAGAAAAATGTTAAAACAAACAAAAAAAAATCTTTATTGAGTTAAATCATTGAGATGAAACTAACCATTTTGAGAATTTACAATAGCAATGTGAATAAGACAACACATAGGCTGTAATCACTTTGAGTGAGATAAACAAAAAACGTGTAATAATAGGAATAAATATAGAGAATTTTATTGAAAAGTAATTTAAAAGCCTAATTCCTAAGAGAACCTTTCTATAGATTATGTAGGAAAAATAACAACTAGAATAATAAACATCTTGAAGTTATGATCATTGATAGCAGAGTATAGATACGTTTATATCACCTGTGGTCTTTGTCTCTGAAGTAGTATTCGGAACTTCGGTTGCATTAATAGTTTTATTCCAGTGCATGTGAGCCACTACTTCACCCGTAACATAATTGTCAGGAGGAGTCACTGGTGGGGTCGCTGTTGCTCTAATTTCATCATCTTCCTCATACCCTTCATCTGGGCTTGAAGATTTAATAATTACCTGATAATCCTTTCCTAAAGAAAATGCAAATAACGATTCATATATTTTTATTATTGGAATGATATCACAAGTAGAAGACAAAATAAAATACAGGTGCTAGTTACACTACTACTTATATGTAGGGTGTGTTCACGTAGCAGAGGATTGAGGTGAACTGAAAGGTAACAAAATGCAATAGTCAAGCTGTGATTAGAGAGAAATTTTCCTGTTTGGCTGTTTTGACTGTAAATTTGAAATTCACTTTAAATTCTCACTTTAGTGAATAACTTTTCTGAATGTGATCATCCTTGTGTTCTTTAGAAAAAAGAACTAAAAAACTTCTTATTTCACATTATTAAGCTAACCACAGTTTGTATTACAATATATCCATTATCAGGCACTATATGAGTCAGATGCAGTTCTACAATATCTTCATCTGCTACCTGGTGGTACTTAAGTAAATGGATCCAATTTATTTCCTGATTAAAGTAGTCAGAAGTAATTTATAATTTATTTGGGAAGCCCATTGCAGTAGTAAGTATGATGTAAGAAAGCTCTTCAAGTTTGTTCTCGCGTCAAACACACCTTAATTATATCCTGCTAGCCAAATATATTATGCATCAAGACAGCTTGGAATTTCAAATTAATGATGGTCAGTATTTAAAATGTCAGGTTAAAAGTTTGTCTCTATTCCATCTATTATGGAAGACTGTTCTCTTTAAATATTCAGGTAAAAAGTAAAATATGTGCACTGGTTAACAATCATGTTTATTTTTTAAATTAAAAAACAAAACTTTTATCATCAATTGTATCCACTGATATATGCTCTCTGACAGTGGACTTCCTTGTACCACAACCTGTGTAAACAATATGATTTTTTAGTGTCCCTTAAGGACATACAGTATGTGTATATGTAGCAGGGCTTATTATGTCAAGGCCTTTAACCCCTTAAGGACCAAACTTCTGGAATAAAAGGGAATCATGACATGTCACACATGTCATGTGTCCTTAAGGGTTTAAAGTTACTTACCATCGCAAGCCTGTTGGGTCTATGTCAAACTAACCCAACTTGCTTGAATTTTTACTCATGAGGCTGAATTTTTTTTTATTTGTGGTGACTATAAATGTTGAGCCCTGTGTGTAAACTGAGTGGTTTGTTACATTGTGTATAATCTCAGTAACAATAAGCATAGCATGTATAAATGCTGATTATCTAAATAATCACTTACCTTACAGTTGTCACTATCATAGTACCACTGGTAGAAACAGCTGAACCATCAGCAGTAATTCTTGTTTGATGCACCCCCCTTCCAATTTTTGTTTTACCTCCTTTGTGCACCATCTTCTGTTTTCTCTTCCCTGCTATATCCTACACTTTGTTAGTCCCAAAAACATGCCTTCATGTTCATTGCAATGTTTTAGATTTGTTACCACTGTTTAACGTTAGAGTTTAGGATAACCTTGTCACTCTGGCTCTATGGAAGTAGCAGGGATTTCAGGGATGCTGAAGCAAACCAGGTCACAAGACCTGAAATCCCTGCTACTTTGTCCCTTGCTCTGGGTGTATGTGTTTTTGTGTACGTTTCCACCCACATTTTCCTCTTTGTCTGCAATGGCCTGGCTGGACATCAGAAGCCATACTCTCCATTTTCCTCCAGTTTTCCCTATTCCTAAACACTCAGTATTCAGAAACCTCCTGCTGGCCTTCCTTTCTACTCTCCCTGTCTCTTCACAATGTCATTTTAAATACTAAATATGTAACTTGCAACTCACGATCATTCAGGCCCACTGACTCCCATAGACCATTCTTAGCAATCACAGACTCCGTCTGTATTAAAGGAAAATATAACTGCTTCATATGTATATGTGAATAATTATGTAAACAAAGTTTGTGGTTGTTGTAAATACTCATGATATATAAATATGAATATATTAACATTAAATAACTAAATATATTCTAAAATGTGCCATAATACTGCCTTCATAAAAATGGCAGGTCCACTTAAAGCCAGCCACACTTGAAAACATGGATCCTTTGGTACCAACACTGTAGGCAAATAACCTGCTCATTTAAGTGCACAGCGGGTAACACTTGTAAGGATATATTGTCTTAGTGTTAGAGAGTTAATCACTCCACTATCTTCATTTAATAGTTAAACAAAGAAAAAAATTATATACTATAATTTGTATTGGTTATCATACCCCACAACATGTGATGAGCCCTGTTTTGGGATTCCTGCATGCTTTCCAGATTTGCTCTCTGGTGTCCTGCATCTGTGGACATCTGAGACCAAGTCCCCAAACAGTGTTGCTCAAAATAAATTAAGGATTATGAATAATGTGAGAGTGCTTCATAAATGCTCGGTATATGTGCAGCTCGAACTGGGGCTTGCCAGTTCTACTAACAGTCAGTCTGGCATATTGGGCTGACATTCAACCTTTTAGGGTGACTCACCACATTTCTAAAAGTGTCTGCACCTTTTTATGGGAAGAACAAACTCTTTCAACCCTTATCCTCCATCCATATCTCCCAAGGGAGCAATGGGTTAGGAGATAATAGTAGAAATATCAGACCGCAAAACAAAAGTATCAGAAAGTTGAAATGAAAGCATGCTCTTGATCAGATGGTTATTAGAATGAATTGGAATTTTATAAAGAAACTGACAGTTCTGAAACTAGAAATCATTTTAACTTGAGTTTCAGGCCCTGGAAATTATTATTTATAAAAACAAAAAACAGTCAAAAATGATTGACTAGTTTTGTCTAATAATTTTAACAAATTTTGGCTGCATCTACTGCCAGCTGAAATTCTAAAAGCCAAAACCTGGTAAACGGGTCAGCTGCTCAAGCAAAATCCTCATATATGTGCTTTGCCATTAAAAAAGAAATAAAAATAAAGACTTTGGAGGTCAATATGAACCCCACAGAAGTATACCACTGTTCCAATTGCCAAAGCATGTCAGCTGAACAGCAAAAAGATAGTGCCCGTGGGTGGAGGTTTGGAGGGGACATTAGGTTCCCACCATTTAGTAATATTAGAGCCCCCAACTGCCACTCATGCAAGGAGCTGGGAGAGGACAATATGTCCCCTGCCGCTTATTATAATTAGAACCTTAACCTTCTTATCACAGGTGAGGCATGGGGCACTATCTGACCCAACTATTTTATTTATACATATGAGCGCCACCATGGAGGTCATGGGGTTTAGCCTATGCCCCTCAGTATATTTATTTAATTCTTAGCCTAATCGTAGGGGCACGGGGCAGAAACTGGTTGCTAGTGCTGCCAGCAGGCATATGGTAAAAAATAAATTAAATAAATAAATACATAAAAAAGGTTTCTCAACAGCTTCTAGCTGTTGAATCCAGAAGTGTAACCCCAAAAATTAATACCCCATAACAGAAAACTGCAAAGTCAATGTTGCCTGGTTAAGTTAACATTGGGTTCTTTGGCAGTTCCATACACCGAATATCTCAAAACTGCATACTCTATATTTAAATTTAAGTATTTAGGAAGTGTTAACTGGTAGGTCTGAATTCATGTTACCTTCATCGCAAACTTGCACTCACCTGCACAGGCTGTAAAGAAAGAAAAGACATTATCACACACCAGATTTCAACAAAAAGTAACTATATTTTTAGAATTTATGTTCTTTGGTATCTTGTGTTGTGACATTTCTGTTTATATATCTGTTATGTGTCGTTATGTAAAGAGAAGAAGTTGAACTACTTGTCTCATCAGTATGATTTTTAATGACTTTGTTTGTGGATCCTTTAGAATTTCTAAAAAAAAAATCCAATGCATTTTTTTGAAAGCAGCATTATATACATTATTATATTTGTTTTACTTTGGATCAAAGTTGTGATCTTTGTTGGTACAGTGCTTCACATGCATTTGCATGACTTAATAAAATCTACACATTTTATTTCCACAAGAACAAAATCGATACAGATTAATTGGTATAACACATTTCCCAGTCTAATGCATTTTGTATGACTGATTATTCGTAGATTGTGAGAAACATCCCACTTCCCTAAGGAGATAATACACATTATTGAATCTATTTCCAGGGAAAAATCACTAGTATTTCCTGTTTAACCAGGGTAGAATTATAAAATAGTGTTCTTTCCAACTCACCGCAGGTAATTCAAGAAATATGTGTGATTAGAGAAAATGTATTGATACTTACCGTAATTTTCTTTTCCTGGCTATTATTCATGGCAGCATTTAACATATGGGTTTAGCTCCTCCCTCTAACGCTCAGGACAGGAAACACAATTAATTAAACAATTAAGCCTACCTTCCCCTAGTACAATAGGGACCCCAGAAGCATCCACACCTCAGTCCAGTAACAAGACGAATATACCAAGAGAGGGTGGGAAACCAAATGCTGCCATGAATAATAGCCAGGAAAAGAAAATTACGGTAAGTATCAATACATTTTCTCTATTCCTGGCTAATCATGGCAGCATTTAACATATGGGATTCCCAAAGCAATAACCACTCAGGGAGGGTAATTCATGCTACAAAAATTGTTTAATATTAACTTAAGGCTTATAAGAGTTCAAGACCGATAGGCCAAACTCTGAATCAGAACGAGATGAGACATCCACTCTGTAGTGATGCACAAAGGTTTTCAAAGATGACCAATTGGCAGCTTTACAGATGCTCTCTGCAGGGACTCCTGACTCTGCAGCCCATGAAGTAGCAATGGACCTTGTGGAATGTGCCTTGATGTCCTTGGCAACTGGTACCTGTTTTGTCCTGTATGCTCTAGAAATAGCCTGAACTGTCCAGGAACGAAGGGTTGCGACAGAAGCAGCTTCACCTTTACAAGAACCCCAAGGTATCACAAACAATTGGGGAGACTTTCTCCAAGTAGCTGAGCATGCAATATATGTGGAAAGATACCTCCTTAGGTCTAGTGTATGACATCTTTCTTCCTCAGGAGAAGAAGGTTCTTGAAAATACCCCGGCAGGACAATCTCTTGATTCAGATGGAAAGATGTAACAACCTTCGGAAGGAACTCAGGTCTAGGCCGTAGCACAACTCTATCGTCGAAGAAGGTAGTGAATGGTTCCTCAAATGACAGTGCTCTAATGTCCGACATTCTCCTAGCAGAGACTAAGGCCAGTAACAACAGGGTCTTTAGAGAAAGAACCTGCATCGGGACCACATCAATAGGTTCAAAGGGATGTTTGCAGAACCAGAGGCAAATTCCAAAGAGCTGAGAATTTCTTGATAGGAGGTCTAATCCTAATGACAGCTTTGAAGAAGTGAATCACAATGTGATTTAATGCCCAACGAATACCAGAAATAGCCGAAAGAGCTGAGCAGTGTACTTTAAGAGTGTTAAGTTGAAGGCCCCTCTCCAGGCCTGCTTGCAGGAAACCAAAAACCTGAGACACGGAAGGGGAACCTAAATCTTGAACCATGGAATTACTCCATCGTGCAAAGGCTTCCCATATCTTATGGTAGGTAGAAGAAGTAGACGAATTCCTAGAACGTAACAGGGTTGAGATTACCTGGTCCGAAAGGCCATGGTCAACTAGAGATTGTCTCTCAATAGACATGCATGGAGCCTGAACTTGTGAGGTTCTGGATGAAACACTGGACCTTGAATCAGCAGATCTTCCGAGACCAGAAGCTCTTAAGGCAGGTCCCTTGAAAACCTCTGCAACAGGGGAAACCAAGGGCGACAAGGCCAGAAGGGAAGAACTGCTATCACCTTGCAATGTTCCTTGGAGATCTTCCTCAGAACAGCGTAGATGAGGGGAATTGGAGGAAAGACGTAGGCTAGATCAAATTCCCATTTGATGGATAGAGCATCCTGAGCAACCGCCTTTGGATGGTATCTCCTTGAAACAAAGCACGGGACCTGGGTGTTCTGAATAGTTGCCATGAGGTCCACTTGGGGAGGACCCCACTTCTGGACCAACCGATCCTCCTGGAAAGTTGCCATTCTGATGCTTCTATCAGGTGTCTGCTGAGGAAGTCCGCTAACACATTCTCCTTTCCTGGGAGATAGGTGGCACAAAGGCCTTCCACATGAGTCTGAGCCCAGGTCATAATGGGAACGATTTTCCTCATCAGGACTACACGCCTTGTCCCACGTTGATGATTTATGTAAGCAGCAGCCGCTTTGTTGTCCACTCTCAACTTGATCCAGGAATGCCGGATGACGTGTTGAAAATGAAGAAGTGCCAGAAAGGTAGCTCTCAGTTCCCTGATGTTGGAAGGCAAGCATTGGGTTCTTGGAGGCCCTTTTGCTTGAAAAAAATGATTGCCTAAATGTGCCCCCCATCCGGTCTGACTGGCGTCTGTCGTAATGACCACCCAATCTATTTACATCAAGGGAAACCATCGGGAGATGTTTTCCCATGACATCCACCAAAGGAGCTTCTGTTTTAGAACAAAAGGAATGCGGATCAATCTCTCCCAATCCCTTGAGCTGGCCCTGAAATTCTTCGGAAAAAATTGTTGAAGAGGGCGAAGGTTCCACCATGCCCATCTGACAAGCTCTATTGTGGAGGAAAGAGTCCCCATAAGTCTCATAAACTCTCTCGCCGAGGCTGAAATTTTCAGTCTGAAGCTCCTTATACGATCTTGAAGTATGAGCTTTCTGTCATGTGCAAGGGATACAATCGATGTGTCGGTATTGAAATTTGCTCCCAGGAATACCAGTTCTCTTGATGGATGCAAATTACTCTTTTCGTGATTGATGAGCCAACCGAAATGAGAGAGAGTGTCGAGGACTAGTTGTCTGTGTTGGAACATGGATTTTAAGTCCGTGGCCACTACCAGGATGTCGTCCAGGTAGTGAAACACAGCTACACCTTCTTTTCTGAGCAGAGCAATGATTGTGACCAAAATCTTCAAGAAGTTCCTCGGGGCTGTACTTATCCCAAAGGGCAGAGCCCGAAATTTAAAGTGTTCCTTCCGGACACAAAACCTGAGAAACTTCTGGTGCTTGACCGTGATAGGGACATGAAAATATGCATCCCTGAGGTCTACCGAGATCAACCAATCTTTGTGATGAACAAAAGGAACGATGGAACGAATGGATTCCATGCAAAATCTCCTGACTCTCAGGTAAAGGTTGAGCTGTTGGAGGTCTAATATAGGTCCCCATTTTCCTTCGGGTTTCTTGACCAAAAACAGGGGAGAATAATATCCCTGGAATCTTTCTCTCATGGGTACAGGTACGATGGCTTCTTCTATAAGAAGATTGTTGACATAAAGAGTTAAAATCTCTAGTTTTTTGGCTGTTGGAACATTAAAAAAGGTAATGCATTCCCAGCCTAAACATTTGGATTAATATAAATGATAAAGTAAATGTCTTACCTGCAGAGCTTAAGAAACAGTCTAATAGAGCACTGTATCTTTAAAGGGAAAAGAAACGAGCGTTTTATATACTGTAATACCGCCATTTCAAATTTCCCGCTCTGTACCTTTAAAGAACGCACATGCGCTCATTGGTCGCGAAACCGTCATTTTTAAAAAGGGCAAAATCACTCTGATTCCGGTCGTGCGCATCGCGCATTCGCGGGCGTCTTACCGTCATGCCGATCGTCTGATCGAGGTCTGCAGTTCACATTCTGGATACCAGTGAGTTCCAACAGCCTGTGGAACTAACCACCAAGGCTCCCAGGGGTTCCCAACTCCTCAGAGATTGGGCTACATGTGCCTGGGCTTCCTGAGGAGGGAGGCTGACCTCCACAGGGACAAGACCATATCAGACATGGTCAGGAGAGCAAAAAAAAAAAAAAAAATATTCAGACAAACAAAGAAAAAAAAATAGCTGTCCTAGGTCTACAAGGACAGGAAAAGACTGAGGTGTGGATGCTTCTGGGGTCCCTATTATACTAGGGGAAGGTATGCTTAATTGTTTAATTGATTGTGTTTCCTGTCCTGAGGGTTAGAGGGAGGAGCTAAACCCATATGTTAAATGCTGCCATGATTAGCCAGGAAACAAAGATTTTGGATGTCACCTTCCTGTTTTTAAAAACTGATTTTAAGCAGTTTAACAAAAACTAGGGTTCTCCTAGCCACCAAAGCATAACCACTCTTCTATTGGTCAGATAATGCCAAACTAAAGATATGTATATTTATTTTCAATACCCTTTTTTTAAAACTGAATGGAAATCACTTAACGTATGTGCTAATATAATCACCAGAAAAATGTGGGGGGCGGGTGCTTTTCCTTCATTAACAGTGTTTGGTTCAGTGAATTAGATACCAATTAAAGGGTTACTCCAACCACCATGACCACTTTAGTGATTTGTTTTGAATCTGTATGTGCAGTATTTTATCATGAAACACTGCACATACAAAGTCTAGCCTCTCTGCTCCACCTCCAGCAGCATCACTGGGGCGTCATTAGCAACAAGAGTTGTAAATTCTGTGCATGTTCTACATCTGTTGTCAGCCTGCATATCATGCTGGCGACAGGCGTCCAATGGTGGCATGCCCGCCCACCCCCTGTGCTACCCATGCACACCTCTCAGTCCATCCACCCCTTACATCCGTCCTCCATCAGCTAGGGGGGAATATTGTCAGGAGAGGAGGATTGGGTTGAGAGGAGAACTTAGATCAGTGCTGGAATAAAGGTAAGTTTTAGCTTTAGTTTATTTGTTTATTTATTTTTAGCTCTGCTGGGGTTGTGAGGCAGAAAAGCAAGGGCTACTCTAACCAAAAAAGGGATTTTGTGAAAACATTGTGTATGTGTGTGTGTGTGTGTGAGGGTGTTGTGTGCATGAGGGTGCTGTGTGAGGATGCTCTAAGTGAGGGTCCTGTGTGTGAGAGTGCTGTGTGTTTGTAAGAGGGTACTGTGTGTGTGTGAAGGTGCGTGTGTGAGAGAGGGAGCTGTGTGTGTGTGTTGGTAATGTGTTTGTGTGAGAGGGAGCTCTGTGTGTGAGGATAATGTGTGTGTGAGGGTGATGTGTGTGTGAGAGAGTGCTGTGTGTGAGGGTGATGTGATGTGTGTGTGTGAGGGTAATATGTGTGCGGGTGATGTGTGTGTATATGTTAGGAGGGATAGTGTGTTGGGGAGGCAGATTATTACCACTATATAAGAATGTATTTATTTTAAATTAAAAAAAAAAAAGAAAAAAAGAAGCTTTATATCCCCTTCCTTTCTTACCTTTAGCCTGGGAGGGGAGGCCGTGCTGCCATCCCTGGTGGTGCTAGAAGTGAGTGAACTTTAGCTTGCGAGGCTAGAGTTTACTCTCGCGAGATCGGGGGATGTTGCCATGGCAATGCTCAGAATCCTGCGAGAGGAACCCGGAACTGCAAGATAGAGCTCCACCGGGTCCTCTCCTGTCTCCCTCCCCAGCCAGTGGCCGCATTACACTGCCTGTGAGCCGGTGAGGGAGATCTTTGATCTCCTCACCGGCCTGACATGGTATACTACAGGGCCGGCACTCAGATAGCATTTGCCTGGTGTGTCCGATGGCCAGTCCGGACCTGATGTCACTGGACTGTGGTGAGGACCATACTATGTGCATTTTGTTACTCAGGGGTTATGGTGGTTGCAGTAATTCCTAAAAAGCAGCTGGGACTGATTACTTGTCTTTTTCATTTTCTGTGCTTTGACTTGAATCTTTCTGGAATCCTGCTACTCTAGGGTTAGTGTGATTTAATTGAACCATAAGCCATGCTTCCCTGCATCCATTACTTGCAAATGAATAAACAGTGTTTAGACGATTCAAGTTAAAGCACCTGCAGTACCAATGCAAATGGTATATTGTGTTTAGTGTGATCATTTTGAAAAACATTTCCATTCTGAAAACAACTGCAAAATCAAAAAAAAGGGGGAACTTTTATACATGCAGGTTATTCTGTAATGTTGGGATTGCTAGGCATTGACCGGGGAATTGTAGAAAGATAAATAGATATGTTGGAGAATTTGTTCAACCTGACTTTTTTGCTTGATGTTTGCCATTATCAGTTTATTGGATAAGTATGTTGGCAGCAATGTATTTAGGTTTTTGCTGTTCTAGGCTAAAGGTCAAAGCTTTATGTTTTCTCTCATATACTGATCACATGTATACAGAGACACACATTCACACACACAGTCACATATGTAGACAATCACAAATGCACACAGTCACATACATACAATACATACATACATAGTGATAAGAAACAAAGTAAAAAAGTAGCACCAATGATATGTAAAATATAAACCACATATAGAGCTGATTTTTAGCTCTACCACGTGAGTTGGCAACTATAAGAAATATATGTTGTACGTGTTACTTTGACCTTACATATTGCACCATTGGTTCCTTCTCTTCTGCTTTCCTTTATATTGTTATGCTGATCCCAACCACCCAAGAAAGAAGACAGTTCCTGATCTCTTGTATAGGAAATGGACTTTCTCCTTGGGAGAAAGCAATACGTAGATGTAACTTGATTTAGTTACTGTAACTCACCACACGTGTCACTCATTTCCTTTCTGACCAAATCTTTCACTTCTTCCTCCTGCAGAGGCAAAACAAATAGACTGGCATTGGCAATAACTAAACATTAAAATGAACTGTCAGAAGTACAGTGGCTATGGCCTTTTGAGAGATAACATCTGAGATTTTTTAAGTTATTTCTATTTTTCTCTGATATTTACCAAATGTGTAATACTTTTTTTTACACGTAGGTGTAATTTCCAGAGAAGTGACAGTTCCCCTTCAAAGGAACACTCTGGGCACCAAAACAGCTTCATGTCAATAAAATTGCTATGGTGGCTGGAGGTCGTGGACACCATCTTACCTTAAGGGGTTAAACAGTTTATGAACGGTGTCACCATCACTGGGGACAGAGGACTTCCAGACTATTTCAAACTGGCTGCTCTGCCACTCCCTTAAATTTCCTAAATAGTCTATGTTACGGTAGTCACCATCGCTGGGGGTGGAAGACGGACACTATGTGTGGGTCACCAGATTCCTCTTGTGTTTTGGTCACCCTGTGCATAGTATTGGGGCAGGGCATGTTGAATGTATTGCTTGTCTGTGCCTCTCCCCCTTTTTCCTGTCCTATTGTTTCCCCAGCAGGGCGTTGTCCCAGGGACACTGCCAGACCAGTTTAAACTAGCTGCCCTGTCCCTCCTCAATCTCCCATTATGTTCTCAGCTCTTTCTTTTGTCTGAACCCACCCATATGCACCTATTGTATATACATGAGCTTTTGGTGCGCATAAATAAGTGTTTTATGTATAATCTTATTATTATTATTATTGTATTATTTATAAAGCACCAGCAAATTCCGTAGTGCTGTACAATGGGTATATTAAAGTTAGTTGCGGTTTTAACCTTCACCAAGTGTCATCTGGTGTTTGGGGAAAGAGATATAATCTGCTGATGAAAATTGTGTCCAGGGCTGTAATCACAGTAGCCTAGTCCATGGTGAAAAAGGCCCTCAGTGATCCCACTCAAACCTCGGCGACTGGGTCTGAAGTGCTCCAGGGTCCCTGATAGCTACAAGGAAGCAGTTTTGGAGGAGGTACTCAGTCAGAGTACTGGAGCTCCGTCACAGTCTACAGTCCTTGTTATTGTCTGATCTCACCCTTGGAAACACAGTGCTCCATTCACACTGGTTGTAAAATAATCAAGCTTTGTAGTGTGATTACTATCCCAAGTCCATACTGCTATTGGTTAACTTAGGCTCACTGTGCTGTTTGTACATAAGAGTTACACTTAAAAGGCACACCCTGCTTTGTTTTTGTTCATTGTGAGATATCCCTATTTCTAGTTAAATTGACGTATTATACATACATAAAAAAAAGGTGGAGCTTTCAAATGTTCAGGCAATGTTCTGTAAAACAAAATAATACAACAAATAGTGCAACACAGTAAATAAAAAGGTTCAAGGGTAAATAAAAACGCACCATGCGTTCCACCACCGTGGCGTTCCATTTAGTAAACATGCACCATGCGTTCCACCGCCGTGGCGTTCCATTTAGTAAACATGCTGGATTTTAATGACAAGGAAAAAAAGACATTTAAAACCAAATATGTCGTGTGGGTGCATGTCCTAACCAGTAATATCTAAAAGCAGACTACATTAGTTCTGCTTGTTATATTAATTTCAATAATCATGAAATTAAAATATTAAAACCATTTAGTTAAAATATAATTTTGTGTGGTTTGACTTAAAGTGTCATTTGTACAGTGATATACCAAATACACAAAGGACCTAAGTTCATGGTGTAGAGAACGAATTGAGAGTGAAGGATGGCTAAATTTAAGGCATCTTTATAATTAATAGATGAAAAAGTATCATTGGAGAAGGAAAAAATATTAGTTCATAAAGTGCCATAATTCGAAATAATTTTAAAAACATTTTAAAACCATATGGTGACATTATATTAAGATTCATTTGGGGTATTCCCTCATAGAATTAAGATGATAAAACCAATTAATTAGTGCATTGCTAGGTGTAATCTCATTTAAAATTCCATTTACACAATAAAAAGGACTTAAATAAAATGAGAAAGAATAATAGCAAAATATGGGACATCTTCATAATAATAAATGTGGTTGATCAAAAAGAAATTCATTTATAATTTCAACACAATGTTACCACACGGATTAAATAAGGATTTCGAACTATGCCATTTTATGAACTAACATTAATTCCCCACTTTTAATGACCCCTTTTTGATCAACCACATTTATTATTATGAAGATGTCCCATATTTTGCTATTATTCTTTCTCATTTTATTTAAGTCCTTTTTATTGTGTAAATGGAATTTTAAATGAGATTACACCTAGCAATGCACTCATTAATTGGTTTTATCATCTTAATTCTATGAGGGAATACCCCAAATGAATCTTAATATAATTTCACCATATGGTTTTAAAATGTTTTTAAAATTATTTCGAATTATGCCACTTTCTGAACTAATATTTTTTCCTTCTCCAATGATACTTTTTCATCTATTAATTATAAAGATGCCTTAAATTTAGCCATCCTTCACTCTCAATTCGTTCTCTACACCATGAACTTAGGTCCTTTGTGTATTTGGTATATCACTGTACAAATGACACTTTAAGTCAAACCACACAAAATTATATTTTAACTAAATGGTTTTAATATTTTAATTTCATGATTATTGAAATTAATATAACAAGCAGAACTAATGTAGTCTGCTTTTAGATATTACTGGTTAGGACATGCACCCACACGACATATTTGGTTTTAAATGTCTTTTTTTCCTTGTCATTAAAATCCAGCATGTTTACTAAATGGAACGCCACGGCGGTGGAACGCATGGTGCGTTCCACCGAAGTGACGAATGCGGAAATCCGCATACACTCTGGAACGCATATGCGTTCCACCGAAATGACGAACGCGGAAGTTAACACACACGCTGGAACGCACGTCACGCAACCCGGAAGCGGAATGAGCGGGCGATTTAAATTTCAAGCCAGAAGATGAAAAACAGATGACAGCCAACTGAGGAAGCCCTTTGGAAGGGCGAAACGCGTATTGGACTACTGTTTAAAGACTACAAGTCTAGCCAGATATTTACCTGGTAAAACTATTTTAATTTTTATTTATGTATAGCATTTTTTATCAATAAAGCACCTTTTTCGGAACCCACCCCTCTGGACCTGGCATTCTTTACATTATATACCGGCCAAAGGGAGAAAGGGAGCACTGAGCACTTTAAAGGGAAAGCACCGTGTAAAGAAAACACCAAGCCTCAAAGAAAAGAAAAAGGAGTTGGACATCCTTGAATGGTCCAGAAACGCATACCACCTGAGTCATATGAGGGTATGACTCTAGGCTTGTGAGTTAAAATACCTTTTTATTTACCCTTGAACCTTTTTATTTACTGTGTTGCACTATTTGTTGAATTATTTTGTTTTACAGAACATTGCCTGAACATTTGAAAGCTCCACCTTTTTTTTATGTATGTATAATTATGTTTTAAGTGGTGTAGGGGATACCACTTTTTAGGTGTTTGAGCACTTTTATTCACCTCCACATTGTGCATATACCAAATTGACGTATTAGTTTTAATTAATTGCTAGATCGGAATCCCAATATAAATTCTGATACTTATTAAAAAACACGTTTTAGGATTGCAAAAAAAGCCCTGAATTTAAGATTTTCACTGCATTTTCGGAGGTAGCTTGAGACACACTGATGTGGTTTAGCACACTGGTTAAAAAAACACTGTACTATGACCAGATCCTGGCAGAAGGTGCCTCATAGCTAATGCTGTTAGTGCATAATGATTATTTGTGGTCAAACATGATAGCAGAGCTAGTGAATAATGTGGGGACACGTTATACAAGAGCTGATTCTCTAAAAATAAATGGACATGAAAGGCAGACAATCCATACATCATAATTTTAGAGTATTAGCATGTTAAATATTCACAAAATGGCTCTGACATTGTAGTGAAATAGAACTTCTCTTTACTTCAGTACACACACATAATGACATAACACAAGAGAGACTAACACAACAGAACTAGTACATAACTTCCCTATGCTGCCATCTACTGGAAGGTGGACTGCACAAACCCCAATACATAACATACTGTACCCACGTGGACTACAACTGTGCTGCTTCTAAAGTGAAGCCCCAAGAAAATGGGGTTTAAAATATGCTTACTAAATATACCTCAGTGTAGCAGTACTTACCCTCTCCAGGGGCCGGCCGGGGTCCTCTCTTCTCGCCGCGCGCGGTCCTGCTCCTGCACGAGCCGCGCGCGGCTCATCCGACGACGAGATCAGGAAGGCGGGCAGTGACCGCGAGAAGCGGTCACGTGTCCCGCCTGACACTAAGAGCGCGCCGCGTGTCTCGGGCGTGCTCTTAAAGGGACAGTGGGAGACAAAATTAGAATCAGTCTCTCATTGGCCCCTGTCATGCCACGTTCCCCATACACTCACGTTTTGGGGGCGTGGATATGACAGGGGCCAATCAAGTGAACACTAGGGTATTTATTCTCAACTGTTTCCTTTGTACCTTGCCCTATCGTGGTTTCTGTTCAGTTCCCTTTAGTGCTTGTATCGTTCAGTTGGTTTTTTGGTGCTTGACCTTGGCTTTGTTCCTGACTCCGTTCTCTCTTTATCCTTGCTTGTCTTTCCGCCGGTTTGCTCTCCTGTGTACCAGTCCCTGGCTTGTTCTACTGTACGCTGTCTCTCCGTTCCCTTGACCTCGGCTTGTTCTGGACTCTGTCTTTTCTTGTACTCGTCTAAGTCCGGCCATTCTAAGGTCCGGTAAGACGAATCCTGTTTTCTTGTCTCTTGACTATCTGGACTATTCCTGCGTGTTGGGGTATATTACCGTGACATTACGATAGGGCCAGGGACCCCGCAGGTTTAGGACAACAGATGGCCACTCATGAGGCTAGATTTGCAGAACAGGATCACCGTATGGATCAAATGGCTCAAGCCATCCAGACACTTTTATCCAGAACAGCTCCGGTACCTGTACCTGCGCCTCCTGTAACCCTGTAACCAGACACAGCTAATATGCCTAATGCTTCAGCACATCTAACCCCGCCAGTTAGGTATGGAGGGGACGCTAAGACATGTAGGGGATCCTTAATCAAGTGGAATTCCACTTTGAAATGTACCCACGTTCATTTCCCACTGATAGATCTAAGGTGGGTTTTCTTATGCACCAGCTTACTGATAAAGCACTTGAATGGGCAAATCCTATTTGGGAGGCTAATGGACCTATGGTACATGATTTCAATAGCTTCCTCACGGCTTTTTGTAGAACATTTGACACAACTAAAAGGTCAAAGAATGCCGCCAGGGCGTTAATGAGAATTAAGCAAGGATCTAAATCTGTAGCCGATTATGCTATTCAGTTCCGTACCCTTGCTTCACAGGTAGATTGGACTAACAATGGGCTTACTACTGCGTTCATGGAAGGCCTATCTGAAACTATGTTGGATGAGGTAGCAGCTAAGGACCTTCCTTTACCCCTGGAGGACCTTATTGACTATCTCATCGATATAGATAACAGGATCCGTGACAGGTAATATACCAAGTCCAGAAATAGACGCTTTGTCCCCGTTAATTCACCTAGAGCTGAGACTCTGACTCTAAAGGGTCAGAGGAGGAACCCATGCAGTTAGGGGTTGCTAAACTTACTGACGCCGAAAAACTTTATAGGAGAAAAGAGGGACTTCGTCTTTATTGTGGTAGGAGGGGCCATATGAGACAAGAATGTCCCGTGTGTCCGGAAAACTATCGCACCTAAGACCGTATAGAGGACAGGCCTTGGGTATGGCATCAGAGTCCTCACATTTGCCTCTTAATAAATTGTTTCTCCCTGTTTCCCTGCACCTTGGTAGAAACTGCATAGCAGGGAATATACTAGCCCTGATTGATTCAGGAGCGGCCGAAAACTTTATAGATTCCGGTTTTGTTAAGGAGAATAACATACCCACTAGAGAGAAGAAGACACCCTTGGCCGTTGAGGCCATAGATGGTAGACCATTATGCTCTCCAGTTATCACACATGAAACTGTACCACTACATATGTCTACAGGGGTGTTACACTCTGAAACCATTCGGTTTCAGATCATTACTTCTCCTTCCTCTCACCTCGTGTTAGGGTATCCTTGGTTGCGTACTCATAATCCCACTATTGACTGGGAGTCAGGACAAATAGTATCTTGGAGTGATGCTTGCCAAGAGTCTTGTATTGTTAAAATCACCCCTTTGAATTCTACTAATATTCCTCCCGTGTCTACTGTTATACCCCCTCAGTACTTGTCTCTTAAATCTGTTTTTGATAAAAGGGAGGCTGAAAAGTTGCCACCTCATAGACCTTACGACTGCGCTATTAATTTACTACCTGGTGCTATGCCTCCCAAAGGGAGAATATATTCTTTGTCTCCTCAGGAGAATCTTGTTATGGAGGAATATATTAAGGAATCTTTACAAAAGGGATTTATAAGAAGATCCTCTTCCCCGGCAGGGGCTGGTTACTTCTTTGTATCCAAGAAAGATGGCGAATTAAGGCCTTGTATTGACTATAGGGGCCTAAATAAAACCACCGTCAAAAATGCGTACCCCATACCTTTGATCACGGAACTATTTGATAGGCTTAAACATGCCACGGTTTTTACTAAATTGGACCTTAGGGGTGCTTACAATCTCATACGTATCAAAAAGGATCACGAATGGAAGACCGCATTCAATACCAGGAGTGGTCATTACGAATATACTGTGATGCCCTTTGGTCTTTGTAACGCCCCAGCAGTTTTTCAAGAATTTATTAATGATGTCCTACGTCAGTACATACACCCATTCGTAATAGTAGACTTGGACGACATATTAATTTATTCAACTGATTTACAGACTCATCACATGCATGTTAAATTAGTGTTGAGGACTCTTCTTGTTAACGGTCTATATTGTAAACTCAAAAAATGTTCATTTGATCAATCAGAAGTCCAATTCTTGGGTTATATAATCTCTGCAAAGGGTTTTCGTATGGATCCCAAGAAACTTTCTGCCATCATGGAATGGCCTCTACCTCAGGGTTTGAAAGCCATTCAGCGTTTTCTGTTTTTTTCAAATTATTATAGGCGCTTTATTAATTAAAGGGTTTTCTGCCATTGTAGCACCTATAACCAGAATGACCAAAAAGGATGGTAATACTCATGTCTGGAAACCAGAAGCACTTGAGGCCTTTGAATTCCTGAAAGCTTCATTCGCTTCTGCCCCTATTTTACAGCATCCTGTCACTTCCCTACCCTTTATTCTTGAAGTTGATGCTTCTGATATTGGGGTAGGTGCTGTCTTGTCTCAAAGAGACTCACCTGAAAAGCCGTTGCACACTTGTGGCTTCTTTTCCAGACAGATGTCCAAAGCAGAAAAGAATTACGATGTAGGCAATCGCGAACTCCTTGCTATCATTTTGTCACTCAAGGAATGGAGACATCTACTAGAAGGTACTAGGGATCCCATCCTCATTTTTACGGATCACAAAAACCTCTCCTACCTTAGTGAAGCAAAAAGATTGTCTTCTAGGCAGGCCAGGTGGTCTCTGTTTTTGTCTCGTTTCAATTACATAATCACATACAGACCAGGTGATCGTAACACTAAAGCAGACGCTCTGTCCAGACAATTCGAAACTGCTGACAAACTAGAAATTGATGTTACCCCTGTCATTCCTCCCGACAGAATAATAGCTACTACTGTTCTATCTATTTCTTCTTCCCTCTTACAAGCTATACAGGCTAAACAAAACATGGCACCTGGAGAGAGGCCTGCTGATAAACTGTTCGTTGATATCCCTGAGAGACGGGACATTATGTCATTGTATCATGACACAAAAACTGCTGGACACCCTGGTATTTCTAAAACGTTATCAGCAGTTTCTAGATATTTCTGGTGGGCTTCCTTACGCAAGGACATCACTGATTACGTAAATTCTTGTACTACTTGTGCCAGTATGAAGTCCTCCCACAGAGTTCCTTGTGGGTTGTTGCATCCGTTGCCCATACCCGAGAGGCCTTGGTCCAATCTATCCATGGATTTTATTGTTGAATTGCCCCCTTCGAATGGTAAAACTGTCATCCTGATGATAGTGGATCGTTTTTCTAAGATGGCTCATTTTGTGTCTCTTGTCAAGTTGCCCTCGTCCAAGGAACTTGCCTCTGTCTTCGCCAGGGAGGTGTTTCGGTTGCATGGTATTCCCACTTCGATCGTGTCCGATAGGGGTAGCCAGTTTATTTCCAGATTCTGGTAAGCATTTTGTTCAGAGATGGGTATTTCTCTCTCGTTTTCTTCCACTTACCACCCCCAGTCTAATGGAGCTGCTGAACGTGCCAACCAATCTCTAGAGCAGTATCTTCGTTGTTTCATATCCCACCATCAGAACAATTGGGCTGACCTTCTTCCTTGGGCTGAGTTTGCTCATAATAACGCTGCTCATGAATCCTCCGGTAAAAGCCCTTTTTACATTATTTATGGCCGGCATCCCGTGGTTCTTCCAGCTGCATTCTCCTTACAGGGCATGCCAGCTCTGGATGAACATTTGGCTGGTTTACGTAATACTTGGGAGCAGGTTCAGTGTTCTTTGGTGGATTCCGCTGCTCGCCAGAAGGTTCAGGCAGAAAGCATCGCAGGGCAGCTCCATCCTATGCTGTGGGGGACCGGGTTTGGCTTTCTACTCGCAATATTCACCTTCGTGTGCCTTCTATGAAGTTGGCTCCTCGTTTTATTGGTCCTTTTCGTATCTTGCATGTGGCTAATCCTGTTTTGTATGCCTTGGATCTTCCTAGGAATCTACGCATTCCTAACGTATTTCATACCTCCTTGTTAAAACCCCTCCTGTGCAACCGTTATACCCGGCATGTTCCTCCTCCCCCTCCAGTTTCTGTGGAGGGCCATGTGGAATTTGAAGTGGCCGCTATACTCGACTCTCGTTTTCTTCGGGGTCGCCTCCAATATCTGGTACATTGGAAGGGCTATGGGCCTGAGGAACGCAGTTGGATTTCCGCTGACGCTGTTCACGCTCCTCGCCTTGTGCGTTCTTTCCACTCTCGCTTTCCTGCCAGGCCTGCTCCTCCCCGCCCGGTGGGCGTGTCTTTGGGGGGGTACTGTAGCAGTACTTACCCTCTCCAGGGGCCGGCCGGGGTCCTCTCTTCTCGCCGCGCGCGGTCCTGCTCCTGCACGAGCCGCGCGCGGCTCATCCGACGACGAGATCAGGAAGGCGGGCAGTGACCGCGAGAAGCGGTCACGTGTCCCGCCTGACACTAAGAGCGCGCCGCGTGTCTCGGGCGTGCTCTTAAAGGGACAGTGGGAGACAAAATTAGAATCAGTCTCCCATTGGCTCCTGTCATGCCACGTTCCCCATACACTCATGTTTTGGGGGCGTGGATATGACAGGGACCAATCAAGTGAACACTAGGGTATTTATACTCACCTGTTTCCTTTGTACCTTGCCCTATCGTGGTTTCTGTTCAGTTCCCTTTAGTGCTTGTATCGTTCAGTTAGTTTTTTGGTGCTTGACCTTGGCTTTGTTCCTGACTCCGTTCTCTCTTTATCCTTGCTTGTCTATCCGCCGGTTTGCTCTCCTGTGTACCAGTCCCTGGCTTGTTCTACTTTACGCTGTCTCTCCGTTCCCTTGACCTCGGCTTGTTCTGGACTCTTTTCTAGACTCTTTTCTTGTACTCATCTAAGTCCGGCCATTCTAAGGTCCGGTAAGACGAATCCTGTTTTCTTGTCTCTTGACTATCTGGACTATTCCTGCGTTTTGGGGTATAGTACCGTGACACTCAGGAGCCATATATGACTGATCTGCAATGATTTTATACTGATGGGCAGTATCTAAATTGTTTTGCCCTAAAGTATATTCAATGCATATCTCCTCCCAGCACTGAAAGGTCTGAAACGGGTACTGGGGTGGGGAGTCATAAAGTGACACCACTTGCATTACTGGCAATGCCATAAATGATTGATCTCGCCCTGGGGAAGGGGCTTGTTGGTCTAACATGAATGCAAACTAGGCTGACTGACAGCCTTCTGGCCAGACCCATTAATGGCAGACCTTGCTGAGAGAGCTGCTGAAGTTCTCTCTGCATGGTATAGTGCCCTTTAGCATATCACAAGAAAGTCTAATGCTGGGCTTGTACTGGGTGATGTCATTTCTCAGGTGTGCCCATATGTAGGACACTGGGTAACAAAATTAGGACAGCAGGAAAGGAACCCAAATTTGGGATGCTCCCGATGAAATTGTGATAGTTGGAGGCCATGAGAATATCAAATTGTTAATTAATCATGAGTTTTCTAACTGTCCCAATTTAGGGGAGCTATGCCACATACACAAGTCAGCCCACTATAAACCCTATGGAAAATGAGCTTAGGGAAAGTTGTAATTGGCAAAAAACATTTCAAAATTCAGTATTGAATTTACTATCAATCTCACATTATTAAACAACCCTGTTTGAATTCCTGGCAATTCACACTTTAGTAAATAAACCTGCAAACGTTTATGCCGACAATAGTTTGCTTAACAAAGCCATATTTTCATAGTTCATATTTTTTCAATGCAGCTTCTAATTGTAACATTTCTTTCGAGAAGGCCATGTAAGGACCATTGACAATTATTTAGATTCTGTACTTGGTTTAGTGACAGTCATGTGATTTTATCTGCTATCCACATTCACAGCACTGATTTCATGCTGGGAGATTGCTGTCTGCATGCTTTAAGGCAGTACAAACACAGATTGTTTAATTGGCACTATTGCTTCCTCATATTGGCCAGGACAAGCAGCAAACACAGCTATCACCTGTCTGCAAACATTAAGTACTAAGATATGTGAGAATTAACATGTTGATGGCTGGAAAAGGATCACAGAAAAATACGTCACTTTATAAGCATACAAGGGTTGTTGCTGATGATAATGGAGGGCTATACAAAGACCAGGCTTATTGCGCAAAACATTGGAGCATTTACTAATATATTAAAACTGGCAAACTTGTAGCTTGCTATAATGTCATCATATTATTAGTTCATAGGAAATATTTTTAAGAATAATCTTTTTGCTAAAATTGATTGAAGTCTTATTAGCTAAGTTAAAATCATACCATTAGGTGTGAAGTGCCATCAGTCTAGTTCAGGCATAGGCAACCGTCGGCACTCCAGATGTTTTGGACTACACCTCTGATGATGCTTTGCCAGCATTATGGGTGTAAGAGCATTATGGGGGATGTAGTCCACAACATCTGGAGTGCCGAAGGTTGCCTATCCCTGGTCTAGTTTATGAAATAAAAGAATCTTGATGTGGTAAACCAAAATCTGGGGTTTATTCGCTACATTTGGAATTGTGGAGAACTGAGAAATGTAAAATGTTAGGTCAAAATAGCAGCAGTGTAAAATGGTCCAACGTTTTTTTAGTTATTTTGACCTCAAATTTTAAATCCCTATTCAAACCTCATACCAGCTAGTTTTATTAAAAAATCTCTCTGTCTCCAAAAGAAAATTAAATCCCCTTCAAATTACTATTTGAGCACTAAACGTCACTTGATTGTATGATTAAATTATCATTCTTGGAAGCACTTTTCTGAAAGTCCAATCCAATATATATATCCAATATACTGCAGAGTATGTATATGTATGATTGAGTTATATATATTAACATAGTGAAGGAGCTCCTGTACTTCGCCCGAGTACCTCCGCCCAGTTTGCTTCCTAGTCGCTTGCTGGGACCCAGGAGCACTTCAACCTCAGTCACTCATACTTGACTGGGGTCTCTCTGCAGCTTTTCCACCCGACCAAGCTACAGTTCTTCTTCCAGCAGGTATCGTCACATTAGTGTGTGTGCATGTGAGTGTATATGTGAGTGTATGAGTGTGTGTCTGTCAGTGTGTGTTTGTGAGTGTCTGTCAAATCAGTGAGAGTATGTTTGTCACTGAGTCTCTGTGTGACTATCAGTGTGTCTGCCAATCAGTGTCAATCAGTATGTGTCTGTCAGTGTGTGTGTGTGTGTCAATGAATGAGTGTGTGTCAGATCAGTGAGTCTGTGTCTGTCAGTCTGTGTGTTTGTCATTGAGTATGTGTGACTCTCAGTGTGTATACACCACTGAGTGTAGCATGGCAGAGCGGAGCGCGGTACAGGAGCTTCTATTTCCTGTACCCGGCCAGACTGACAGGAGGTGCTCACTGAGAGAGCACTCCCTGTCAGTCCGGCCGGGTACAGAAAACTGAAGCTCCTGTAACAATACAAGAGAGGTAGGAGGCACACCAGGAAGGGGAGTGTGACCACTAAGGGGGTGGGGGGTGCACAAAGGGACCACTTATGGACGAGGATGGGAGAGGGACTGGTTAAGAGGCACATAGGTGAAGATGTTATTTGGGGGAGGGGGGTAGAAAAATTAATCTTCGCCTATGTACCCAAAAATGCTTGCACCGGCCCTGCACAGGACACACAGTTCCAAAAGGAACTAAGGGACTAGCCCATATGCTCTTTACATATAGATTACTGTGATAACTCAAAAAAATACAAACAATCATATCACATTAGACAAGATACAGGAACTTATAATATAACACAATGGCATATTTATAAGGGGTGGGGGTCGGGGGAGACAATAATAACGCTAAATATATCTCCTGCCTGCAGAATTAGCAGTATGCAAATCTACACTACATTTCAGTGCATATTACCGTTGCAACCAACAGGTGGCACTGTACAGGTTCCACAGCCAAAACCACCTAGTTGGTAGCAAGCACCAGCAGGACAGGAGAGCACAAAAACATCAAACAATAAAACAAGAATGCACACCCTGCACCCATAACGGGCACAGGGTGACTAAGACATAGGAGTAGTCCAGGGTCCTACATAAAGTGTCAGTATGTATCCTTTCTGAAGGAAAATAAATTCCTTCTGGGTCTAATGAGATATTCCAGTTTGTTAACTGAGCTTGTTATAGAGAGAACCCAGCTGATTATTTTCTATAATAATCAGGCTCCTACTCCTGTTAGCCAGAAAGTCTTGTTGTCAGTACAAAAGGACTGGCCCTTTTTTGATTGTTTTCATGGTGTGAATGTCTGCACAATGCACCAAAAGGAGCATAATTCCTTCCACGGTCGACTTGGCTCTATGAATATATTTGGGGCTATGGAGCTATTTCAGGTTTCTTCTATTCAATTAACACTATTATTTAATGGCACAATGTAAAGGAAATGACACAGGCATCAACAAGGATCTTGCATTTCAAAACAGACACCAAGAATCTCCTCCATCATTTAAAGCAGTTAAGTTGGACACCTGGGGAGTGAGAACACTGTGGCGACATTTTCCCATTTTATGCCACTCCTTACTCATTCATTGTGTTTTTATTTATATAAGCGTATGCGTGGGCATTCCGTCTTGAAATCGGCTTTTACAGCCCAACACTGATATAGTACACCGGGAAAATCAGGACAAACTACTGCCAAGTCCAGGTATGAATGACAATTTTGCGCTGAGTACACAATAAAGCATCTACGCAAAGGATGCCTAAAAAAGGATAAATTCTGGAATCTGTAAAGTACACCTCCAGGTGTAATACAAACATGCAAATAAATATAATTAAAATAACATAATTCTAATAATGTGAAAATATATGCCACACATTATGAAAATATAATAAATTAAACATGAATATCCAGCTCCAAACTGTAGTACAAGGAAGACACCATGGTAAATCCATCCTAAGGGCTGTAGGACAGGAAATGACTGGTGATCTATGGACCTAACATTGTTTTTAAAACACCTTTTACTTTCCTGTCCTATTGGCTGTAAGGGTCGGAGCTACCATTGTTAGCCAATATATATATAACATATATTTATGAAGAGAGGGCGAGAGAGAGAAAGATAGTTTGTTTATTAGAACCCTGATATTACATGGAACTCTTTATATTGCATATTTTTAGTGTAGGGTTATTATTGGTGTGATGGCTATTGTTAGGTGTTAGTGCAAGTATGAAGGTTAGAGCTCCTACAGTGCTTGCCTGAGATTAGTCTAAATTACACAATAACTCATGGATACATGGATGACATCACTATTCTTTGAATTTGGCATCCAAAATATCATGCTTGTTAAAATGACTATCAATAATACCTTTATGTGGAAATTTATTTCAGTTGTCAATGGTTTGTTTGTATGGTAAGGTACAAAATGTAGATTTGCTTTGCTTGAACTCATTGTGGGAAGAGAGGTTTAATTTTTCATTATTCCACCTTTAGGGGTTACTTCCAAATTAACTTCTTTTTTTTTTGGGGGGGGGGGGGTGAAGGACCAAATGTGGGCGATTCTTATTAGAGAAAATGTAGTCTTCAGTGCTATATCATGTCAATGTATACTACTATTTATAAAAAAAGTATACTCACAGAGAGCCCAGGGTCACCCTTATCTCCTTTAAAACCTATAGGACCATCTTCTCCCTGAATGGAAAATATCTAGTTAGTCAAGTAATGATCAACAAAAGTTTAAGCAACTATTCCCCTTTACAGGCCGTTCAGTCAACTTGAAGTTATGCCCTCAGACTTACATATTTACAGAGGATGTAATTTAAAAAAAAGAAATCTATATGACTGATATAGTATATATATATATACTGTATAGAAGTAGACAAGTGGGCAAAGTTCTAAAACTCGAGATCATCATGACATCTTAAGGATTCCACAGGAACATTCCTTAACTTTCCGTGCAGATTTTTTACATCATGTCAACAAACTAAGAAGTTATCTTGATTCACCAACCATTACTCCTTTGTTTCCTGTGGTCCCAGGGTCTCCTCTGACACATGGCAAAGTCTTTCCTCTTTTTCCTCGTTCACCCTGATAATAAAATGACATGTAATTTAGCGCAATGGCACACTCTACCTATTAAACCAATATATTATTTTGATCATCAGGAGCACAATTTGGAAGAGAGGATAAATGGATGGTTGGATAAAGCTTAAACTAGGAAAACAAAGATGGGCATAGTGAACTGACATGCACTATGTTAGTGGGGGATGTGTAGATATTTATTACAGAAGAGAATAGTGACCTTACATTAATTCACTAATTATATCCTGGACAAACCCAAACCTGTACACATACCTTTGTTCTCTTTTGGGCTTAAAAACCCGAGTACAGAATATTTAATACCCTACTAACCTCAACATCTGAGGAAAGGGATTTAGGGGGCAGTGGTGTACATACCAGGGTCGCAGGGGTCGCGGCTGCGACCCGGCATGTACGCACTATGGCCAGCCTCTTCTCTTGGGGGACCCAGGAGCCGGCCACCTCAGGGCCCCCCGAGGCTGGCCCTGCTGTCACCCAGCTGGCTGGTCCTGCTGGCGTGCGAGGGAGCACTCTCCCCTGAGTGCTTCCTCTTCAGCTCCCTCGCGCACCGCACTGATACCGGAGCCGGAAGATGACGTCATCTTCTGGCTCCGGTATCAGTATGCGGCGCGCGAGGGAGCTGAAGAGGAAGCACTCAGGGGAGAGTGCTCCCTCGCGCTCCCGCCTGCCTGCCCAGTGACCGGCGGCCCAGGAGCCCAGCAGCACCAGTGGACCCCAGGGAATCCCCTTAGCACTCCAAAAGGTAAGGAGGCTGGGGGGATTACATTTACAAAAAAAAAAAAAAAAACATGTGTGAGTGTTACTGTGTGTGTTACTGTTACTGTGAGTGTTAGTGTGTGTGTTAGTGTTACTGTGAGTGTTAGTGTGTTACTGTGAGTGTTAGTGTGTGTGTGAGTGTGTTACTGTGTGTGAGTGTGTAAATGTGAGTGTTAGTGTGTTAGTGTAAGTGTTAGTGTGTGTGTTAGAGTTACTGTGAGTGTTAGTGTGTGGTTACTGTGAGTGTTAGTGTGCGGTTACTGTGAGTGTTAGTGTGTGTGTTAGTTACTTTAAGTGTTAGTGTCAGAGTTAGGGTGAGTGTGTTAGTGTGTGTGTTAGTGTTACTGTGAGTGTTAGTGTGTTAGTGTGTGTGTTACTATGAGTGATAGTGTGTGTTAGTGTTACTGTGAGTGTTAGTGTGTGTGTGAGTGTTAGTGTGAGTGTTAGTGTGAGTGTTAGTGTGAGTGTTAGTGTGTGTGTCTGCTAGTGAGTGTCAGTGAGTGTGTCTGTTGAGTGTGTGTCTGCTAGTGAGTGTCAGTGAGTGTGTTACTGTGTGTGTCTGTTACTGAGTGTGTTTGTGTGTGTGTTAGTGAGTCTGTTTGATGTCTGTTAGTGAGTGTGTGTTTGTCAGTGAGAGTGTATATTTTGTAAGTGAGTGTGTATGTATGTCTGTCGCTGAGTGTGTCTCTGTCAGTGAATGTGTGTGTCTGTTAGCTAGTGTGTATGCGTCTGTTCGTGAGAGTGTGTGTGTGTCTTCAGCACTTGCCTTTCTCCAGCGCCGGACTCCCAGCTCTTGCCTCGCATGCGCATTCAGCCGAAAGGGAGGATCAGAGGTGGAGAGGAGGAGGAGAGCTCCCCGCCCGGCGCTGGAATAAAGGTACGTTTTAACCCCTTACTCTGCATACAGCCCGGCGGGAGGGGGTCCCTGAGGGTGGGGGCACCCTCAGGGCACTATAGTGCCAGGAAAACGAGTATGTTTTCCTGGCACTATAGTGGTCCTTTAAGCATGCATAAGGCTATCCTAACTATAAGATAAGGCCAGTGACTAATGAACGTATTTAGAAAATTGGCCAAACGGTTCTTATCTGCCATCACATTCTATGGTTCTATGTTTACATTTTGCCTAAACCTTGTAGGGTTCAGGCTGACAATCGGTAAAGCTGCTTCTTCACTGAAGATCAGAAAAGCAACTGTTGCACATGCACTACAGGTCCCCAATAAATTGGACTAAGATGATCAGGTATGAGGCAGAACAGCTGCCAAGAGGAAGCTGTTTAGGTGCTTGATTAGGAGTAGGGTTTATGTTTTTTTTTATTTTTACCCTTAGAATATCCCTTTAAATGTGTTTGCAGCAGGCTAGCCTATACGTAAGAGAATGCCAGGGACTAATACAAGTATTTAGAAAATTGGACAGACTAGATTGGCTAAATGGTTCTTATCTGCCATCACATTCTATGTTTCTATATGAATAAGTAGTAATTCCCAAAGTCCATTGGGGTTTGTTCATAAAGCAATGAATTGTGTTGGATTGGTAAGACAATTGGAAATTGCAGTATAAAAGCCCAAACTGTCCGTTTGCAGAATGTTTAGAACACTGAATTGAGCACTGGCTGAAAGTTTTCAATTTAAACTACCCATTGTTCAGTAATAAGCCACAGGAATGTCAAGATATATTGCTTAGAAATAAATAACGGAGTTCGGTCACGATTTATATACGTAAGTGATATGCAAAATTGTTCAGGCAGCCAGCCTTTTTACTGTTTCCCAAATGAAAGTAAACAGACAATACTATACTCTGTCAGAAGAGAAGGACTTTCTAATTCAGTCACCACAAAATTTCGACCCTTACTGGTTTTTGGCTAGCATACCACCCATGTTGTAGTTACGTCTTTGATATTGACATAATCTGGGATCTTAGAACAGAGTTAAATCTGTATTCGGCTTTACGCTTCTGGGGACATGAACTAGTACAGACAACTATCTGGGGATGAAGATAACAAAAATGTATAGTTTTCATGTGGGTCAGAAAAAGCATATATAAAATACAAGTATCTCAGCAGAATTTTAAAAAGAGCTATTGTCAGAATACTTTATTAAAAGTTAAGATAACTTTTTAATGAGGTGCTCTGTTTTACAGATTTAGCAAATTACATCAAAGTCCAGTTCTGACAAGGCAAAGCCAGGGAAAGCATTGCTAATAAAAAACCACGTTTCTATTTTCCGATACAATGGACATATAACAATGATTGACAAGGAGCCAAGTTGGAGGTGCATATTTGCAGGATAAAAAAAGTTTGGGTTGCTATATTTAATTTTTACTTTGCATACATATAAGGAAATTAAAGTTCCTCTTTAAGAAATAAACCCCTGAGATATGGGAGTATAGTAAACATACAATAAATAATGCAATACAAAATCAATGCAATGCAATACAAAATCACCTTCTCAACAGTGCAAAAACAATACAATGAAATATATTTTCTGTAAAAGATCTATAATTCTGAAACAGTTTATCTTTGTTAATGCTAGATAATGTTTTTTGATATAGTAGAAATTTACATTAATGGTAATCTCCCTCTGATTGTATCAACTCCAATTAGTTCCATGGGTGTCAGTGGTGAAGTGATATGAGGATTGCAAAATTAATGCCAAAATAACTGAGTTGGTTAAATTCTCAAGTTTGAGATTTTTTTTTCCAACTTAGCACTTTTGCAATTATCCTGCCAAATGTTCATAATTCACAGGCAAGTAAAACATACCTCACCAGTTATCTGTTACTTTGAGTTGTCAATCTCTGCTTATCATAGTTTGCATTAAACTGGCTGTATGCATAAATAACACCTAAATCGGCATGGTTACTCCAACCAAAAACATTTGCATCCTTCCCCCTTAATTACTATCCTCCCCCTTACATTTAAAAATAATAAACTAAAGAGTAAATTTACCTTTCTAGCAAGTGCTAAAGTGAAGTTTGACACTGCCACTTTTAAATCAATCTCTGCTTAAATGTTGCTATATATGGCTTATATAAGAAACTGTAAATGCAATAGGAAAAAATAGTAATAAAAGAAATAGAAGCAAACTGATATAGAGTGTTACTATTAATGGTGATACAATATCTGTTCAGGTGGGTAGTGACATTTTTTCCATATGGGCTCATTTCTGAGTTTCAGTGCTGCGTTTTAAACAGACTAACAAGATCCTACATTAACAAGCTTTCAGAAGCTAACCTCCCTTTTATCAGGTCAGAGCTAATAAGCAAAAAAAAAGGTTCTTTATTTTTGGTTAAAAATATTCACACGAGGAACAGAATAAAATATGTTAACAGTTTATAGTTCTTGGAAAAAAGTCAAATTTTAATGTGCACAAAATTTTGTTTGGACCCTACATTAAAGGGACAATATAGGGTCAGTAACACAAACATGTATTTACTAAGCTAAAGCTGTTTATGTAATATTGTGTCTATATATGCTCCAATGTACATACGTATAAATGAGAACCAAGTATCCATCCTGGTAACATATTTATACATACATAAATATTACACATTATGCAGGAAAAATTACTTACATTTATATTGATTAACTTCTTCACTAACACACGGTTTCCAAATAAAAAACCTTTAGAATCTGAGTATTATCAGTGTCCAGGGATGTAATGGTTAAAGGAACACTATAGGGTTGAGAACAAAAACATGTATTCCTGTCCCTAAAATGTGAAAAAAAGCTATCTAGCCCTGCTGTCTCTTACAACTAAATATAGTAAAATCTTAACTTTATTCCAGTCTGTTGGTGCTGGCTCTGCCCCTGATCTGCCTCCTTGGCTGACATCATCAGAAGTGATGATCTCAGCCAATCACAATTCTCTCCTATAGATAAGCATTGGATTGGCTGAGACTGTCAAGGAGGAAAATCAGGGGGAGAGCTAGCACAGCCAAGCACAGCCCTGGCCAGCAGCATCTCCTCATAGAGATGCATTGAATCAATGCATATCTATGAGGAAAGTTCAGTGTCTCCATGCAGGAAGCATGTGCCCAAGGAAGCACCTCTAGTAGCCATCTGAGGAGTGGCCAGAGGAGGTATCCCTAGGCAGTGGCATACACACGACCCATGGGGCCCCGGTGCGAATGCCGCGCTGTGCATTCAGAGCTGAGAGGCGGATCAGGGCGGAGGGATCCCAACGCCAAGGGAGTCCGGCGCTAGAGAAAGGCAAGTGCTGAAGACACACACACACTCTCATGAACAGACGCATACACACTAGCTAACAGACACACACATTTACTGACAGATACACACTCAGTTACAGACATGCATACACACTAACTGACAGACACACATACACACTCACTTACAAAACATACACTCTCACTGACAAACACACACTCACTAACAGACACCAAACAGACACACACAAACTAACACACACACTGACACACAGTCTAATAATAACACACACACATTTTTTTTTAAATGTAATCCCCCAGCTTCCCTACCTTTGGGAGTGCTGAGGGGATTCCCTGGGGTCCAGTGGTGATGCCCCGCTGCCGGTCCTGCATTCTCCCCTGAGCGCTCTCTGCCCAGCTACCTCCCGCGCTGCTTACTGATGCCGGAGCCGGAATATGACATCATCTTCCGGCTCCGGCATCAGTGCGGTGTGACAGTGCTCCCTCGCATGCCTGCAGGACCGGCCGCCCGGTGACACCAGGACCAGCCTCGGGGGGACCCTGTGGTGGCCGGCTCCTGGGCCCCCCAGGAGAAGAGGCTGGCCACACTGGCGTACATACCGGGTCACAGGGCGGCCTGGCCCCATGGTGGGCCAGGCCCGGTCGCAGCTGCGACCCCTACAACCACGGTATGTACGCCACTGTCCCTAGGCTAACTGAAAAGACAGTGTTTTTAATGCAAAACGTCCACAGGGACTGACTACAATCACCAGAACAACTACATTAAGCTGTAGTTCTTTTGGTGACTATAGTGTAAATCTAATGTGTCTATTCAAATATTTTATGGACTATTAAAGACATTTTATATTGAATAGCATGCAATAGCAAGTCAAACAATGTCAAAAACAAGGAGAAATCATCTTTGGTGAACCCCCTAAATCAGCACTTATGTCTCTTGTGGAACAATACAACATGGACATTGTAATATACTTACTTGTGATTCCAAATATTTGGTGTTTTAGATAACAGACCAATTTTCAGTGGCAATCATTGATTTCTTTGCATAAGCAAGAAAGAAGCAAAGTCTTGGTTGCTGTTTACCTTACGACCTGGCTCGCCTTTGGATCCTTCAGGTCCTAGAGACCCAGGTGCTCCAACCTGCCCTGGTTGTCCAATTGATCCCCTAAAGCCACTTAGCCCAGGAGATCCTTTACTGCCCTGCAATAAGCATACAAAAATGATAAACCCAGTACTTTGGGAGCATTGATAGCACATTAAAGGAAACTCATTCAGTGTTTGTATTATGTGAATACATTTATTAATATTCATTATGTGACATATGTACTCTAAAAATATTATCACAATATAAAGATTCATACTCAATCAATGGAAAGCTAACTAATGTTGGGTTTACTCTATTAAGTTACTCTCACATCTTCAAATCTACAGAGTCCTTTTACAGGTTCCAGGTATTTATGCGGTGATTATTATCAAATTAGATAACTGTGGACCAGTGGTGGATCCAGAAGCTATTCTCAGGAGGGGCACTGGCAGATCATTTTAAGAAACAATCCAGGCACAATAACCACTACCACTCTCTGTAGTGGTTTTGGTGCCAGGAGTTGCTGTGGCGCCCTCCCAGAGTAAGTAGTCAAACCGTTTAAAAAAAGTTTGATAACTTACCCAGGGTCTGCCGGGATAGTGGCTGTAGTGTGTATGTGTGTGAGTGGTACAGTGTGTTTGAGGGTCGCAGTTTGTGTATGGAGGGGTAGTGCGTGTGTGAGAGGGGTGCAGTGTATGTATGGGGTAGCAATTTGTATATTGGGAGCAGTGTGTTTGTGTGTAAAGGGTGCAGTGTGTGTATTGGGAGCAGTGTGTTTGTGTGTGAGTGGCGCAGTGTGTTTTTGTGTAAGGGGTGCTGTGTGTGTATGGGGGCAGTTTCTGTATTGGGGGCTATGTGTGTAAGATGGGGTTGTGATTATAAGGGGGCAGTGTTTGTATTGGGGCTATGTGTGTTTATGGGGGGAAGTGTGTGTAAGGGGGGGCAGTGTGTGTAATGGGGGCAGTGTGTGTAAGGGGGGGCAGTGTGTGTAAGGGTGGCTATGTGTGTAAGGGGGGCTGAGTGTGTAAGGGGGCTGAGTGTGTAAGAGGGGGCTGTATATTTGTGTGTGGTGCAATGTGTAGGGGGTTATAGTTTGTGTGAGGGAATAGGGGGGCAGATTAAAGATATATATATATATATTTAATTATTACATAATAACTAAATAAATATAGTTAATGTCCCCTCTCCCTTCTTACCTTTGCTTAGGGAGGGGGAGACATTGCTTTCTTTCCATCCCTGGTGGTTCTAGTGGGGGAGTGAACTCTAGCCTGCAGCTCAGGCTAGAGTTCATTCTCGCGATAACGGAGCGTTGCCATGGTGACCGTGGCAATGCTCCGTGCTCGCCAGAGAAGAACCCAGCGGAGCTGCAGGTAAGAACTCCCCCGAGTTCTCTCTCTCTTCTGCCGGCTGCCAGCAGCGTGTCTGTGGGCTGGGGAGGGAGATCTCTGATCGTTACAGAACAGTTCGACCCTTGAAGGTAATAGTGTGCCTGGCTGCTTTCTGGCCCCATAATGACTTAATTTAAATGAAGTTGTTTTGGTGCCTGGAGTGTGAGTGTTCCTTTAATTTTATTTGGGTTATCAGCAGCTCGTAATTAGTATTGACGGGGCTCGAAACCAGTTGCATAGCTATATAGAACAACAGCAACTATTAGCTGCTACTGGGCAGGGATATGCTTAACCTTTTTTCGCAGATAGCAATCCAGAAGGTTAGAAACAAAAGCAAAAAGAAGGTTTGGCACACATGGATTCCCATAACAGCGGCTTAATTCAGAATCCTCCAGAATATGTTAGCCCCAATAAGGGTTTTTATCAAATGTGCTAAAACATTGATAAAAGCCCTTACTGAGGCTAAAACATTGCTGCAGGTTTAGAATAAAGTCACTGTTATGGGAATTATGCCAGAACTATTTTATGCTTTTGTACATGGCTTTATGTTGCAACACCTGGTACTGGTGAAGTATGGCAGTCAGTTAACAACTACTACTTGCTAACAGTAGCGTCAAGCATTTTAGCAAGTAGTGTCTGGCTGTAAGTAGGAGCATATTCAAACGAAACAAGCCTTAAGTATTTAAAAAAAAATTTAATGATGAGTTCAAGATAATGTCTATAATGCACTTATTCTCACCTTGTCACCTTTGTCTCCAATGATTCCTGTGGTTCCATTTATACCTTTCTCTCCTTTCTCACCCTGTGTAATTGAACATATATGTTAGCAAGATTCTTCAATCTTTTATATTCAATGAAGGGGTCTTAAAGCGTCACTGTCATGCCGAGCTTACCTTTCCTCAATCTCTTCCTCTTCTCCCCCTCTCTCAGGATCTGTTCTCCGTTTCTTCCTGTCTGCTCTAGTTTTCTTTAAAATCATAAGACAAAGTAGGGACTCTTTGCCTTATAGAGGATTCCTCCGCTTGACCAGCTCTGACCGGCGGAGGAGCAAAGTGTGCTTCATTTCCACTGGTCAGAGCAATTTTCCCATAATTCTTACCTTTCCTCCCTGTTCCCACGATGCTTCCTGTCATTTTAGCCGAAACTGCGAAATTGCGTTCTAACTGAATGAGAACAGTATGTTTGTTTGTTTTAAAACGCAATTCGGGACTTTGTTCGGATCGCAATTTTCATTCGAAACTCTGATCCTATTCATACCGTGGCTGCATCTTGCAGCCGCTTAGTAGATAGCTCCCTAATTCCCACGGTATTAGGGAGCTATCTACTAAAAGGCTAAAAGACCTAAACTGGTCTTTCAGCCAAATTTACTAATACTAAGTAAAGATGACTTAGTATTAGTAAATTATGCCCCTACTCGCTATACCGCGAGTAGGGGCATGTCTATTAAACAAATTAATTTAAAAAAAATTAAACACGTATTGGCCCCCACCCCTAAATGACGGGTGGGGGCCCTGAAGTAAAATAAGGGGGGAGACCTATTGTCCCCACCCCGGCCCCCACGCCTGAGCAGTGGGTGGGGGCCATAAAGATAATGAGGGGGGGACGACCTACTGTCCTCCCTCCTGCCCCCACCCCTGCGCGGTGGGTGGGGGCCATAAATTACAATGGGAAGGACCTACTGTCCTCCCCCCCGGCCCCCACCCCTGGGCGGCGGGTGGGAGCCATAATAATAATGAGGGGGGGGGTCCTACTCTCCTTCCCCCCCCGGCCCCCACCCCTGGGTGGCGGGTGGGGGCCATAAAGATAATGAGGGGGGGGACCTACTGTCCTCCCCCTCTCCGGCCCCCACCCCTGGGCGGTGGGTGGGGGCCATAAAGATAATGAGGGGGACCTACTGTCCTCCCCCTCGCCGGCCCCCACCCCTGGGCGGTGGGTGGGGGCCATAATGATAATGAGGGGGGGATACCTACAGTCCTCCCCCCCCCCCGGCCCCCACCCCTGGGCGACGGGTGGGGGCCCTAAGTCAAATACCCCCCCTCCATCAAAGGTGACTAGGGGTCCCCAAGCCCCTAGTCACCCACCCCTCCACCCAAATAAAAAAGCCCCTACCTACCCCCCTTAAACCCACCAATCAGAGTGTTCTTAGCCTAATTGCAGGGCAGGGCCCTGCGGAGCTCAGTCTGCGCGGAGCCCTCCATGGGTGAAGATGGATTATTTTTTTTGCACTCAGGTTTTTTTCTTTTTCGTCTGTTTTTTTTTTTTGGCGCTCGTTTTTTTTTATTTTATTTTAAGTTCGACGGGTATAATGTATTTTTATTTGGCTTTTTTGGGGGCTGAAAAATGAAGATTTTAGAAAAAAGAAGACGTCGAATGGCAAGTTTAATTTTACTCTACAGGGTAGTAATTTTATTCCCCCTCACTATTTTTTAGGGTGAGGGGGGTAGGTAGAGGCTTTTTTATTTGGGTAGGTGACTAGGGGCTTGGGGACCCCTAGTCACCTTTGATGAAGGGGGGGTATTTGACTTAGGGCCCCCACCCGCCGCCCAGGGGTGGGGGCCGGAGAGGGGGAGGACAGTAGGTCCCCCCTCATTATCTTTATGGCCCCCACCCGCCGCCCAGGGGTGGGGGCAGAGGGGGGAGGACAGTAGGTCCCGCCCTTCATTATCATTATGGCCCCCACCCGCCGCCCAGGGTTGGGGGCCGGGGGGGGGGAAGGAGAGTAGGTCCCCCCCATTATCATTATGGCCCCCACCCGCCGCCCCCCCTTATTGTTATTTAGGGCCCCCACCCGCCGCGCAGGGGTGGGGGCCCGATAGTAGGGTTTTTTTTTACAGTGAGCAGCCACTGGCTGCTCACTGTTTAGTAGACATGCCCCTACTCGCGCTATAGCGAGTAGGGGCATTCGGGAGATTTTAATCTCCCTCTTGCTATTATGGGTGTCATATTGACCCTCATAGCATGAGGGATGACATGGGGGGCTTATGAAGTGGCAGGGACCACTGCTCCCTGCCGCTTCTATAGTTACAAATTACAGGGAGGGAGCTGCAAGCCGGTAGCTCCCTCCTTGTAATAAACTGAACGAACAAACTGTTTGTTTGTTCGTCTGATTTTTCTATTAATTCATTCGTCTGTCTGATGAATGAATGGATGAAATTCCCGTTCGCATGTCCAGGTGTTTAACTGGGCATGTGCGGGAATCTCACAGGCTATCTATGGTGGGCAGATGACGTGTCCCACAGGGACTTCATCTACCCACACAAAGATGGCGGCGCCCTGAATAAAGATCGGGGCAGAAAATTAAGATGAAAAAATAGGTAATATGGGGCTTAGGGGCATTTGGGGGTGACTAAGGGGTCAATTGGATGTAGTGGAGGCGGGAGGGGGGTTAAAAAAAATGGGATTCGGCATGACAGTGCTGCTTTAAATCTCATTACAAAGCAAAGCAGATATTTATTTAATCAGATTCATATTGTAAATAATTAAAGAATACAGATGAAATGTTATAACAGGTTTATTTTTACATATCTTCACTTTCCTATAGAAATGTCGATCTCACCTCCAGTACAGAGTCACAAAACAGTGTGCAGAATATCTAGTATTCTAAAAATTGATTCTGACAGTTTCATGTTTAAATACTAAATCTCGATTTAGTCCACAACAGCAGGTCCTGATGGAGCTGCAGCTCCAGGCCCATGCCCATTAAACAGGCCCATTGATTTAAAATATATATATATATATATATATATTTTTTTTTTTCACACACTACTCTTAGGTTTGCCACCTGGCTGGTATTTATTTGAGGCTGCCTGGCCGGTACCAATATTGCAGTAATACCGGCAATACAAATGCCGGTATTTTTCTCAGTATAAACAAATATTACTCTGCAATACCAGCACCGGCCACTAGGGGTCACTGTGTGTGTGGACAGAGGCAGGGATAGGAAGTTACAGCATATACCTGCATCTCTCTACTCACCGATCCGCAGGGGAGCAGCTACACAGCACAGAGAGCCCAAACAGCAGCTCCCAGCCTGCAGAGACAGCCTACAGCTCAGGGAAGTGAGGGATGGGGTAAAGGCTGCAGGGAGACATGGGGACACTGAGACACTAGGGGACACTGTGAGACATGGGGGCACAGGGAGACCTCTAGGGACGCTAAGACACTTGCAGACATTGGGACACAGCCACACATGAGGACACAGGGACACTAGGGGATGCTGAGAGACATGGGGACACAGACACACATGGGGACACTGAGACATGGGAAAACAGACACACATGGGGAACCTGAGACACTTGGGGACACTGGGAGACATGGGGACACTGGGAGACATGGGGACACTGAAACACTAGGGACAGAATGTCCCCAGGTGTCTCAGTGCCCCATGTCTCCCAGCCAGTGTCCCTGGTGTCTCAGTGTCCCCATGTCTCCCAGTGCCTCAGTGTCCCTAGTGTCTAAGTATTCCTATGTCTCCCATCGTCCCTAGTGTCTCAGTGTCCCCATGTCTTCCAATGTCCCTAGTGTCTCAGTGTCCCCATGTCTCCCAGTGTCCAGATGTCTCCCAGTGTCCAGATGTCTCCCAGTGTCCAGATGTCTCCCAGTGTCTGTCTCCCCATGTCTCCCAGTGTCCCCAAGTGTCTCAGTGTTCCCATGTCTGTCAGTGTCCCGTAGTGACATGGGGAACTGACATGGGGACAGAGACACTAGGAGACACTGGGTGACATGCGGACACTGAGCAACATGGGGACACAGACACTGGGAGACATGTGGACACTGGGAGACATGGGGAGACATGGAATTACTTGAAAGATGAAAGCATCAATTAGAGAGAGATTAGCATATTTTAAGAGAATCTGAGTTTTCTTATTGCTGCATCCTTCGAGTTTTCCTCCGGCAAAATCTCCACCAGATACATAACGCTTGAGACGTATGACTGTTTTAGTGTTT
Organism: Pelobates fuscus; assembly: GCF_036172605.1. Lineage (NCBI taxonomy): Eukaryota > Metazoa > Chordata > Amphibia > Anura > Pelobatidae > Pelobates > Pelobates fuscus. Next base: position 248,940,079 of record NC_086319.1, on the reverse strand, counting down.
TTGGTCGATAAGATTCTGTATTTAGGCCCCATCATAATTGTCAGCACCAGGCCCACTGGGCTCTTAATCTGGCCCTGCATAACAGCCAAACATTTGTTTCAGATATCGCTATGAGTCACGTTTTCCATACATATGTATGTTAACCCATATGGGTGAGTCGACAAATTTGTAAGCGCTCCACATGCAGTGGTGGTTTTTATAAGTAATTTCCAATACTGAGTGTGTACTTCATCTTTTTTGTACTAATCTATAGGGTAGAGAGTCCCTAATTGTGTAGTAGCTGCTATAATTCTATTCAATTCTATTCAATTATTAACTGAAAGCGCCTTGAAAACACACAAATTCTTATTTCAGATAGAATAATTGCTATTGCTTATTTTTACAATATTAGATACAAGTCTCTGTATAGCAAAACACTGCAGTAAGTTCAATGATTTGACATTATATAAAATAATGGAGTTTCAAATAGGCCAAAGAGTCAGTGTGCAGATACACTGTTCACAAAATATGCAAAATTATTTAATGTGGTAATGATTGTATGAAGACAGACTGTACTGGCCAAGAAATGGGAAAGAGGAACAGTGGCTTCAAGTCAAAGGTCACTAACGTATATAGGCCTCAATTTAAAATGTTTTATCAGCAAATTATTGGCTCCCAATAAGGTATTTAACTGTTCAGATTAATTCAAATTAAAAAATTTGCATTTGGTGATTCTATTCCATTAAGCAAGGACATAATGTCCACTTTTTTATTTTAATATTAGCGTCACCATGTTACCAAGGGAAGGGGATGGACAGTGTCCTGTCACCACCCCTCTTTATTTTACAGCCCCTGACCCAAAGCTCCTGAATGTTAATAGCAGCTGATAGAGTATTGAACAGCACACACACAAAAAATACAGTTTTGCAACGCTACTTAAAATCACCTATCCAAACAAATATGGGGATTTATATGGCTATATTGTGTTAAGCCCACCGCTACTTTAGAGTAACCCAATATCAGAAGATAAACATGCTAACTGCCATACTTACTGCGTAAACATAATCCAGAGACTCTCCTCAATTTATGCTTTCCTGGGGTCACATCCAAAGGGGTACCTACAGTGGATGGGTGGATTAAAAATCTACTCAGAAAAAAGGGGAATTGGTGGACACCTGGAATATGCATATCTAAGCAGTGGTACTGCCAAAGTATATACTATAAAATTCACACAGAAAACAAAATGCAGTTTATACTTTTACAAAGTGAATTTTTCCCTGTAGATTTGAAACCTACACCAGATTTCTATTTGGCTGAGCACCCCACCCATCCACTGTCGGAGCCCTTTGAAGGTGACCACAGGAAGGCATAAATTGAGGAGAGTCTTTGGAAGCAGTTTAAGCTGTAAGTAATCAGAATCAGTTTTCCCCTGATGCCTATTTTATTTTTCTATTGGACCCAGTAAGAACCTTGGATAATGATTCAATATAAGAAATGTAAAATAATTCATTTAACTTTGCAGCCATAAGCATCAGAGTAACTTTGTAATTAAGTGGTGACGTACATTCAACCTCTCCTTAGCTAACATTTAATGCTTCATATATCGACCTAATCACTTATTATGCCTTGCACTTTGTTACATAAATTAAAGGTTTACACGTGGTTGGCCCATTTGTCTTTACAGTCATAGCAAAATCACAGTTACAATGATATTTAGAATATACCTAAATCAAAAGGCATGCTTTGTACTAGGGTAAAATACTATCTTGCAATACTCCTTAGTATTCCTGTTTTTAGTGTTACCTTAAATAAATATTTCAAGCATCATAACCACTACAGTCCGCTAAGTGTCAGCTGACCAATGAATGACATTCTGTACACAGAAACTCTTGTTCTGGGCTGGCTAATGACTCCCTAGTGATGTTTCTAGAGGTGGAGTTACACTTCCAGCAGCAAAAGGGTTCAACTTAGAATGTGCCGTGTTTCATAGTGAAACAGTGTACATAAAGATTCCTGGAAATCATCAATTCATTGACATGGTCATGGTGATAGTAGTAGCCTGTTAATATATTATTAAGAACTAATACAGAAATTATGATGTAGTTAAAAGTAGTCTACATAACTTAAGTAGTTAATTTGGAAATCAAGTTCATACAATAGATTTAACTACTGACCTTTGGTCCAGCGGGGCCTTCTGCTCCAAGCATCCCAGGATCACCTTGCCTTCCAGTTTCACCCTATCAATGTAATGATACAATTATGAAACAATGAGAAATTAATACAATGCTATAATATAAACCTGCACTGCATATTTAAAGACAGGGGATATCACACACATCTCACATATCAGAAGTTATGAAATGCTGGATGGACGGATGGATAATGTAACAAACAATTATGCTGCTTGGTATTTTATGTATTTGATATATTTAATTACTTTGGAATACAAGTAGAAAGCAAATTATTAGGTATAAAATGTAAAGATTTTACGGTAAAATTGATTAAGCTCTAGACCAGATGAAAATTTGTCGGAAATGGATTTGGATGTAGTGGTGCGTGACTTTAATTGGTACTGTTACAGTTATGCACCGGTACACCTCAAGCACGGCTCAAGTCTGTCTTAGAGAGTTCTCTAATTTTTACATGTATGCCTAGATATAGCTGAAGCTCAGATCATTGCCTTCTGACCTTTGCCTGGCTGTAAAAAGCATTGTCAGAAGTTTTCTGTAAAAACACATTCACATTTTGGAAACTTTTTTTAGCATCAAGGATAAAGAGCAGCTACAATTTACTTGTGAAGGTTTTATTAAAATATTTCAGAATTCCTGTTACCTTAAAAATGGTTTATTGTATATTTATAATAGAGCTTAAGCGGACCATATAATATGCATTATAGACATATAGGTACTGTGCTAATAGAAAATACCTTTACATGCATAATAGAGCTTTTGCTGACCATAGAATGTATAACAGAAATATATAGGTATTGGGCTAACAAAATAAGTTTAAATGTAAAATCTCTTTGTCCCATTCAACTACAGCATTGTATGTATATGTGCATGCATTTCACTACTGGAAACCAGAATTCTAAGCATTCGTAATGTTTTTAATTGAGTTTGACTCTGCTCAATGCAATGGAGGGCTAGACAACAATATTCTTTATTCTCCCTCTAAACATACATAAATTATAACTCACTGGAAATTGCACTTTTATTCTACCTTTAGCCTTAGACTACCTACGTATTAAGTATCCTCACTAAAGGTTAAATTGAGTTAGTATGAGAGACATGAAATGTTATTCATGGTTCAATGATTGTCAGGGCTTGTAGGTGGAGTTACAAGCTCCATTTTAAAGCCCTGGGGTAAGAAATTCAAAGTGAACTGAAAAACTGAGTGTTTTTTTTTTTTTGCAATATAAACATTTACAGATGAAATGGCTATAATTCCTAGTGTGTCCCATTAAATGAAAAATCTATAAATCCCCCACCCCCCGCCCCCCCATTGCACATATAACACTACTACTACTAATAATACATCTCTATTTAGTAGATATACCCCCAAAAAACATGCATTTATTTATGCTTCTTGCCATTACTAGTGTATCTAAAAAATAAAAAATAAAACGACTTGAAAAAAAAAAGTTTGGTCTGCAGTCTTTGCAAGCCATCTTCTTTATCCTTAGCACAGACTTTCAGAGGCGGTAGTGACCATCACTGGGGATGGAAGGCAAACACTATCTGTGGGTCCCCAGATATTTTTGTGTTTTGGTCATCCTGTGCCCATTATTGGTGCAGGGTATGTTGAATGTATTGCTTGTCTGTGCCTCTCCCCTCCCCCTTTTCCCTGTCCTATTGTATCCCTAGAAGGGCATTGTCCCAGGGACACTGCCAGACCAGTTTGAACTAGTTGCCCTGTCTCTCCTCAATCTCCCATTACATAGATGGAGAGGTCTCGGGTATGCTGACTAAAACCAAGATTGGCTCCCCTTGTAGGTTCAGACTATCCAACAGTTTTATATTTATGTATCTTTGTTGGTAGGCTGATCCCTCGACATTTCCAAATGTTGAAGCACAACCAGCCAAAGGCAGAGTTGGCTTTAACAAATCTGCTGTGTACTTCAGCATCAAGTGGCAGTATTCAGAAAAGAGTTCTGGCCAAGTGAAATGGTCCACTGCCTGAAGGTTCTGTCTATTTACTTTAATGAGTGGTTATAAGTACACAGTGTGGGGAGCTGGCTGTTGCATGACCTCAGTCTTCTTGTTGTTAATGGTGAAAACAAAGTTGTCCCAAGCTGATGGAATTATGTTTATATTGGCTTTCTTTCTGACTCAGTACTAACATTCGGAGCACAATCATCGACAAAGAGAAAGTCTCAGAGAACAATTTCCTTCACCTTTGTGATGGCACTCAGTCACCTCAGATTGAATGATTTCCCATCAGTTCTTTACTGAAGGCATACCCCTTCACTGCAGTGTTGAAAGGCATCAGTCAGAGTAGCAGAGTATATCATGCTGAACAGAGTTGGTGCTAAAACACAACCTTGCTTGATGCCATTGATGACTGTCCACCAGTACATGAGTCATCATGCTATCATCTTCGGTATAGTCTCCTGTTCTGAAGACCTGGGTTACAAGGAGACATAGGCAAAGATGCATTCCCCCACTACAAAAAATACATCTTCGCCTGTTTCTCTTAACTTCCCTTTTGAATATCTTGCCCCCTTTTGTGTTTCTTATCACCTCTTTAATTGTCTTACCTGCTTTAGCATATCTTATCTCCTTTTTTTCCCTTTATGTGTCTTAAACTCATTGTGTGTCTCTTACAGCCACTCCTTGTGTAACTTTTATTCATCCAAACCCCTTTGTGTGTCCTTTCTCCAGGTCCTCTGTATGTCTCTTTCTCCCCAAAGCCCCTTTCATGTGGCTCTTAGTTCCCACAAATCTCCATGTGTCCCATTAGCTCCCAAATCCTCCATGTGTCCCATTAGCCCACCACAGCCCTCCTTGTGTCCCATTAGCCCCCAGCCCTCCCTGTACCTTGTTGTAGCATGGCCACGCCGCAGGTAGAGGAGCTTCTGTTCCTCTCCCCTGTTTGTCAGGAAGCAGTTCTGTGCGCTCTTTGAGCACTTCCTGTTAGACCGGGTAGGGGAACAGAAGCTCTTCTACCATGGCCTGCGGCTCAGCCACGTATTCCATGGTGATTCTCGCATACCTGGCAATTACCCTTCTTATAGAGGTGTATGATGGACATATCTCTAAATTCTTGTGGAATGGATGCCCACTTCTAGAACAACTGGAACAGTTCAGTAAATTCCAAAAATGTACACCTCTGCTGGTATGGCATTTGATCTTGGGGCTTTGCCACTTGACAGCTGGTACTTGAAGTGATTGACTGAAATCTTGGGCATCTTGACAATAGCTTCAATGTTGATGACTGAGGGACAATTAAGAACTGCTTAAAAAAATTTGTCCCCTCTCTGGAGAAGCTGAGTCTGGTGGTGCAATCTCACCGATAAAGAGGATAGATCCCAAAAGACTGTGGACCATAGAGTGATCATAGAACAGTTTGGTCGTTCTTGTCCACATATGCCTGTATTTCTTCTGCTTTGGTGCAGTCGGTTCTGCACTGTTGTATATTAAGAATCAATATATTGGTACACATATGTTTACAACAAATTTAAAATGTTTGGGACCCATATTTATACTGTTAAGCATGTTGTTACTTTCAGGGCCGGACTGGCCCACCGGGATACCGGGGAATTTCCCGGTGGGCTGCGGCACCTGGGGCTGGTCTGACAGCCCCATTCAGTGATTAGGCTCCTGTGATCTCGGCCGGCTATGTTTGAGCTCTGCGGTCGCACAGGACCCCATGGGAGCAGGGGGAGCCAGGTGGCCGGCACAGCTCACACATGGCCAGCCGGGATCATTAAAAAAAATAAAAAAAATTGCAGTGGGGCGGAGCCTAGTGTGCGACGGGGCGGAGCTTGCTGTGCGGCGGGGGGCCTGGCTAATGCAGCATGGTAAGCAGGAAGGAGTCCCTGCTTCCCCAACAACCAGCTTCCAGGTGCTCCAAGGGATGTGGAGGTAAGTAGCAGGTCAGTGTGTCAGTGTGTGACTGCCTGTGTGTGTGTGTGTGTGTGTGACTGCCTGTGTGTGTGTGACTGTCTACCTGTGTGTGTGTGACTGTGTGTGTGACTGTCTGCATGTGTGTGACTGTCTGCATGTGTGACTGTCTGCATGTGTGTGACTGTCTGCATGTGTGTGACTGTCTGCGTGTGTGTGACTGTCTGCATGTGTGTGACTGTCTGCGTGTGTGTGACTGTCTGCGCGTGTGTGTGACTGTCGGTGTGTGACTGTCTGCCTGTGTGTGTGTGACTGTCTGCCTGTGTGTGTGACTGTGTGTGTTACTGTGTGTGTGACTGTCTGTGTGTGACTGTCTACGTGCGTGTGACTGTCTGCCTGTGTGTGTGACTGTCTGCCTGTCTCTGTATGTGTGGATGTTTGGCTCGGTGTCAGTGACTGTCTGCCTGTCTCTGTATGTTGGATGTTTGCCTCGGTGTCAGTGACTGTCTGCCTTCGTGTGTGTGCATCTGCTAGTGAGTGAGCGAGCGAGCATCTGTGTGTGTGTGTGTGTGTGCGAGCATCTGCTAGTAAGGGAGCCTCTGTGTGTGTGCGTCTGCTAGTGAGTTTGTGTGTGTCAGTGAGCTTGTCTGTAGTGAATCTGTGTGTTAGTGAGCTCTTCTGTAGAGAGCACGTGTGTGTCAATGGGCTTGTCTGTAGGGAGAGTGTGTGCGCATCAGTGAGCTTGTCTGTAGTGAGTGTGTGTGTGTGACAGTGAGCTTGTCTGTAGTAAGCTTGTGTGTGTATCAGAGTTTGTCTGTACTAAATTTGTGTGTGTGCCAGTAACCTTGTCTGTGTGTGTCATTGAGATTCTTTGTCAATGAGCCTATTTGTGTGCATCAGTAAGATTGTCTGTGTCTGCATGTGCGTATGCTTTACTGTATAATTTCATTATCCTGAAAGAACTAATATTTTTAATATTATTATAAATAAAAGCTGTTGTACCTTGCACTCATTCTTCAAAGTTGTGTGACCGGGTGCATCACCAGGGCTCCAGTATCCAGGTAATTGAAACAGTTGGCTGCACTCTCAGATTTCCTTAAAACGTAACTTTTATTGAAATATTTAAGAGAAGATCAACGTTTCAGTCCCTCTTGTGGACTTTCATCATGATCCTGATGAAAGTCCACAAGAGGGGATGAAACGTTGATCTTCTCTTAAATATTTCAATAAAAGTTTCGTTTTAAGGAAATCTGAGAGTGCAGCCAACTGTTTCAATTGCCTGGATACTGGAGCCCTGGTGATGCACCTGGTCACACAACTTTGAAGCCTGAGTGCAAGGTACAACAGCTTTTATTTAGCCAACTGTTTCAATTGCCTATATATATATATATATATATATATATATATATATATATATATTTGTGTACGGGATTATGGAAGGGGCGCACATTAAAGTGTGTGTAGTTTTATATAAATAAGAGTCGGTTGAGGTGTGCCGAAACCTTGCCGACGCGAGGTTAGGCCTGCAAAAGAGGGCCCACCCAGATATAATGATATATAAAGAGGGTGTGGTGGGAGGGAATTTCCGAAATCGTCGAAGACAGGTAAGTAAGGGGTTTGCTGGGTTTAAATAGGCTTAAAATCCCTCGGACAACTTCAGGCATACGCCTTCTATATATCACCCTACATATCACAATGACTTATGTGGCTGGCATAGATTTTTTTCCAGGGATGCTTCGTATCCCCAGTCTGGCCCTGGTTACTTTTCCCCAAAAATTATTGCTATTACATTGTCAGACCTTCCGGCATTCGCTAACCGTGGACTTCCGGGTTCTCGGAGCGCGGCCACTCCCCCTCCTATGACGTGGTCGTTCCCAGGGTTCATAGAGAGTCCGCGTCAACACCACAGTGCTTGATCAACTCGAAAGCTCCCGCGAACTTCAAACTGGATATTTACTTCTACTGTGTATCGGACCCGGACTGTTTAATCATTTACCCTCCTTCTCCTCTCCTACGACCTCGGACTGTTTCTGGACATTCTCTTGCCTGTTGCAACCTCGATCCTCTGTGGAACCTCCATCACCAATTTGGATTATCACTCCTTCATAAGTTAAGTAAACCAGATTGGCTCAAGTTTAATATATAACCATCTCTAATCTAAGTGGTTTGCTATCTGCTCCACTTATTAATTATCTGCATCCTAATTTGGAACTTCTCGCTGGTTGTGTTAAAGTTACCTTATCCTAAAACAACTTCAAACACCGCTGCTGGTTATAACCTGCCAGGAATTAAAGAGACAGTTCAATTTGATTATCTTTTTTATTTTAAAGTAATAAACATTATCAAACTCAGAAATCTGCAGTTGTTTCCATCTTATCAACAATTGAGCGTTACAGATTGATCAAGCCTAATTAATGGATACAGCAGATCTCACTTCTGAAATCACCAGATTAAACCAAAGGGTGGATACTCTCACTCAAGGCATGCAAGATCTACAGATCACCAATGAAAGAATCCTTACTTATGTAAGGGACTTGCAAACCCATACTCCTCACACAGTTACACACTCGGCTAGTGACCCTGCTGTCTCCAACCCCGAAAAATTCTCTGGAGACAGGTCCCAATACCGAGAGTTCATCAATTCCTGCAAGTTGTTGATTGCGTTAAAACCCCGATCATATCCTACAGAAAGATCTAAAGTTTGTTCCGTTATTTCATTTTTGAGAGGTGAACCCATGGCCTGGGCTCATTCCTTTCTTGAGAATGATGATCCCATATTGGATTCTCTGGATGAATTCTTTGAAGCCATGTCTCTCCTTTACGAAGACCCAAACAAACAAGCGACTGCAGATTTAACCATTAGAACACTGCAGCAAAGAAACCGGCCTGTTGAAGATTACATTGCTGAATTCAAACGATGGGCACCTGAAACTCAGTGGAATGACATAACTCTACGTAACCAGTTCCGTATTGGATTATCTGAAGCTGTCAAAGATGAGCTCTCCAGAACTGAACTACCTACTACACTGAATACACTTATTCAACTGGCAATCAGTATCGACAGAAGACTTAGGGAAAGAAAAGCTGAGAAATCACTCACTAGCTCTCTATGGAAAAAACCCTTCACCTCTTCAAAGGCACCGGAGAAACCTATAACTTCCGCTGAACCTATGGAAATAGGGGTTGTGAGAAGTCCTCTTACTCCAGAAGAGAGAACCAGAAGAAGACAACTGAACCTCTGCATGTACTGTGCTTCGCAAGAACATGTGGTCCCAGACTGTCCCCTATTGAAACGTCCAAGAGGCGGTAAGCATGGTTCTACCACGACTATAATGAGTGTACTTCCTTCTAAACCAACCTCTCATTTCTCCTCTGTCTCTCTCATATTACAGTGGGACAAAGAAAGAATTACGACTAAGGCCATTATTGATTCCGGTGCTAATGGGGTGTTCCTGGACTCATCCTTTGTTACAAAAAATAAAATTCCTTGTGTTCAAAAACGTAATTCCGTCTCTGTCAGAGTTATTGATGGCTCCTTAATCTCCTCGGGGCCCATTCGCCTTGAAACTGTCCCTTTAAGGACTACTACTAATTATGTCCATTCTGAATTTCTTGTTTTTGATGTCATAAATTCTCCTCTTTATCCTATAATATTAGGGATAGACTGGTTAAGGACTCACAACCCACTTATTACCTGGGCTCCTTTCTCTCTCACGTTTAACTCTGCATATTGCCAGAAAACATGTCTACAACACATCCCCATTTTGCATGTTACTAGGGAATCCACTATACCTTCCAGCTATTCGGAGTTCGCTGATGTGTTCAGTAAAAAGGAAGCAGAGACACTTCCTCCTCATCGACCCTATGATTGTCCGATTGACCTTGTTCCTGGTGCTCCTATCCCTTTTGGACATATTTATCCCCTCTCTGAATCAGAGCTAAAAACCCTCAAGGAATACCTAGATGAAAACCTCCGGAAGGGGTTCATTAGACCTTCCTGTTCACCAGCCGCTTCCAGCATGTTTTTTGTGAGGAACAAGGACCAGACTATACGCCCCATCATCGATTACAGGTCTTTAAATAAAATAACTATTAAGAATCGTTACCCTCTTCCCCTGATCAATGAGTTGATTGAAAGATTAAGAACAGCTACCATCTACACTAAACTTGACCTTCGTGGGGCATATAACCTTGTTAGAATCAAGGCCAATGATGAATGGAAAACGGCATTCAGAACCCGATATGGTCTTTACGAATATCTTGTCATGCCCTTCGGACTATGTAACGCCCCTGCAACCTTTCAGCATTTCATCAACGATATCTTCCGTGATCTCCTAGACGTTTGTGTCATCATTTACTTAGATGATATTCTCATCTACTCCAACAACCTTGAAGAACACAGAAAACACGTGAGATGGGTATTATCCAGATTAAGAACACACAAATTATACGCAAAACCAGAAAAATGTATATTTGAAGTCAATGAAATCACTTTTTTGGGATATGTTATCTCCCCTCATTCAATAAGTATGGATACCTCCAAAATAGATTGCATTGTCAACTGGTCTACCCCTACTAATACTAAAGACTTACAACGTTTTTTGGGATTTGCCAACTTCTATAGGAAGTTCATTAAAAATTACTCTAAGGTTGCTCATCCCCTCAACCTGCTCAATAGCAGTAAACGGTCCTTTGCTTGGAACGAAGAGGCTCAAGCAGCCTTTGATGAATTAAAACGGAGATTCACAAGTGCTCCCATTCTTCAACTACCTAATCCTGCTTTTCTCTACGTCATGGAAACGGATGCTTCTGATACAGCTATCGGGGCTGTCCTCTCTCAACACCAAACGCCTCAAGATCCTCTTCATCCAGTAGCTTTTTTTTCACGATCTTTGTCTCCTGCTGAACGAAATTATCCTGTAGGAGAAAAAGAATTATTAAGCATTAAAGCTGCCTTCGAAAACTGGCGTCACATACTTGAAGACACACACACTCCTGTAATTGTTTATACCGACCACAGGAACCTTGAATATCTTCATTCCAACAAAACACTCTCTGCCAGACAAGTACGCTGGAATCTTTTCTTTTCCCGTTTCAATTTTCAAATCATCTACAGACCTGGATCCAGAAATAAAAAGGCAGATGCCCTGTCCAGAATTCACCAAGATCTTCCTGTAAACGAAACTCAACCTCCTAAAATCATAGGTATTATTTCGTCATTAACTGATGATATTAAACATCTTAAGGAAGAAGATCTTGAACTTCCCAAACAAGGCAATCTATCAAAAAAGGACGGGTTGTACTACTTCAAAGACAGGTTATACATTCCTCCCTTGTTTAGGAATAAAATACTCTCCTTGATTCATGATTCCCCTCTGGCTGGTCATCCTGGTACAAGAAAAACACTGGAGCTGTCTAAAAGATATTACTGGTGGCCTCGCCAGGACAGAACCATAGAATCTTATGTCAAAAACTGCCCAACCTGTCTGAGATCAAAATCTGACCATCATCCACCATTCGGTCAATTACTGAGCCTACCTGTTCCAGAAAGACCTTGGCAGTCCATCTCAATGGATTTCTTGGTAGAACTCCCTCCTTCGCAACATCATACTACCATTCTGGTGGTGGTGGACCGTTTCACCAAGATGTCCCATTTTATTCCTTTAAAGAAATTACCCTCTTCATCTGAACTTGCAAAAGTATTCATCAACAACATCGTGAAACTCCATGGCCTTCCTGAAGAAATCATATCAGACAGAGGAACTCAGTTCACCTCCAAATTCTGGAATGAGATGTGTTCCTCCCTCAACATTCAACGTAAACTATCTTCAGCCTATCATCCTCAAACTAACGGACAAACAGAGAGAGTTAACCAATGTCTTGAACAATACTTGCGGTGTTATTGCTCTCATTTACAAGATGATTGGATCACGTGGTTACCAATGGCAGAGTTCTCATACAACAACTCGGTACACACTAGTAGCAAAATGACTCCATTTTTCTCAAATTTTGGATTCCATCCTTCTTCATTTCCCGATCAAGGACTTCCTTCTTCTAATCCATACGTCTCCAACCATAACTCGTTCATGTCTGCCCTCTTCCTCAAGTTACGTGATAACCTTAAAAATGCATCATCTGCTCAGAAAAAGTTTTTCGATACTGGTAGACGACCTTCCCCTACTTACAAGGTTGGTGATCTCGTATGGCTCTCTTCAAAAAACATTGTTACCAACCGTCCCTCAAAGAAACTAAGTTCACTCTTCCTTGGCCCTTTTCGTATATTGTCACTCATCAACGAAAACGTGGTTAGATTGAAACTTCCACCTACCATGAAACTGCATCCAGTCTTCCATGTGTCGTTGCTTAAACCACACCACTCCGACCCTTTCATGAGGGATGTTCATACCACTCCTGATCCCATTCTGGTACAAGGTGAAGAGGAATACGAGGTTCAGAGGATTCTCGACTCACGAATCCATCGTGGTTCCTTACAATATCTTGTCCGGTGGAAGGGCTACGGTGTTGACGAAGACTCATGGGTGTCGTCCTCCGCGGTGCATGCTCGTCGACTTATCAACGCGTACCATGCTCGCTACCCATCCAGACCTCGTTGACAGCATCCGGTGGCTGCTTCTTATGAGGGGGGTTCTGTCAGACCTTCCGGCATTCGCTAACCGTGGACTTCCGGGTTCTCGGAGCGCGGCCACTCCCCCTCCTATGACGTGGTCGTTCCCAGGGTTCATAGAGAGTCCGCGTCAACACCACAGTGCTTGATCAACTCGAAAGCTCCCGCGAACTTCAAACTGGATATTTACTTCTACTGTGTATCGGACCCGGACTGTTTAATCATTTACCCTCCTTCTCCTCTCCTACGACCTCGGACTGTTTCTGGACATTCTCTTGCCTGTTGCAACCTCGATCCTCTGTGGAACCTCCATCACCAATTTGGATTATCACTCCTTCATAAGTTAAGTAAACCAGATTGGCTCAAGTTTAATATATAACCATCTCTAATCTAAGTGGTTTGCTATCTGCTCCACTTATTAATTATCTGCATCCTAATTTGGAACTTCTCGCTGGTTGTGTTAAAGTTACCTTATCCTAAAACAACTTCAAACACCGCTGCTGGTTATAACCTGCCAGGAATTAAAGAGACAGTTCAATTTGATTATCTTTTTTATTTTAAAGTAATAAACATTATCAAACTCAGAAATCTGCAGTTGTTTCCATCTTATCAACAATTGAGCGTTACATACATTTTCTCAAAGAAACACTTTAAAAGGGAAGACAACAAAAAAATGGGAAAGGGTAAAAAAGATAAAAAGTTGAAAATGGGGGGGGGGACGGGACGGGCTGACAGCCAAGATGGTCGGACGTATCCCTCAGTAGCTCAGGACACATGGCGCTAATATTAAGCCTTGTAACGCTCTATTCTGGCTACCACTGGCCTTAAACTACATGAGTACTTATGCTGTCGGCTGGTACAATCTTTTCTGCCCGGACCAGAACATACACAAGCAGTAAATCGGTCCAACCCTAAGGCCTGTTGAGTCGGCAAGCCAGTGAAATGGAGAGGTGGCCGATCTCCCAAAGCTGAGCGAGCACCCCATGGCCACTCACTTCCCTGTCACACAATCAGTTCCTGCAGCCGCTCCAGCTCACAGTTCCTCACCTGGGCGGAGAGCCCACGTGGAGCTACGCTCACACAGTGGGCCACATGTCCAGGTAGCACTTCGATGCCGGAAGACTCCGCAAATATGCAATCTCTCCACAAGAAAGAAGATCAAAGGAAACCAGGCACCGGCTACCAGGGAGAGCTGGGCTGGAAGTGGCATGTGTGTAGGGAAAAAGGGACTTGCATTACAAGCCAAGAAAAGCACTGGGAAACCCCGGGGACGTTCCCTGCCTCGCTGCATCCTCCCTAAGCGTCCCAGTACAAAGCTCACGTGAGTGAGCCTGCCCGCACATGGCCCACCCACAGCACCCACTGCTGCCCACCCACAGCACCCACGCACAGGAGACACAATCGGTCTTTGTATATTTAAGGGGAGGGAGAAACAAACCACCCGGGTACCAACCAACCAACCAACCTTCCAGGTTCTCTGCACTTCTCGTTGTTGGGAGTTGGCTGATCGTGGACTTACCTTCTGCTGCACAAGTCAGCCAGATCTACCTGATCTGCTGGACCCCTGTGGAGGCCATATTGTCAAAGGACATGGTTATGTTTAATATTTGTTTTGCCCTTTGAATTAACCGTTACTTTTGTTATTGACTCACATGCGACAGACAAGCCTTAAATAAGCCTGTGCCTTTAAATCCACATGCAGTCAGTATGTTAATTTGAATAGCCTCTCATTTGCCCTACCTGATGCATGACGTGTAGATCTTAAGCCTGACGTCTTTCCCTGCTGTACACACATGCACCCAGTCTGACCATCACGGGAATAGGATGAGATAACCCACTCTAGGCACACAGAGATTAACTGACATCTTCACCCTGTTGAGCTACCACAATCCAGCAGTAGCACGTAGTGAACAAATAACACAAACTGTGACTTGTCCATTTACCTGAACCTACTGTATAACATAGCTAGACTGCATACCCACATTAAGCCCCTGTTCAGTGTGATCACAGTGTTTATTCCTGCATAGCTAAGCAAACTCTTTCATACTTAAGAACCAATATATGCTTTATGTTTTACTCGCTGACCTCAACGTGACCCACTACATTAATCCTACTTACTTAGCCTATATTCAGCCTGCATTACAAACTTCATAAAATTGTGCTTCTTCTCTAAATGCCACGCAAATAGTGATGTCCCGAACGGTTCGCTGGCGAATAGTTCCTGGCGAACATAGCGCGTTCGCGTTCGCCACGGACGGTGAACATATGCGATGTTCGAATAGTTACCAAAAAGGGGTGATAGGGCTCTGGTAAATGTGAGTTTTTTCCCCCATATTCCCCTATACATATTTTGATTTGGTTTAGATGGTCTGCACTATTCTTTGTCATTCTATATTTACAGATCAGTTTAGCGTGCTTTTTTGGTAACTATTTGTCTATATTCTGTGTATACTTCTGTATCACTGGTATTGAGTGCTGCCATACTGTATGTTTTATATCCTATAGCGCTGACACACTGTTGGTCTCTTTTTTTATATGCGATGTTCGGTCCGCCCCCTATTCGTCATCATTGAGTAAACTTTGACCCTGTACCTCGCAGTCAGCAGACACATTCCAGCCAATCAGCAGCAGACCCTCCCTCCCAGACCCTCCCACCTCCTAGACAGCATACAATTTAGATTAATTCTGAAGCTGCATTCATTTTTTTTATTTCTTTTTTTTATTTTATTTATTTTTTGTGTTTGTGTTTATTATACATTATCTCCCCCATAGCCAGTAACCTGTGTTTATTATACATTACTCCCCCCCCATAGCCAGTAACCTGTGTTTATTATACATTATCCCCCCATAGCCAGTAACCTGTGTTTATTATACATTATCCTCCCCATAGCCAGTAACCTGTGTTTATTATACATTATCCCCCCATAGCCAGTAACCTGTGTTTATTATACATTACTCCCCCCCCATAGCCAGTAACCTGTGTTTATTATACATTATCCTCCCATAGCCAGTAACAGTGGCGTACATACCAGGGTCGGTATGTACCCGGTATGTACGCCACTGGGCCAGCCTCTTCTCCTGGGGGGCCCTGAAGCCGGCCACCTCCGGGCCCCCCGAGGCTGGCCCTGCTTACACCCGGCGGGCAGTCAGGCTGGCCGGTGCGCGAGGGAGCACTCTCCCCTGAGTGCTTCCTCTTCAGCTCCCTCGCGCACCGCACTGATACCGGAGCCGGAAGATGACGTCATCTTCCGGCGCCGGCATCCCTACTCGGCGCGCGAGGGAGCTGAAGAGGAAGCACTCAGGGGAGAGTGCTCCCTCGCGCACCGGCCAGCCTGACTGCCCGCCTAGGAGCCCAGCAGCACCACTGGACCCCAGGGAATCCCCTCAGCACTCCAAAAGGTAGGGTGGCTGGGGGGATTAAATTAAGAAAAAAAAACATGTGTGTGTGTTAGTGTGTGTGAGTGTTAGTGTGTGTGAGTGTTAGTGTGTGTGAGTGTTAGTGTGTGTGAGTGAGTGTGTGAGTGAGTGTGTGTGTTAGTGTGTGTGTGTTAGTGAGTGTGTGTGTGTTAGTGTGTGTGTGTGAGTGTTAGTGAGTGAGTGTGTGTGTGTTAGTGTGTGTGTGTGAGTGTGTGTGTGTGTGTGTGTTAGTGTGTGTGTGTGTGAGTGAGTGTGTATGTGAGTGTTAGTGTGTGTGTGTGTGTGAGTGTTGGTGTTTGTGTTAGTGTGTGTGTATGCTAGTGAGTGTCAGTGAGTGTGTTACTGTGTGTGTCTGTTACTGAGTGTGTTTGTGTGTGTGTGTTAGTGAGTCTGTTTGATGTCTGTTAGTGAGTGTGTGTTTGTCAGTGAGAGTTTATGTTTTGTAAGTGAGTGTGTATGTATGTCTGCTGCTGAGTGTGTCTCTGTCAGTAAATGTGTGTGTCTGTTAGCTAGTGTGTATGCATTTGTTCGTGAGAGTGTGTGTGTGTGTCTTCAGCACTTACCTTTCTCCAGTGCCGGACTCCCATGGCGCTGGGGATCCCTCCGCCTCTCAGCTCCGAATGCGCATGCACGGCAAGAGCCGTGCACGCATTCAAACAGCCCAGAGGAAAGCATTACTCAATGCTTTCCTATGGTTGTTCAGTGTCTTAAAATGGCGGAAGCGCCTCTAGCGGCTGTCAGTGAGACAGCCACTAGAGGCTGGATTAACCCTCAGTGAAACATAACAGTTTCTCTGAAACTGCTATGCTTTCAGCTGCAGGGTTAAAACTAGAGGGACCTGACACCCAGACCACTTCATTGAGCTGATGTGATCTGGGTGTCTGTAGTATTCCTTTAAGTGTGTGTGCATCTGCATGCACTGGCGTAAATACCGCGGTCGCAGCCCTGCAACCCCTGCGACCAGGTGCCCGCCGCCATGTGTTGCTGCCCCGGCCCGCGCAGAGTAAGCGCGAGGGGGGGGCCCCACGGATCAATTTTCGCACCGGGGCCCCATGGGTCATGTGTACGCCACTGGCCAGTATCCTGTGTTTATTATACATTATCCTCCCATAGCTAGTAACCTGTGTTTGTTATACATTATCCTCCCATAGCCAGTAACCTGTGTTTATTATACATTATCCCCCCATAGCCAGTAACCTGTGCTTATTATACATTATCTCCCCCATAGCCAGTAACCTGTGTTTATTATACATTATCCTCCCATAGCCAGTAACCTGTGTTTATTATACATTATCTCCCCCATAGCCAGTAACCTGTGTTTATTATACATTATCCCCCCACAACCAGTAACCTGTGTTTATTATACATTATCCCCCCACAACCAGTAACCTGTGTTTATTATACATTATCCCCCCACAACCAGTAACCTGTGTTTATTATACATTATCTCCCCCATAGCCAGTAACCTGTGTTTATTATACATTATCCCCCCCATAGCCAGTAACCTGTGCTTATTATACATTATCTCCCCCATAGCCAGTAACCTGTGTTTATTATACATTATCCTCCCATAGCCAGTAACCTGTGTTTATTATACATTATCCTCCCATAGCCAGTAACCTGTGTTTATTATACATTATCTCCCCCATAGCCAGTAACCTGTGTTTATTATACATTATCCCCCCACAACCAGTAACCTGTGTTTATTATACATTATCCCCCCACAACCAGTAACCTGTGTTTATTATACAGTATCCCCTCATAGCCAGTAACCTGTGTTTATTATACATTATCCCCCCCATAGCCAGTAACCTGTGTTTATTATACATTATCCCCCCACAACCAGTAACCTGTGTTTATTATACAGTATCCCCTCATAGCCAGTAACCTGTGTTTATTATACATTATCCTCCCATAGCCAGTAACCTGTGTTTATTATACATTATCCCTCCCATAGCCAGTAACCTATGTTTATTATACATTATCCCCCCATAGCCAGTAACCTGTGTTTATTATACATTATCCTCCCCATAGCCAGTAACCTGTGTTTATTATACATTATCCCCCATAGTCATTTATCGTTGGACCTAGGCAGCATGATGTCTTAGGCTGGCCCAGAGAGTGAGGGAGTGAGTGAGTGAGTGAATAATATAATATATATGTTCAGAAATATATATGTAAATCGGGCTCATGCAAAGAGGGTGAAAAGGTATTAAAGAAAAACACACTTATTGCATCAAATTTACAAAGCCAAACTTTTAAAAGCTTTCCTCATTTCTTTCTCGGGATGAGGAATATATCGGTTGTAGACTGAGGATTTCCACCTGCCCAATCTTTTAATAATATGCACTGGAGTGTCAGTGTTGAAGGAGACCGAAGCTGCCCCTATTCTAAATGAAAGACCCGAGACATGGATACAACCCAATCTTAGGAATAGTGTTCTGATGTAGAAGATGAATTTAGCTGTAGTCAGAGGTAAACAGTGAGAGTAGTGGTGAAATGTGTGTGGTATAGCGGATGGATGAGTAGTTTGGTTCGTTTTAGAGGTTTGTAGAGAAAGTATATAGTGATCATGATTTTTAGCGATATCCAATATTTTTAAGGTGGTCCCAGTGCCACCACTCATATCTGGTGTCACAATAGCTTGCATTTAAAAAAAAAAAAAAAAACTTTTTTGACTGTAATATAATAGCAGTCAGATTCCTTCACACGTGTGCGTTTCAGGGCCTGCCAGGGCACAGTGTCACACCCGTGCAACTCATATTTAGTGTAACAGTAACAAAAAAAAAACAGGGGGCTTGTTGTCACCGTTTGGGGACCCTTGGTGTTGCACATGGCTGGGTGGAGGAAGAGACCTTCAATGACATCAGTAAGGACAAGGAACGGGACATGGCTAGCTTGGTATCCAACCTTGTGCAAATGGGGAGTTTGCGGTTGTGCAAATGGACTGTTTGCGGTTGTTTGCGGTGCGTTAAACGGGGAGTTTGGTCTGTCACTGTGAAGCGGGTGTAACCCTTACACTACCTGATTGATACAACATCATACTTGATGTTTTAAAGCACGTTATTCCAAACAATTTAGGAATGTTAGGTGATTTATGCCCTTTATGGATTAAAACCAGACTCTGCATCAACTATGTAATTTTCCATGGGAGTTTTGCCATGGATCCCCCTCCGGCATGCCACAGTCCAGGTGTTAGGCCCCTTGAAACAACTTTTCCATCACTATTGTGGCCAGAAAGAGTCCCTGTGGGTTTTAAAATTCGCCTGCCTATTGAAGTCTATGGCGGTTAGCCGGGTTCGCCCGTTCGCGAACATTTGCGGAAGTTCGCGTTCGCCATTCGCGAACGGAAAATTTTATGTTCGCGACATCACTACACGCAAATGTTCAACTATGTTTGTATTCAAATAGCCTGTAATAGCCGTTGTGGCATTACAGGCATGCTTGTAATATCTTGCGCAGCAAAAATAAAGAAATATAAAAAAATTTAAAAATAAAGTTGAAAATGGGGTAAACATTTCTCCATCCACAGACATTACCAGCAAACATGAAGTACATCAAGAGACATTAAAACATAATGAGCATAAGAAAGTTCAATATATTGCATTTTCAATTAAATGGTAAGCATTAGTCTTATATCAAAAACTCAAAATGTCTCTCAATATGTAAACATTGAGGTATAAATGTTACACTTTAAAATGGTGTTAACCATATTTTATTTAGCATTACTTTCCACCATACTTTGTAGTCACTGGGCTGAGCTTTTACACAAAATTCGTTGAAAAGAAGTGAGTAAAATGCACTAACTTTAACTCCTTCAGTTCCAGGTCCTCCTATTGTACCAGGATATCCACGTAGACCCTGGTAGAACAGCATAATTAAATTTAATGCAAATGTCCCCCACAACTGCTCAAAAATGTTGATAAACAAAAAAGTTTGGACATGCACTATTAACAAATATAATCAAGTTAATTTAATTGCAGATAGAGCTAAATAATAATCATAATAAAACATATACATAAATGAAGTACGTCACTAAAAATTATTACATCATGATTATATTTATAAGATTTATTTTTAAGAGGCAAGGCAACCAATAAAACTAATTTAGGGATAGGGTAGAACTGTAACATAATAGCTTCTGTCTCTCCCTGACATGTAGAGGAAGGTGTTGAGCTGTGCCATTTTTAATAAGTCTGATATTTAATGGGGGCAGTTACCATTTCTTTTCAGCTACCTAGGGCATAACATCAACTAAACATAGTAATATAGAATTGCTAGAACAAGCCTGAAAGAAAATGTGATTATAGATGTATTAGTAGTACTGTATTCATGATGTTATCGACTCAGATTCTGTGAAAAGTATCTACTTCACAGAAAAAAAATTGTATCTGCTATCAACCTAAAAATGCACAAAATTAATGGTTTGTCTTAATGTACAAATAGTTTTCCTGGAAAATAGCTTAAAGGAAAACTATAGTCACCAAAACAAACTTAGTTTAATGAAGCAGTTTTGGTATATAGATCATGCCCCTGCAGTCTCACTGCTCAATTCTCTGCCATTTATGCGTTAAATCACTTTGTTTATGCAGCCCTAGTCACACCTCCATGCATGTGACTTGCACAACCTTCCTAAACACTTCCTGTAACACGTCATCTGATGTTTACATTTACTTTATTGCAAATCCTGTTTAATTTAGAATTTCTTACCTCCTGCTATGTTAGTAGATTGTCAGAAACTACAGGAGCCTCTTGTATGTAATTACAGTTCAATTTAGAGAGCAGAAGGTACAAACTTTTAAAGTAAGTTAACATGTGATTGAACATTAAACCATTTTTGTTTTAATGCAGGCTGTGTCAGTCACAGCCAGAATTAATGATTTGGCTGAGATGGTCAATTCACTGAACTTTCCTCTATGAGGAAAGTTCAGTGTGTCCTTGCAGAGGGTGAAGAAACTGAATGGCACTGGCTCAGGAAGCACATCTGAGATGTATTTAGTGGAGGTATCCCTAGGCTGTAATGTGAACACTGCTTATTTTCTGAAAAGACAGTATTTACTGCAAAAAGCCTCCAGGGACTGACTACACTCACCAGAACAACTACATTAAGCTGTAGTTGTTATGGTGACAAAAGAGACCTTAAGGTAAAGAGAAACATCTTTTAACTAATAGTATATTAATTATAAAGTGATAGATATTGTTCTCTTTTAAGAAAAAAAAGTCTCATAATTGTTTTACACATTTTTGCACTTCTGCACATATCTAAAACTTTCATGTCTAAAACTGAAACAATTGTGCAACACTAATTTTTTAACGTGTTATAATTAAGTTATCCACCATCAATATATTTACTGTCTATGTAGCTATCCTAAATTCTGTTGCTGGTTATATAACACTTCAGGATTTTGGGCAGATCATTTTATACATAGATGTAATACATCTAGTCTTCAATCCGATATTAAGTGTTATGTGTCCATCTCTAATTATGCCAATGCAGTGTCTTTTTTCATAAGAATTTTTGCTTGCAGATTATTTCAGAATTCATTTAATGTTGAGATTTTAAATATAGTACAAGAAATACCGGTGGCACATATAGCAGAAGAATTGTTAAATTGTTGCAGATATTTCTCATCCGTGAGGCTTATACATGAATCTATGGAGTCTCAGTTGCAATTTGACGACTGACTCGAACAAAGAGAAGTGTTTTAATTATGTAGAAATCACACCAAATGTTTACTATTTAGCACATCCCCTTGCGAAGATATCTTATATTTTATATTTTATATTGCTGAGTTACAGTAAAACTGTAAAAAAAACAGGTCATAGGACAGGTTCTCGTTTGCAATCTGTGTTAAAATTTAATACCTTCTCTCCTTTTTGGCCAGTGTCTCCAGGAAATCCTAGATCGCCTTTTATCCCCTAAAAAAAACAATTGATTAATATTAATAATACAAAATATGTACCCGGTTTACTATTGTTGGGTAAGGTTCCAAATTATAGAAGTGAGGAGAGAATGATACAGCTCTGACTTCAATGGCAGCAGAACTCTGTAACTTGGATACCCTAACAATCGAAGATGGTTGGGGAGAATACGAAGAAAAGAAAAACAGGTTGTGCCAAATAATAATATGAATACAAATGAGCAATACTGTCTAGTGCAGAACTAGGCAACCTTTTAGTAGTACTGTCCCAAAATAAGATCTTGAAGTCCTTTGGTGTGCCGGTCCTAAGTTTTTAAACTGAACTGTGTATGTTGCCATATTATTTATGGGTGTTGCAGTTGCTTTGTAGCATTGTATTTGTTCGAATGTGGCCTATTATATTGTATTCGTTTGTGAGTAGTTTGTGGTATTCTGCATTAAACCTATGAATGTGGGCTACGTACTTGTTTAATTGTGTGTAAGATATGTCACATTGTGTGTTTGGTGTGTGTATGTGCGGGGCTGCTTGGGGTATGGCATGTAAGAGTGCTTGTAGGTTGTGTGTGTATGTGGTATGTCAGTGGTGTTGTGTATGTGGGGAATGTGTGTGTGTTTGCTTGTGGACTGTTTGTTTTTTTTGTATGAAAGGCAGGGCCGTCTTTAACGCGGGGCAAACGGGGCAGCTGCCCCGGGCCCAGTTACTCCTGGGAGGCTCAAAGCAGCTGCCCCTTTTGCCCTCTACCCACAACAATTTTATTTTAGGATCACCGATCACACATAAAGCTCTTCAAACTGCAACAGGGCTAATAAACTCTAATGCATGGTTAACTGTCCATCAGATTTACATAAAAGCTTTACTAGGGAATTCTTGGGGAGATCCTTTATCCATATGACTAGAGCCTCTAAATGTTTAACCCACTGGGAATTACACTAAAAACTATCTATGGCAGACATAGGCAACCTTCGGCACTCCAGATGTTTTGGACTACACCTCCCATGATGCTTTGCCAGCATTATGGGTGTAAGAGCATTATGGGGTATGTGGTCCCTGAATGTGCTGGTACCTAATTCGACATAGATTGGTCCATGCCTTTCCAAATAAATCACCAGTCCGCCGCAGATGTCACAAGGAGAGTTTCACACTTTAACATTGTTTCTGGTCATTTTAAATCTTACATCAGTTTTGGAAAAATATTCATAAAACATGCACAACAACATTCATAAAGCATACGCAGCTACTACGTTGCCACTACAGCCAGAGATTTTCGTCTTGAATATGTTCCCATATGAAGTGAAAGAGACCCACCTAAACCTAATAATTCACATTTTAGGGACGACAAAATCTTGTGTAGTGGATAGGTGAAGTCTACCATCTCGCCTACAATGAGTCAGGTACAAAGTGAGTTACAATAGACATATTTATATGAAGAAATAACCTATAGACTGCGGGTAAAACTGATCACTTCTCTGATTACCCTTCTGAAGCAAAGTGAGGGAAAGGAGAATTGGATGAAACCACAGAGCTTTAAGTAGGACACCCTGACAGTCTTTCAAATGAGATTGGATCAGGGTTAACCAGGGTGATATTGGAAGGATATGGAGATACTTCTGACATGATGCCTAGTTTTTACATTATGTTTATTGTATATTATGTATATTAATGTATTTTTTTTTCTTGTACTTATTCCACCGCATGTAAAGCAATTGTATGCTGTTTCATGCTTTTCGTTGTCTGAAAACTCAAAGATTAAATATTAAAATATATATATATATATATATATTTCAAAATATTAACATTTTAAAAATGTTAATATTATTTACTGAAGATCTTCCAGGGACGAATCCCACTTGATCTAAATGTATCACAGAGGGTATAATGTTTTTAAGTCTTTCCGATATGACTGATGAATAAAGTTTGATATCTACATTTAATAATGAGATATGCCAATAATAGCACGGTGTAGGTATATATATATATATATATATATATATATATATTTTTTTTTTTTTTTATTATTATTATTTTTATTTATGTTTGTTTAATGGGAAAAAAAACCAATATATAGAAATGGAAACATTTTGACACACACTATCACTCAATGACCCATACTTACTCTCAATGACAAAGTTTTACTAATCTACACCACACACATGTGATGTAGAATTATTTAAAAATCTTTATTGTACCTGTATTGAATTATTGTACTAACTCCATTTTAATCTCACATAACCTCACATTATGACAGACCCTCCATTTTGTCTACATTACATGACAGAATTTCCTAACAGCATTTAGTATAATGAATAGAGACTGTATTTTCTATAAAGATATGATTAACCCCGGAATTGCTGAATCTCCTGTAATTTGCAACATAGTATAATCTGAAGGCCATGAGAACGCCGGCCTAATGAAATGTTCTATTCATAAAAGAACCTTGCACCTGACCACAAGTCTGACATCACTAACTGCCCAAAATGACGCTCAAGCCCCCCTTTTCCCACCGAGTAAGCCTCATGCTGGGAGAGATGGCGCTTGAGCCATCTGTCCACACCCGTGTCCAGAACAATACCACCTCCCGGTGGGAGGACACCTAGCTAGTCACTCAAATCCCTGAGCCAATTAATAATATTGATGGGTGGACACTGATATAGCCACTTAACATTTAATCCAATTAATGATGTTTATTTGTTATTATCTGATATTCAATGATGATGTCATTTTGCCTTTAAAAGGGTCTGCATACCCGTTTTCTAACCAGATGCCATTAAATTTTCTGAAGTGCTTTTAACCTGAACTCCATGTGTCAGTGTGAACTTACTTCTGCGTATACGCAATTTAATCATCTCAGCTTTGGACAGGAACAGATAGACATTTAAACATATTTGTTTATTTCTAAATTAATCTACATCAATTTGGCGCCCAGAACGTGGGGCATCGGGCTATGGCCTCTGGCCGGTAAGCCGTCCTAAGGAAGACGCTGTTGGACGGAGGAATCCAGGGGGGAAGGAAAGGGAGACTGATCACCTCCGATTACACGGTAGAGACTTCTGCAGAGCCTAGCCGGTATGTTCCAGCCCCCTTTGATTGACCCGTCCACGTGTCTGTGACTGCTTCCCGGGAGGACATCAAAGACAGGTAATATCTTGCCCGGTGTCTTGTTACTCACTTGTTTACCTGCATTTAGTCTATCTGTTGCCTGGGTGTGTTTGTATTGGCCTATTTTAGCTTAAGTGCCCGGGTAGAGTGTTTGTCTGTTTACCCTTTTTGGGATAAAGGGGGGTGGACCTGCGGGGGTTTTGCCTGGGGTCCTCTGTTTGTCTGTTTGTCTGTTTACAACTTTTGGGATAAAGGGGGGTGGACCCGGGGGATTTGCCTGGAGTCCTCTGTTGCCTGTTTACTCCTTTTAGGAGCCACGTGGCTGTGGCTGTAAGGAAAAAGGGGGGTGGACCTGTGGAAGTTTTCCTGGGGGTCTTCTTTGCCTGTTTACCTCTTTTAGGAGCCTCGTGGCTGTGGCTGTAAGGAAAAAGAGGAGGGGGGAATCTGTGGAGGGGTGTAGACTCATTGTTTCCTGGGGATTCCCCATGGTGTCACTTTGATAGCCTAGCTAGCCTCATTGTGCACATAACTCTGCTTGCAGAGAGGTGGAAGCCTCCAGCTTCGAGCGCTGAGGCTGGTGGAATTCCAATTTTTTATTTGTGGCGGGCGGATTCAAGCAGGCATTGCTTGTCTCCAGCACCACGTGGTAGTGAGACTTATGAGTGGGTTCATAGGGGCGCTACGAGGGTGAGGATAGAGGTGGCCACACTTAGTGGACTGCTGTAACGAGGGAGGCTATACAGGATTCGGGTCGGAGATGGTTGCTGTTTCCTGTGGCCGCTGGTAGTGAGACTTGAGGAAGTCATTCTCCGAGCGGGGACACTACGAGGTTGAGGGAGGTGACTTTGGTCACACGAGTAAAGGAAAGGGATTACTGTTGATTTTATTTGAACTGTGATGCACGCACTGTATTTCAATTGTATTGTTGTGTTTTTTGTTTAATTGGGAGTCATTCAAACTCCTGTGTCTGTCTCTAAAATTTCTCCTTACTTTTTACTTTTCCTATACTTCCTGTATTATTTACACTATCCTCTCCTATTTCTATTGTGAGAGAAGTGATTGGTCACACACTTCTCACCTCGCTCCAATTAGTGACTAGTCTACGTTTTGGGAAGACGCACTTGGGGGGGGCACCCGACGCACTTGGGGGGGGACCCACCCCTCTCGAGTGGCAGTCCACCATTGTAGACACTCTGTTTAAAACCTTTTTCCTCTATATCTGGGACGCCTTTTATAGGGGGAATGGAACAGGGATTAGAAAAGCCCAATAAGGGCTGGCTAGCGCGTGTGATCTAGTTGAAGATAGAGATTGCTAAGGTGTGTAAGATTGCTGTGCCTTCATGTGGTAGATTGCAGCCAGAAAGCTGGCGTAGATTGCTGACAGAGAAGAAAGCAAGCTTACAGATAATGCTGGTACAAAGTAGCAAGAGCTATTCAGCAGGAAGGTTGGGTTAAGGAAGAACTAGATCACAAAGGGTTAAGAATGTATGTATATTATAATAATTGTGTTACTGGGAAGCTCTCCCAGCCAGAGCCCTGTCATGGCGTCCAGGAGGTGACCACTCCCATCAACCCGTCAGTAATGACCGAAATGTAACTGACCACGGTCACCATCCCCATCCAATCTTAAATGCTGTGGGGTTTTTGTATTTTGTGTTAGCCATTACCCTGGTAGAGGGTGGGGGTTTTGTATTTTTTCTAATCACTGAGAGTATTACTAAATGTTGTGTTTTTGTGTCTCTTTGCTTTTGCAATAACTGTAACGTGGCTATCCTTCTGTCTTGTTACTGTACGGCATTGACATGGTTAAAGAGATTCTGCTGGCAGTCTCTCTCCCATTTCCCCCGCCTCTCCCTCTCTCTCTTGCTTTCTGTGAGACGCGAGGGGGAGGGAAGGGGGGTTGCGTGCTTGCAAATTCAGATGTGTCTCTTCCGTAGAGTTATTCAGAAACTACTGATAAGACTTAGCAATGGAATTTTTGCTAGAAAATATTCTAATTGTGTATTTTGCTACTTACATAGGAGTGATGTGTCGTATAGGAGGTTTCTAGGGTTTGTGTATTGTTGTTGTTGTTGCCATTTGTAGGACGCCAGCAGGTTCCGTGGCGTTGTGTATGTATTTGGACGTGTTGGGTGATTAATAGCTGGTGAATAATGGGGGAGGTTAGTTGCATCCCGTGAGTTTATTTTTTGTACCATGTTATTTCAAAGCTTCACGGGCTGTTAAATGTATAATGTTTTCATTTGTCTTATTTAATCCGTCAAGTCTGTCCATAGTTTAGTATTTCATTTTGCCGAACAGAATGTTGCTTCTCTGATTTATTTTATTAGGCTATAACTTAGTGTAGCTAAGCTGAAATGCCCTAAAAAAAGAAAATGGCCCCTAGAACAAAAGAAGGTTGTCCTTAAGTGCCCTCACTCTGCCCTTAGTGAGGTCATATCCGCCCATATATCGTGTCAATTCGAGATCTACTTCTACCATGCTCATCCTATCCTAAGACATGCTGTCTTCCTTAATTCCCACATATTATGAACAAAAAAGTTACAATTACTAAAATAATCCTGCTATTAGTTTCCCTATATCAGGAAAGTGTCTGTGACAAGTGATGGTTAATATGTAGATAGAATATATATGTGTATCGATTCACGTGTAAGTAACAAGTGTGTTTGACCTTTGTATACAAAGATTGATAACATGCTGGAAGAAGGGTTATCTTAAAGAACATTTACAAAAGAAAGTTCTAATAAACCAAGATTTCTTGAACAAATGGTAATACAATTAAGGATTGGTTTCAAAATGTTTTGATCTAATTGAAAAGGAACCAGTTAACATTATAAGCATAACTATTAACAAATGAATAAGGTGGGAGTGTGTTCCAATCTGTTTTTTTTTACTGGATAATGTTTGCCTCCAAGATTAAAAGACTGACTAACATAATTTTTGTTGTAAGCCCAGATATTTTATTATTGCATATGCATAGGAATTGAGACGTTGGGCATTATAGTGTATTAATTCTAGATCTGTTACTAGCAGCAAGTGCTTAGCCTTATGCCTATCCCACGCATGCTTAAACACTTCTACTGAGTTAACCTCTACCACTACAGTTGGAAGGCTATTCCATGCATCCACTACCCTCTCAGTAATGTAATACTTCCTGATATTATTTTTAAACCTTTGTCCCTCTATTTTTGAGACTATGTCCTCTTGTTATGGTAGTTTTCCTTCTTTTAAATATAGTCTCCACTTTTACTGTGTTGTTTCCCTTTATGTATTTAAAATGCTTTTATCATATTTCCCCTGTCTCGTCTTTTCACCAAGCTATACCTGTTAAGATCCTTTAACCTTTCCTGGTGAATTTTATCCTGCAATCCATGAACCAGTTTAGTAGCCCTTCTTTGAACTCTCTCTAAGGTATCCATATCCTTCTGAAGATATGGTCTCCAGTACTGTATCCAGTACTCTAAGTGAGGTCTCACCAGTGTTCTGTACAATGGCATGAGCATTTCCCTCTTCCTACTGCTAATACCTCTCCCTATGCAACCAAGCATTCTGCTAGCATTTTCTGCTGCTCTATTACATTGTACATTGTCATTAACAGCCAGAAACTGGAGAACAAGAAATGTGAATTAATGTATAGCCATTTATAAGCTTAACAGAATCCCCATTATCTTTTTCATTTATTTTGCAGAAGACAATGTTATTTGTCTATTTTGTATGTTTTAAAAATACATTATCAGTGAAGAGTAGAATAAATTTTATCCCATTTGCGAGACATAAAATTGTGATAATGTATATTTGTGATATAAGTAGGAATTACATTTTGAGATGTTAGATATAAATTAATAAAATAAAGAACGAGAGTCAGGGATAGCGTCTGTCTCCACGGGCACAAGTCTGGTGTGGGAGAAGTGGTGGGCTAGCCACTGCGGGACACCCACGGAGTGAAACGTTCGAGGCCTGTGCAGACAAGATGAGCATGTTAGCCTTTTATTATTTTTCTCTAGGGAAAGCATAGGGCCAGTTAAAAGTTTTTGTACATGGGCTATTTGCAGCCTCCATTGCATTTCTACCTAGTCTTGATTTCTGATGTATCCTTCATTGCTACATCACCTGTCTGCTCCCTTACCTGCCCACCCCCGCTTACTCCTTCCACCGATCCCTCCCCTTCATCTACAGTCTCCCACTTTCTCCTCCTACTCCTCCCTCTACTCCACCTTCTCCTCTCTCCTCCTACTTCTCCTCTACTCCTCCTCCTACTCCTCCCTCTACTCCACCTTCTCCTCTCTCCTCCTACTTCTCCTTTACTCCTCTTCCTACTCCTCCCTCTATTCCTCCCACTTTCTCCTCCTACTCCTCCCTCTACTCCACCTTCTCCTCTCTCCTCCTACTTCTCCTCTACTCCTCCTCCTACTCCTCCCTCTACTCCTCCCTCTACTCCACCTTCTCCTCTTTCCTCCTACTTCTCCTCTACTCCTCCTACTCCTTCCTCCTGCTCTTACTCCTCCCTCCTCTTCCTACTCCTCCCTCTATTCCTCCTTCTTCTCCTCCTACTCCTCCCTCTACTCCACCTTCTCCTCTCTCCTCCTACTTCTCCTCTACTCCTCCTCCTACTCCTCCCTCTACTCCACCTTCTCCTCTTTCCTCCTACTTCTCCTCTACTCCTCCTACTCCTTCCTCCTGCTCTTACTCCTCCCTCCTCTTCCTACTCCTCCCTCTATTCCTCCTTCTCCTCCTCCTACTCCTCCCTCTACTCCACTTTCTCCTTCTACTCCACCTTTTCCTCTCTCCTCCTACTCCTTCTTCCTGCTCTTACTCCTCCCTCCTCTTTCTACTCCTCCCTCTATCCACCTTCTCCTCCTCCTACTCCACCTTCTCATCTTCCTACTTCCCCTGTCCTTCCTACTCCACCTTCTTCCCCTCTCGCTCTATCCACTACTCATTCCTCCATCTCCCCACTACCATATCTATATCCTTTATATGCTTCCTCCCTTCTTATTCCTTACCAATTTCATCCGCTCATAGACAACTCTGCCTCTACCTGACAACATTATATTTTGAAGAAAAGTTGCTCTGGCCACTCTTCCGCCACTTCCCAGGGGGGAATACCACACTAACGACAAATTATTCTAACGAAAAATTATTCAGACTGGTGGAGGTGCACTTCATCATGAAAGAACTTTTTTGGGCACTCTCAAGGAAATAGTGCGGTCCTGATCCAGATTCCCATGGAAGTAAGACACCTGTATCATCACTGGGAGGTGGCTGTCCCTCATGTTTTCTTCACTAAGTCCCCAGAAATCTCATGAAAGGAACCTGACTCATTAGAACAAAACATGAACAATCAATTTACAACTCTCTACAGAGGGGGGTCAGCAAGAGAACTGTAAATAGAAAGACAAATACCCCCCAATCTCACACAGAAATAGGTGAGGAAACCTCTTCTACTGCTCCTCATGGTTGCTTTGAACAGATGAAAGAAGAAACAAGACACATTTCAACAGAGCATGCAGTAGCTTTACCAGATCCTGACTCCACTCTGTTTGCGGATAAAGAGGAAAGGTACCATACTGGATTTGCTGTTGCTACAGAAGATCAGGTACGTCAAGCATCTTCACTTTCCTCACCCACATCTGCTCAAGACGCTGAATTGACAGCCTTCTCAGTGGCATACAAAATGCCTGAAGGAAGACATGCCAATACCTACACTGACTCAAGATATGCCCTGGGTGCAGCACATTATTTTGGATCAATCTGGAAGATAAGAAGCACCACTCAGCTGACCAAAAGCTGCCAACCAAGCCACAAGTGCACCAAGGGAAGTGGACAGAAGGGTGTCCGCTAAAGAAACTTCTATACTCACCATGTAGGTCCTACCCGCAGATCTCAAGCTTCTGAAAGAATGACCCTGAAGAAATACAAAGCTGGAAAAACAGAAAGGGGCAACCCTTGAAGACGGGCTGTACTCCAACACTCTCAAGTTCTGTTTACCCAAAAACATGTACTGGGCAGTGGGCCCATGGAACTTTATACCTATCCAAGACCCTCATGAACTCTTTGATCTCTAAATACTCTAAAGCACCTAGAATTACTCCTCTAATCATCAGTTACTGCCGATCCTGTGTTATTTGTGCCAAGGACAGCTCAGGCAGAAGAGGAGGAGAATCCTAAGCACCTAGCTAACTTTCACTATCCCTTTCAAGAATCCAGGTGACAAAGAGCTGCTGGGTTAAATATGCACTAGTTATAATAGACATTTTGTCAGGATGGCCAGAAGCCTAGCCGGTCATCAATGTGACAACCAAGACCATATACCCAATAGTGCATTGTGAAAGTTGCAGAGATCACTCAGTGGATTCATTGTCCAGATTCAAGACTCTCTCTCTCTCTGCAACATGAGAAGTAACATTTGTTGATTTTGACACACTTTGGACTCTAAAGGAAAAATGACTTGTTAAAAAAAAATAAAAAGATACCAACAAGTAGGTGTTTGATGGCCATAATAATGCCTGACCACCTGCCATCGATGGAAAGCCGAGGACCCCAAAAGGAGACCTCGTGAAGCTAAAGAGATCCAAACGCCAAGCTTCCTCAGGATTATTTGCCCATCCTGAGTTTGTGGTGATATTAATATTGACTAAATGATCCGAGTCCACCTACGCTGATGTAGCGTGGGACAGGTTTAATACTACAATGCATAAGCAAATGTGCCCTAGCCAAGGTTATTATGTCCATACACATAATACATGACAAGGTACTCTTGACACACCACATTCATGCTTCAGAACACAAAGAGGAGCACCCCTCTAAAGGGAAAGTTTGACACATATATATATTGATGCCATAGGTGTGCCAAGGGGGGTACCAGATGATTTTGCAGTAAAAGGAAAGTTTGAGTCCATTTTCCCAACCGTCACTGCTAATAATAATATTTTGATTTGCATGTATTATATCTATTGCAACCAACAACGTTTACCTGTCACCATGACTTGTTGTGCCTTACTCCAGATAACACAGGTCCATATGGTAATGTAAGCTTGTCTATTTTATGATGTCCCTCTGAAGAACTAAGAAGACTTTAAGAACCGTTACTTCATAGGGTTTTGTGCCTTTGGGCTAACCTGTCTTCTGGAACTAACCAATAAAGTTTATCTTTTTTAGAATCTAACATTTCATAGGGGGGACTGATGTAGAATTATTTAAAAATCTTTATTGTACCTGTATTGAATTATTGTACTAACTCCATTTTAATCTCACATAACCTCACATTATGACAGACCCTCCATTTTGTCTACATTACATGACAGAATTTCCTAACAGCATTTAGTATAATAAATAGAGACTGTATTTTCTATAAAGATATGACTAACCCCGGAATTGCTGAATCTCCTGTAATTTGCAACATAGTATAATCTGAAGGCCATGAGAACGCCGGCCTAATGAAATGTTCTGTTCATAAAAGAACCTTGCACCTGACCACGAGTCTGACATCACTAACTGCCCAAAATGACGCTCAAGCCCCCCTTCCCACCGAGTAAGCCTCATGCTGGGAGAGATGGCGCTTGAGCCATCTGTCCACACCCGTGTCCAGAACAATACCACCTCCCGGTGGGAGGACACCTAGCTAGTCACTCAAATCCCTGAGCCAATTAATAATATTGATGGGTGGACACTGATATAGCCACTTAACATTTAATCCAATTAATGATGTTTATTTGTTATTATCTGATATTCAATGATGATGTCATTTTGCCTTTAAAAGGGTCTGCATACCCGTTTTCTAACCAGATGCCATTACATTTTCTGAAGTGCTTTTAACCTGAACTCCATGTGTCAGTGTGAACTTACTTCTGCGTATACGCAATTTAATCATCTCAGATTTGGACAGGAACAGATAGACATTTAAACATATTTGTTTATTTCTAAATTAATCTACATCACATGCACTCACTGGCTCAAACATAGGCATATACAAACACAGTGGGTCATAGACACACACACACACAGTGCCTCACACATTGCTGACACACACACTGGCTTATATACACACACTCACTTGCTCATATACAGACAAATGCACACTGACTCATACACACACTCCCTGTCTGTACACACACAAACACGCACACACAGTGGCTATTACACACACTCACTGTCTGTTACACACATACACACTGGTTATTATACACACATAGGCTATTACACATACACACTGGCTGTCACACACACACACATTAGTTATTACAAACACACACAGTCTATTACACACACACACTGGTTATTACAAACACACACAGTCTATTACACACATACACACTGGTATTACACACACTTAGGCTATTAAACACACACACACACTGGCTGTAACACATACTGGCTGTTTCACACACACAGGCTATTAAACACACACTCACTAGCTTTTACATACACTTGCTGTTACATACACACCAGCTATTACACTCACTCACTTATATATACACACTCACTGTTTCCTATCATTGCTCCACGCAAGTCTCACTAGGTGTTGTTGCCCTTCTCTCTCTCACAGAACCCGCCGCCGAGATATGACATCAGGTATCCCAGCCTTAAGCTGTTAAAGCGCTACCGCGCTACTCCTCGATGCTCCCATCCCCTCTGAGGCTGGACAAACTATTTCCTTACACAACGAAACACTGGCACCACAGCAAACGACTGGGTAAATTAAACACTTGGGCATTCAGCATGGATGCAGAGAGAGTGATCGGCGGGAAAGGGGTACTCTATGCTCTCACCTCCTGCCGGTCACCTAGACAGTTTTAGAGCCCCAGGGCTGGTGCGCCCTAAGGGGGCCGCCTGTGCCGCCTTATGGTAGTGCCAGCCGTGGATATATAATTATTCATATCCTGGTAGCAGCTAAATTAGTAATAGCAAGGCACTGGAGATCTGTATTAGCCTCCACTTACCCATGGTCATAAATCAAGTGCTATTCCAGCTCAAAATGGAGTTGGGAATCTCTAATCAGTTTAAAGAAGGTTTTATAAGAAGATATGATTGGGATAAATGGATTAAGAGAATAGAGGAAATTGAAAAAGGCCTTTGAGGGAATATTAAACGGTAAAGGAAAAAGCTGGTTTCCTTCAGTGTGGGTATTGAATGCGCTTTTGTTTATTTTTATATCATTTGCCTTTTCTCTTTGAGGATAAGGAGAAAAGTGCAATTGGAAGTTGGGAAGAATATTTGTTCTCTACCTTAATTAAACCCTTAAGGACACATGACATGTGTGACATGTCATGATTCCCTTTTATTCCAGAAGTTTGGTCCTTAAGGGGTTAAGGCAGGATCCCTGGCAGAGACACCTAAAGTGTTACTAAATGTTAAGTATCTTTGTAAAGTGTCTTAAGTTCATATTATTTTTATTATTATTATTATTTTATTTTTAATTAATCTTTCTTTTATTAAGGCATTGTATTTGGATGATACAGAATAAAGAAGGGGAGATGAACGCATTGTACACAAGATAGGGATATCACATTAAGAGTTTACATCTCCTTGATATGACTGCCTCATTTTATATTACTGTAAGTAGAATGTAGACATGCTAAACTGCTGGTAAAGAAAAATAAAAACACAGAATATAAAGAATATAAACATGCTAAACTGTTGATTAGGTAGAGTTTAGAAGCCAGACATGCTGAACTGTTGCATCACAATTATAAACAGGCGTATACTAAAAAGAATAGAACAGAGTAAGATTTATACTGCTAAGACAAGCTGGCACCGGAATCGCTATAGTATATATCTATTTGCAGACTAACAATATATGGTTCAATTAGGTCATACTAACTAGCTTGCTTATCTGGAATAAAGTCTGTCTAGCAGCACATTCAACAGGAGTAACTAAAATGTTACATTTATATCGCTGGGAATTAGCACGAGTAGCTTGAATTGAATTTGCACAGAAAGTCTCTATGCCATGCTCGCGTGGCAAGCTGCTGCTCTCGGTGTCCTTCAGCCAACCCCACATGCGGGCCATGTTGGAGATACCTCTGTGTGGTGTGTGTGGCATCTTTCTTCCACCTTGGGGCTCCGCAGTAGACAGTGTCTCAGTGGGTGTCTTGGAAGGTTGTTGTGGTGGTGCTGCGACCCCTCAGATCCTCCAGCCCAGGTTAATGTGGGTCACTTCCCTGTGTCCTTGGGTCCCCCCGCCATGCGTGGTTGGGACCGTGGGCCCTCCGGAGCTCTGCTTTCCCGAAGCCCCTCTGGCTATGTGGACGGTGGGTAGGATATTGGTAGGATACTGGTGACAGAGCTCTCAGAAAGCACGACCGGCCATCTGAGCGGTCAGGCCCTGGCCCCTTATTATTATTATTATTATTGGTATTTATATAGCGCCAGCTTATTCAACAGCGCTTTACAATAAAAGGGGAATTTACCAAATGAGACAATAACAAAATGTAACAGGAACAATAAATAGTTGAGGACCCTGCTCAAACAAGCTTACATTCAAGAGGAGGTGGTGTATAAAAACACAATAGGAAGGGTATTGAGATAGACAGCAAATAGACATGGTGGAAAAGTAGCAGAACTTGAAGTGAGAGTGGAGTGTGGTCCTATAGGAGAGAGCGAGAGGAAGGTTTGAGAGATAGAACTTACTCTTGGAGGCCATAAGCAATCCTGAAGAGATGGGTTTTGAGGGACTTCTTAAAGGATTGAATACTAGGGGAGAGTCTGACAAGGGTATGCAGGCTGTTCCAAAGGAAAGGAGTCACCCGTGAAAAGTCTTGCAGGCATGAATTTGCAGTAAGGGTGCGAGCAACAGACAGGAGAAGGTCCCCAGTAGAGCGGAGAGAACGAGAGGGGGCATACCTATGACTCAGTGAAGAAATACTAGAGAGGCTAGAGTTGGTTAGAGCTTTATAGGTAATAGTATTTTAAATTGACACCTGTAGGGGGCTGGAAGGCAGTGTAAGGATCGACAGAGGTGTGAGGTGTGAGAGGAGCGACAGGAGAGAAAGGTCAGCAGCATTCACCACAGATTGTAGGTGGGCGGTACGGCTTCTGGGGAGACCAATTAGGAGAGAATTACAGTAATCGATGCGAGAGATTACTAGAGCATGAACAAGCTCCTTGGTAGCATCTTGCAAAAGAAAGCAGGTTTTATATTCTGATTTCAGATGTACAGATTTAAGTATGAAAGATTAAAGGTCTTTAGACAGACTGTTATTAATAATCTTTTGAAACAAAATATATTTAAGTATAGACTAACTGGACAACAGCTTAATTATATATATATATATATATATATATATATATATATATTTTTTTTTTATGTACATAAAGGGTAGACACAGCTATGTGCCGAGATTGTGTGTATTGTTTTGACTTGTTTTTAAATGTTTAATGTTTTTGTCCATGTTCAGTGAAAGAAAATTAAGAAATAATTTAACAATTAAAAAAAAAGTTAATATTAGTTAGTATTACCATATTTCTACCTCCAACACAGCCTACAGCAAACTGTTGTGTGTTTTGTATTGGATAACCTCCACTAAGTATAGAATTAATAAAGTCTAAGGGGTGGCCATAAATGCTCCATAATTACATTATTGTTTAGAAAAGCCTACTATTTAACTCCATAACTAATGCTCTCCACTTAATCATGGGACATTATTGTCATGCTTGCAGTCCCCACTTCCTTATCCCCCTTTCGATCTAGATTGTACATTTCCACAAGAATATTGCCCTCATCTCCTCCTGCATTAGTTTGTCAAATTATGTGTTGTCTCTTAGTTATATTGTACTTTTACTTGTAGCATTGTATCCATGGGCAGTGCTGCGGAATGTAATGGCGCTTTATAACTAAAGTACAATAATAATAAATAATGCTTGGTCGGAACATTTCATTGGGCTCTACATTTCCTTTGTAAATCTTTATATTTGTTGTGCATGGGATAAACAGACAATCCTGCAATACCCCAACAGTATTTGCAAGCTTAACAATATATATGTCTAAACTATGGCAAGGCATGTAAAATAACTGCACATTTTAAATAGCATTCAAGCTAGGCTAAGCTGAGGGTGGGTGTGGTCAGTTGCCGCTGTTTGCATCTGATCCTCAGACGGCGTGGTCGGTGCGGTGGGTGCATACCACTGGTAGCCTTCTGCCCAAGTGGACAAGTGTAGTGGTAAACGACTGTTCGTGGTCACATAGTTCTAAAGAAAGGCCCATCCTTCCTCCACTGCATGCCTCCCTGACCTCCATCTTGATGAGATAGCTGAGATGTTGCTACTCTTGCCTCCAGTTGATCCCAGATGTTTTGTAAGATCGCCTCCAACCTCTGCAGAGATTGCTTAATATGGTCAGTCAGGGCTTGATGCTTGAATTTGCACTTTGTGTTCATGATGAGGATGAACGTCCACCATC
Organism: Pelobates fuscus; assembly: GCF_036172605.1. Lineage (NCBI taxonomy): Eukaryota > Metazoa > Chordata > Amphibia > Anura > Pelobatidae > Pelobates > Pelobates fuscus. Next base: position 248,902,581 of record NC_086319.1, on the reverse strand, counting down.
TTAGCCATCTCCATTGCAGCGGACAAGCAGACAGGCGTGGTATATAGCCAACGGAGGAGATAAGTATATATATTTAAGCAGGGACCTGGATGACTCCCACCGGTCCAGAGGGGGAAGAGGGGAATGGGGCAGCTTGGAGACTCTGCACCTAGCCTGTGATGCACGGATCAGGAGAGTGGCCGGATCCTTGATTCCAATAGGCCTTGTCTGATGTGGCCACAAAATGAACTGCAGGCGGTTTTGGAACCTTGCCCAAGGCTTACTGCTTGTTGCAGAAGGTAAGTTAGTTTCACTGGGTGCTAGGTGAGTGTGTCAAGAGTCAGGATTGTGCGGTGTTTATCAAGTTAGTGAAGGAGCAAAGACAGGATGCGTCCGTCCGCCATGATGGCCAGGTCATGCACCCCTGGGCTCTACATATTAATGGATATACTTTTTTTTTTTTTTTTTTTTTAAATGGTATGTAAATATGCTACCAGTGAGGATGTAAAAGACTTATGGATAGAAATATGCATAGGAGAAAAAAAGAAACATTCATTAAAGGTAGGAATATGTTACAAACCCCCAACCATTAATTCTGATAAGGAAGAGGAATTGATATCTCAAATAAATAAGGCTTTTAATTTTAATTATACAGACACTGATTGGGCCAAAAGGACTAGTAGTACAGTTAATGAAAAAAGGTTTTTGAACCTGTGACATGACAATTTCATGATTCGATTATTAGAAGCACCAACTAAGCCAGATGCTTGTCTGGGTCTTGTGATAACTAACAATGTTGACCTATTTTTAAACATTCAACTTAGGGAGCACTTGGTAAATAGTGACCATAATACGGTATCATTTGAGATTTTAAAAAAAAATGGACTTTCCAAAAATGCTTAGTTTAGAAAAGTCATTTCAATATGATAAAGAGCATCTTTAACAACAAATTGACTGGCAGGAACTATTCGCTGGCAAAAGCACAGAAGATATTTGGAAGGTTTTTAAAACAAAATGACATTTCTTAATAGATACCACTGGGAAACAAATACAAATGTATCAAAGTAAAACCTATGTGGCTTAGTATGAGGATGAGTCAAGTAATAAACTATAAGAAAATGGAATTCAAAACATTTAAATCAGATGGGTCAATTGCATCCTATAACAAGTAAACCAATAGGGCTTGCAAAAACGCAAATTGTAAAAATATAGATGTACTTGGGTTTTGCTAAGGCATTTGATACAGTACCACACAAAAGATCAGTATTAACACAGTTGGTTTAGATATGTGGGTGTATGGGGGGAGTGACAGGGTGCGTGTATGGGGGGAGTGACAGGGTGTGTGAGGGGCTGTGACAGGGTGTGTGAGGGGGCTATGACATGGTTTGGGGGGGCTGTGACAGAGTGGCTGTGACGGTGTGTGGGGACACAGGGTGGGGTGGCTGTGACAAGGTGTGGGTAGGAAGGCTGTGAGAGGGTAGATGGGTAAAAATATAGATGTACTTGGGTTTTGCTAAGGCATTTGATACAGTTCCACACAAAAGATCAGTATTAACACAGTTGGTTTAGATATGTGGGTGTATGGGGGGAGTGACAGGGTGCGTGTATGGGGGGAGTGACAGGGTGTGTGAGGGGCTGTGACAGGGTGTGTGAGGGGCTGTGACAGGGTGTGTGAGGGGGCTATGACATGGTTTGGGGGGGCTGTGACAGAGTGGCTGTGACGGTGTGTGGGGAGACAGGGTGGGGTTGCTGTGACAAGGTGTGGGTAGGAAGGCTGTGAGAGGGTAGATGGGTTGTGAAAAGGTAGAGGGGCTGTGAGAAGGTAGGGGCCTTTAAGAGGGTATGGGGCTGTAAGTGGGTAGGGGGTCTGTATGGTGGGTAGGGGGCTGTGACAGGGTTTGGGGGCTGTGACAGAGTGTGTGCGAGTGGCTGTGATGGTGTGTGGGAAGACAGGGTGGGGTGGCTAGGACAAGGTGTGGGTAGGAAAGCTGTGAGAAGGTAGATGGGCTGTGAGAGGGTAGGGGGTTGTGAGAGGGTGGAGGGGCTGTAAGGTGGGTAGGGGGTCTGTAAGTGGGTAGGGGTCTGTAAGTGGGTAGGGTGGCTGTTTGGTAGGTATGGGGGCTGTAAGGTGGGTATGGGGGCTGTAAGGTGGGTAGGGGGCTGTGAGGTGGTAGGGGTTCTGTTATGTACGTAGGGGAGCTGTATATTGGTTAGGGGGCTGTGAGTGGGTAGGGGGTTGTAAGGTGGGTAGGGGGTCTGTAAGGAGAGCTATATGGTGGGTTGGGTGAAGCTGTAAGGTGGGTAGGGGGCTGTGAAAAGATAAATACCTTTAGTTTTCTATAATTATTTCCTGGTGGTCCGGTGGGCACCTTTCCCTGGTGGGCTGGTTCTCCGGTCTGCAGCTCCGCCCAGTGCAGAGCTGCAGACCACGTTGTAAGTTTTGCGATCTCTAGTCAGAGTGTTGCCATGGTAATCTGCGGCAATGCTCTTATTGGCTGAAGACGGTCTCTGAGCGAGGACCCGACATGTCACACTGCCTACTATATGTTACATGTTTGATTAGTTGTTCTTCAAAACCCCGTGGGCGGTACTATATGTGTAAAATATATATGTGTAAAATGTGCATAAAAGCAGAGTGTTTCATTAAAACTTCAGTTCTACTTCACCCTCAATTTGGAGTGCTGTCTCTTATTGGGGGAATCTGCTACAAGGGATTGCTATGCTAGTCATACTCTCTTGCTATATCACTACTAAGCTCTTGTAAGAGCTTCTTCCTGTCTTGCTCTCTGAAGGAGTCTACGGTGGTTATGGTGTCGGCTGGAGTGCTTGGAGCCCTCAGGAAGCGCTAAGAGCATTCTTCAACGGAGGTACCCAGTCGGGGTGCCTGGTGAACCGTTACGGGGGGGGCTGGGTGAATGAGACACATGATGGCTACGTGAATGAGACACATGGGGGCCTAAAGGAATGAGACACATGATGAGGATGGAATGAAACACACAAATGAAGGTGCTGTGGGGGAATGAGACACATGAAGGGGCTGGGGAAATGCAACACATGGTGGCTAGGGAAATTAAATACATGGGGGGCTAAGGTAATGATACACATGAATGAAAAAAACACATGAATGGAGGTGCTGGGAGGGAATAAGACACATGGCGGCTGGGAGAATGAGACACATGGGAGGGGGGGAATAAGATACATGAAGGGTCTGGGGAAATGAGACATATATGAGGCTGGGGGAATGAGACACATGAAAGGGCTGGGTGAATGAGACACATGGGGGGCTGGGGCAATAAAAGACATGGGGGTGCCTGGGGGAATGAGACACCTGGGACAATATTTGAAATTAGACAATATTTGGTTCTGTTGAATACTCCAATACATTTAATTTTTATTGTTCTATAATTTGCTCAGGATTTTTTCCATTCAGACAAATTCCGATGTTTATTGAATAACCCATATCTGTGTGTATAGTGGTCTGTGGACCTACTTTGCACAGCATTGACCTTCGCATGAGATATACAATAGTCTAATCCCTCAATGTCAACTGGGAGCTAGAAAGAACACATGCTCAATCTGGTAGGTTATCCAAATTTCATTAGATTTCAAAGGTAGCTGCAGAAGGAGTAATCTCAGGTTCCAAAAATCAGTGGCACCATATTATATGTACCTTTCTTCACTCTTAAAATGCATTTTCCCACAGTATATCCTTCACTATTTCTTAAAGTGAACCTGTCATCTACAAATCATGTGTATAATCAGTTCGACCTCGGATAGGTATAAATGTAATCTATACAATGTGTTTTTGCCAAATCATCAGCTAGTGTATGAATTAAAATGTACACTTAAATAATATGCACATGTTTCATATACTGCATGGCGCCCTGGAATCTGCCATCTAAATGTGCACACACCCTTGCTCATATGATGCAATCAGTATCCCACAATTCCTAGCATGTGGGTCCATGCTACTTATTAGGGATACCTTCCTTCACCAACTTCTAACATAGTAGTAAAGTCTAGGAATGACAAAATATTAAGTTCCTTTTATCTATACGTTTATAGGAATTCGGCTAGCACAGTGTACAGATGACTGAATCTCCTTAAAGTGACATAAAATCATGTTAGCCATGACAGGTACCTGTTAAATGAAAGGCCTCTGAAATATAGTATAGTACAGATAATATATAGCAATTAATGCACTCAAAACTGTCCCACAGAATTTAATTATTCCTTATTTACGTGAATGTTTACTGAAAGCCTCCAAGGACAAGCAGTGAGTAAGGAAGTTGCATGACAGAACACATCAGAACTGGAAAAGAAGCAGCTAGAGAGGTAATTAGCAGGAGAAGTGAACCAGAGATTGCATATTTAGAATTCCCTAGCTATCCCCCTGAATGTCTATTTCATATGAAAGCAATCAAACCACATTCGGCTAAATCAGACATTAACAAAGCAAGTACTAAAAAGTAAAATACACTCTTCTATAGCAATGTAACAATATTTCCTCATTATTTTTTTGGTAATAATTGGGAAATATAAATTTCTGTAATAGTTATAAGCATTCCAGTGTTAAAAAAAATGCCCTCCTTCAATAGATCCGTTCACCCAGATAACATTACTACTCATTACCGAATCTCCTTTTTGCCCTTGAAGACCTCTGTCACCTTTTGAGCCTTTCAGTCCATTCTTCCCATCGAATCCTGCTGTGCCCTGGAACAAAATAAACATAGCTAACATATTTGAAAACAATACAGTATAGTTAGTATTGGATAATCTAATGGTTTATTTATTGTTATGTGTTTCACGAGGAAAGTGCTCCGCCTGTTATTTCAACGGACAGATTATATTTTCTATGTTTGTATTGCACGTGTTGCCATTCATGTAGTTATTGTCCGTGACAAACAGTTTTGGGGCCTTCCGGACATATATGAGGCAGACTCCTGAGCATCAGGTGCTCCACTGAAATCCCTTAACGCCTACAAGATCCAAACGCACTACAGTACGCATTAACCATTGCACTACCTTGACACACTCCACTATCACTAGACATTAACCCCGACACTGCACATTAAACCCCCAGCTTACACTGAACTAAACAATAACCCCTACACTATACTAACATGAAATATTAACCCCTTCATAGCTATTTTACGGTACTTTAGCACTATCCATAACCCCCTACAATACCTTTAAACTTACTTGCAATATAAAAAATACATACGGATGTATTGGGGGCTATCTCTATATATAGTCAAACTGTTTAAGGATAGTTTGACAACTTACCTGGGTCCAGATCTTACTTTATCCAGGTGTCAAACAATAAGCCAGAGATTCCTGCTCCAGAGAAGGTGACAACAGGCAACCAGTGGACCCAAGGTAAGTAGTCAAACTTTAAAAAAAAATGTTTACAACTTACTCTGGGAAGGAGCCAGGGCACTTCATGCACCATCAACACTGTAGTTGTTATGGTGCTGGGATTGGTCTTTTAACACACACATTTAGTGACCCAAATCAATGAACAATACTGTTTAATTTTACAGTCACATTTTACCGTCCAATATTAGATGCTAGGTTTCTAACAATAACAGAACACATTAGCAGCTGTACCCCAATACCTAAACATGTTGGAAAGGGTACAATATTACATATATATATATATATATATATATATATATATATATATATATATTTCTCATTACATCACTATTCCATAAAACAAAAACATATAGTGAGGGAAAAAGGTATTTGATCCCCTGCTGATTTTGAACGTTTGCCCACTGACAAAGAAATGATCAGTCTATAATTTTAATGGTAGGTGTATTTTAACAGTGAGAGACAGAATAACAAATCCAGAAAAAGGCATGTCAAAAAAGTTATAAATTGATTTGCATGTCAATGAGTGAAATAAGTATTTGACCCCTTCGACTTAGTACTTGGTGGCAAAACCCTTGTTGGCAATCACAGAGGTCAGACGTTTCTTGTAGTTGACCACCAGGTTTGCACACATCTCAGGAGGGATTTTTTCCCACTCCTCTGTGCAGATCCTCTCCAAGTCATTAAGCTTTCGAGGCGGACGTTTAGCAACTCGAACCTTCAGCGCCCGCCACAGATTTTCTATGGGATTATGGTCTGGAGACTGGCTAGGCCACTCCAGGACCGTAATATGCTTCTTCTTGAGCCACTCCCTTGTTGCCTTGGCTGTATGTTTTGGGTCATTGTCATGCTGGAATACCCATCCACAACACATTTTCAATGCCCTAGCTGAGGGAAAGAGGTTCTCACCCAAGATTTGACGGTACATGGCCCCGTCCATCGTCCCTTTGATGCAGTGCAGTTGTCCTGTCCCCTTAGCAGATAAACAACCCCAAAGCATAATGTTTGCACCTCCATGTTTGACGGTGGGGATGGTGTTCTTGGGGTCATAGGCAGTATTCCTCCTCCTCCAAACACAGCGAGTTGAGCTGATGTCAAAAAGCTCGATTTTGGTCTCATCTGACCACAACACTTTTACCCAGTTCTCCTCTGAATCATTCTTATGTTCATTGGAAAACTTCAGACGGGCCTGTACATATTGTATCGACAGAGATATAAGCAACAGCTGTGGAGAACGGCGGAAGATTATACCTACAGGACAGGTAATCCAGGTGAGGAAAAGGTCCAATAGGAAGAAAGAAGACGCCCACTGGACCACCAATGAATTTAGGGATGAGCCCTATTTAAAGGGACTCGTGGGTTGGGGTTGTTAGGTTGCTTTTTCTGGCATTTGTCACTTTGTGATTTGTTTTAACTGCATGTGCCCTGATGAAGTCCTATTTTCAAAGGACGAAACGTGCAGAACCGACCATACATTTATTCTTCTTTTAAAGATTTTTATTTTCTATGCTGTATTCGATTTAAGCTGCTATTTTTCAACCTACCATCTGGAGTCCTGTATCTCAGTGGTCAACATCTAAGGAAGTGGATAATAGCCCCCCGCCATCATCTGGGGAAGCACCTTATGAATGTCTGTTTTTACTACATTCTTGTGAGTGCATCTAATTTTATAACATGACAGGAGGCTTCGTATTTGCTTAAGTCTCTCTTTACTAGAACTCCACAGCAGCACAGAAAACAACCAATCAGAAAAAAGTTAGGTACTATAAAACTCCCCTCCCCATGCATCATTTCCTCTTTCTTTGCTGCTCCGCATCAGTACAGGTCAGAGTACCACTGCCTCCTGCTTCTAGTGGGTGGCTTTGGGATTTAGTGTGATTTATTTATGATTGTTATGAACTATGCTTGGTTGTGAGATTTATGTGCCTTTCTGGCTCTTTTATTTTCTTTGGGGAATGTTTCCTTTACATTACTGATAGTTTTTCATGTGTTTATTTATACAGATTACTGGTAGTTTGCTATGTGTTTATTTATACAGATTACTGACAGTTTGCCATGTGTTTATTTATACAGATTACTGGTAGTTTACCATGTGTTTATTTATACAGATTACTGGTAGTTTACCATGTGTTAATTTATACAGATTACTGGTAGTTTGCCATGTGTTTATTTATACAGATTACTGGTAGTTTACCATGTGTTAATTTATACAGATTACTGGTAGTTTGCCATGTGTTTATTTATACAGATTACTGGTAGTTTACCATGTGTTAATTTATACAGATTGCTGGTAGTTTGCCATGTGTTTATTTAGACAGATTACTGGTAGTTTACCATGTGTTTATTTATACAGATTACTGGTAGTTTGCCATGTGTTTAGTTATACAGATTACTGGTAGTTTGCCATGTGTTTATTTATACAGATTACTGGTAGTTTACCATGTGTTTATTTATACAGATTACTGATAGTTTGCCATGTGTTTATTTATACAGATTACTGGTAGTTTGCTATGTGTTTATTTATACAGATTACTGATAGTTTGCCATGTGTTTATTTATACAGATTACTGGTAGTTTACCATGTGTTTAGTTATACAGATTACTGGTAGTTTGCCATGTGTTTAGTTATACAGATTACTGGTAGTTTGCCATGTGTTTATTTATACAGATTACTGGTAGTTTGCTATGTGTTTATTTATACAGGTTACTGATAGTTTGCCATGTGTTTATTTATACAGATTACTGGTAGTTTGCCATGTGTTTAGTTATACAGATTACTGGTAGTTTGCCATGTGTTTATTTACACAGATTACTGGTAGTTTGCCATGTGTTTATTTACACAGATTACTGGTAGTTTGCCATGTGTTTATTTACACAGATTACTGATAGTTTACCATGTGTTTATTTATACAGATTACTGGTAGTTTTCCATGTGTTTATTTACACAGATTACTGGTAGTTTTCCATGTGTTTATTTATAGTTTTCTGTTAGCTTTCCATGTGTAAATGTCACAGATTTGTGAGTTTCAGGTAGATATATCACAGATTACTGTGAGTTTCCATATGTATATTTATATCACAGACTACTGTGGGTTCTATGGCTATGTATATGTATACATCACTGATTTCTGTGAGTTCTCAGATTCCTGTGAGTTCTAGGCCAGTGTATATATATATCACAGATTACTGTGGGTTCTATGACTATGTATATTTATCACAGATTTCTGTGAGTTCTATGTCAGTGTATATAGCACGGCTTGCTGTGAGTCTTAGTGCTATAGATATCACGGATTGCTGTGAGTTTCACTGACGGTAGATGTCAGTCCTGTCTATGCCGATACTATTCTATCTTATCAGGCTTCTTGGGAAGATTCATTGAGTTGAAGAGACCTCCTGAAGAGACCATGAGTACTATACCCTTCAGGCGGTACGATGATGATGATGACCTACAATAAAGATAAGATATATCATACAGATCTGTATGTACATGTGCATTACAATTTGCACTTTAAAGAAGGTATTGCTCAGCAGAGCTTGATTTTATGGACACTATATCACTGGAACATATCCAGCTTAAACCCAATATAACGGGTTTTACCTCTATGTTGCCTGCTGGGCACTTAGGTACCGCCAGTCCCGGTTATGGTTTATTCACACAGTAGTACGCTGTCTAAGATTAGTGTCTAAGGGTCCTAGGTCACAGGATACCCGGAGGATTTATAGACATTTAGGGGACTATGCCAAACTCAGAGGTCCCCATTACTCATTTAATATGAAACCCAGGATTGGCCTGCTATGTCTGTGCCCCATTGATTGGCCTGCTATGTCTGTGCCCCATTGTTTGGCCTGCTATGTCTGTGCCCCATTGATTGGCCTGCTATGTCTGTGCCCATTAGAACGGCCTGCTATGTCTGTGCCCATAAGATTGGCCTGCTATGTCTGTGCCCATAAGAACGGCCTGCTATGTCTGTGCCCATAAGAACGGCCTGCTATGTCTGTGCCCATAAGAACGGCCTGCTATGTCTGTGCCCATAAGAACGGCCTGCTATGTCTGTGCCCATAAGAACGGCCTGCTATGTCTGTGCCCATAAGAACGGCCTGCTATGTCTGTGCCCATTAAAACGGCCTGCTATGTCTGTGCCCATTAAAACGGCCTGCTCGGTCCGTGCCCATTTAAACGGCCTGCTATGTCTGTGCCCCATTGAATGGCCTGCTAGGTCGGTACCTACTTGAATGGCCTGCTATGTCTGTGCCTATTTGTTTGGCTAGCCATTCTGTGTCTGTTCGTTTGGCCTGCTGGGTCTGTGCCCTACTCACGGGCCTGCACTATTGGTACCGAACCCCTTTTTGGCCGCAGGCCTGGGGGAATATCACTGAGGAAAACCCAGTGGCCGCCAGTGACATGGAGATAGGCAGGTGTCCAGACCAACACCATTGCCATAATGTTCAAGAGGACACCAGTTTACCGCCATCTGAATATGGTGGGAAGGGTGAAGGCCCTAAACCTCATGCCTGTAGGGCAAGTTTCTTATAAAGACCCCGGACACACCCACGGTTTACTCCAAACCGGCGACGGCACGTCTCCAAGGACCGATACTCAGACCCTTCAGGAGATAGCAGGTTTTTTTTTCCTTGTCTTTGCCAGCTACTCCGTATCTGCCTCCCGATATCCTTATAGGTGTCGGTAGTTTTTTTCCCACGTTGGGTTAGCTCCTGGCCCTGTCCAGTGGGACTTACTTTTGTTACCTTCCGGCCTGCTATTTGCCTTCTATCTGAGATAGAATTGGTGTTTTTTCTCTTATCTTCGTTAATTGTTGCCTTTTGTTTTTTCATGACTTCCTTTTCCTTTTTGCTCGGGTCGTCGCGAGGCCTGACTTGACCTCCTCCGACCTCCCGGGCGCTCGTGGATTGCGGAGAACGTCTCCAGCTTTCCTCAGACTACCAACGGTCTACCTGGACCCCGCGCGCACGGGATCCGGATAGTCGTTGATAGCTTTCCATCATTGTTTCCGAAGATTGCCCTCAGCCTTATGCTGACATTTATAAGAGGTGTGCCGTGCAGTTTAGTCACCTTGAGTCTCTAGGGACTCTAGTTTGCATCACAGGAGGGTGCGGCCCTCCATCACCTCGATCCGAGTATATTTATTTTCAGGAACAGAGGACGAACCCCTCTCATATACAGAACCAAAATACATACATATACAAAACTGATTTGTTTTTAGAGGGCGCAACCCCTCCCTCGACCTCAACCAGATACTGGACTGGATACAGAGGACAGGTGGGAGGACACATTCTCATAGAGAGAACCGGTCACAGAGGTAGACTCTGCTGTTGGTTATTGAAGGGTGCGGCCCACTCGGGCTAGCAGCCGGTCGTATTGCGGTATGCGATCTCATTAGTAGAGAGCGCGGCTCTCTCATACACTCGACGCCCCATTTGTTTATCACACAGTCTTGTACCTGTGCAAGTCATTGAGGACTATGAGAGTGGCGTCCCTCCTGCATTCAATTAGAGCTAACATCCATGCTACTGACTTCGTTCTAGAGGACTGCCTGGTCATGCAATATATACATTTTTAGACGGGATCCCTCTATTCTATCTCCGGTAATGGATCTATTGGATCTGGACCACTGTAGCACGTGAGAATTACTCACAGAGGTATAACGGGGGGAGACTCCCACTTATTTACGCACACTCCTGGAGATGGTGCGGCTAACGGATGGTCCTCCGGTATTACGAGAGTGCGGGTTTTTTGGTATATTCTGCACGATATAATACAGAGAATTACTTTCTGTTTTGGATATCCAGTCCATTACGAACAAACTGCGAAGACAGTTTCTCCCATGTCAGGAGATACGGAGACCTTCATGGAGCAAACGGGCACTACCTTGCTCGGGTGACAAGATCAAGGAGGACTGTTACCCGGTCTGAAGGTAAAACTGTACATATTGACAACATGGTGAGACCTTGGGATAAGATGGCAGGACTGCCCTGTCTCCTCGGAGCACGTACCTGGTGGACATGGTTCGGAGATGGAGGACCCTCCGTCTCTGCACTATTTATCCCTAACGGGAGCCGTTTGGTTGGATTCGCGCTAACCTACTTTTCACCTACTGTCGAGGTGACATACGAGACTTTAGGGAGGTGCCTGATGTGCCCCGAATCCTACACAGACATCTTTCACTCTTGGACGAGGGCATTTTCTGGATGGAAATCTGCGTTCCGGTTTGCTTTTCCCATCCCTTTGAAGATTTCTGGGATTCACTATTCCCAGAGTAGTCGACCACCGTTTCCTCCACACAAGTTCAGTTCGGAACCCTGAATGGACGTCCTTTGGAGTCTTTTCTCTGCTGTGTCCGAGGATTACACAGTCCATTTGGAATATTGGGATCACTTAGAATACGGCTGGTTTGGCCACACTCTTGCCTGCATTATGAATTTATTCTCGGATGAGACATCTCACCGGGTAGGACAGGAAGGAATGGAAGATCCTCCTCAGTTTTCTATTGTGATTTTGGTGGTGGACTTAGGCGCATTCCTTGAGATTGGAGATCTACCTGCAAGGCCACATCACCGAATGACCCTGGCACGATCGGAGAAGCCGCCTTACGGATCATGAGTTGAGACATGGTGGCTGTTTCTTCTCGCGACCCTAAGTCCGAGATTGACCTTCGATATGATATCTCTATGGTATCACTGCTAGGAAACGGGTCGCAACACCACGTACAATGGATTTACCAGCGGATGGTACTTTTTTTCCATATTTGAGATGCTTCGTCGGCTGGCATCTTCTTTGATCTGTCTGCTGTCGTTTATCGTACTTGGAATATCCAATTAGGATTACTCTGATATTTCCTGGAATTGATACCAGCGACACAAACAGCGTTGGATTGGTGAACTGAGCGTTGAAACAGCAAATACGAAGCCTCCTGTCATGTTATAAAATTGTAGATTATGCTAGCTTTAGTGTACCTATAATCTTAATTTTATTAATGACAGGAGGCGAGTATTTCCCACCCATTCTTGTCCCTCCCTTGTTTCATGTTTTAGTTTAGATTATCAGGTACGTATGCAACTCTGTTTGTTGTCTCTGCTACCTGTCGCTTATTCCTTATGTCTGTGCCTTTTTCATAAGTAGGGTTGGCATATCTACATATTAAGGTTAATTTTGGTTGCTACATTGGGTACCTACATGCTTATTCAGAGTACATTTCATTGGATAATCAACCTGTTCGATTCTGTTTTTCTCTCGTTTCAGTTTACAGTCCATCAACACTATCTAGTAGGACGGTTACTCTCGGATGATGGACATCGTTATTTTCATCGTATCTAGGACTTTGTTTCTTCCCCATGATGTTTCTCTGCCTATTATTCTGTTTTGTCGCAGCTTGAAAGAGGAAATGATGCATGGGGAGGGGAGTTTTATAGTACCTAACTTTTTTCTGATTGGTTGTTTTCTGTGCTGCTGTGGAGTTCTAGTAAAGAGAGACTTAAGCAAATACTCGCCTCCTGTCATTAATAAAATTAAGATTATAGGTACACTAAAGCTAGCATAATCTACAATTATAGTTGATATTATTCTGTTATACAGATTTACACTGTGTTTTGTGAATCTTTCATTTCTAGATTATCAGCCGTTTCCCTTTTTGCTGTGTATACATTTTGTGCCTGTACATGTGCTTTCTTGAGCAGGGGGACCTTGCGGGCGCTGGAGGATTTCAGTCCTTCATGGCGTTGTGTGTTACCAATTGTTTTCTTGGTGACAATGGTCCCAGCTTCCTTGAGAACATTAACAAGATCCTCCCGTGTAGTTCTGGGCTGATTCCTCACCGTTCTCATGATCATTGAAACTCCACAAGGTGAGATCTTGCATGGAGCACCAGACCGAGGGAGACTGACAGTTATTTTTGTGTTTCTTCCATTTGCGAATAATCGCACCAACTGTTGCCACCTTCTCACCAAGCTGCTTGGTGATGGTCTTGTAGCCCATTCCAGCCTCGTGTAGGTCTACAATCTTGTCCCTGACATCCTTGGACAGCTCTTTGGTCTTAGCCATGGTGGATAATTTGTAATCTGAATGATTGCTTCTGTGGACAGATGTCTTTTAAACAGGTAGCGAGCTGAGATTAGGAGCACTCCCTTTAAGAGAGTGCTCCTAATCTCAGCTCGTTACCTGTATAAAAGACACCTGGGAGCCAGAAATCTTGCTGATTGATAGGGGATCAAATTCGTATTTCACTCATTGACATGCAAATCAATTTATAACTTTTAAAATACACCTACCATTAAAATTATAGACTGATCATTTCTTTGTCAGTGGACAAATGCTCAAAATCAGTAAGGGATCAAATACTTTTTCCCCTCACTGTATAATGTAAAAGAAAACTTTACTTGAAGAAAGTTGTTTGCTGTGAGTGTGGACGTATAGTGCAATGGAAATAACACAGAATGTTATGACAAAATATCTATTACATACTTCTGAGGGAGATGGCTCATGATCCCGAGATGTGATGAATAAGTGCCACTTATTGAAGCTGTTTAAAATCAATTCTCAGAAGGCAGAGAATCCATGATTATGTACATGGGAGGAAAGAGATTTACATATTGATAATCCATTACAGCTCCTAAGTACTTTTCTAACAGAATTGCTGTATTATTTACTAAAACATACAGGCAAGGAAACTGCTTAAATATGAAAGCATTTAGAAAAATCAAAGATTTGCCTCCCACTAGCAAAGATGATCTGATAATATGTTAATCTAAGATTAACTCTATGTCTACCAAATACTGGATGCAAACCCCTGCCGATCCATTATGAAAGAATAGTGTCTTCTTCCTGTTGGTAAATGAGTACGAAGACGTGTGATGTCATTGTGACTCAGAAAGGATTAATGGATCCTCGACCCTCTATATGACTCAATATTCTGCACCAAGACACTCTGGTCTCGCTTGATGTTTATGACACCTTACAGATTACTAATATAAACTCTTCAATAACGCATCAAGTAAATTGCAAAAATGAAATGGAATGTTGCTTATCGCAAATAGTTTCTCAATTAGTCTCTACATTAAGCCAACAACTTTATAATATTAAAACTTGAACCAAAATCAAGTGCAAATTTAAGACCAAAATTGTCACGCTGGAAAAATACCTGTGGGATAATCTTCCCATTCAGCTATTTTGGCCAAACATGTGCAATTACTTTTAAAATTCTCCACAATTCCTAGATTGACACCACAAAAAAAAATCTGAAAATTATTTAGAGAGGGGGAAAAAATTGTTGCCACGTGGACTAGTTGAAAAATGATGTAAAGTTACCCATTGCAGCTGCACAACAATGATATCTAGAGAGCAAAACTTAATGGGTGTGCTTAGCTGTCAATTACTGCTTATAGTACCGTATTTTCAGAGGCTAGAATATCTTCAAAATAGTTTCTCTAGAAAGTAGCTTAGGTAGACCAGGTGTCTCTTTTACATTTTTTTACACCTAAAAAAGCCTTCTATGCCCAGGAAGCCACCATGGCCAGTGTGGAATAAGTGTCAGCATTTTGTTTGAACTTGGTCTAACAGGGTTATTTGATAAAGTGAAAATTCAAAGTGAATTTCAAATTTAAAGCCAATGTAGGAGAACTGATAGCAAACTTTTTCCAGGTCTGCAATTTTGACCTTAAATTTGAAATTCATTTTCAATCACCTAGAATTTTAACTTTAGGTGAAAATGGACAAAATCCAACAGCATTGGCAAGTCTCAAATTTACTAAAACCAAATGTGGACAGAATTTAGTCATGCAAATGATCCTGCAGCAATCGTCCAGGTGCATTCATTGTCCGGATTAAAATTGGTCTTGTTTTTCATCTGAACCCAATTACAAGGTGTAGGATTCAAAAACTTCACAAAGCACTGGTTTTGATTAAATTTGGGACTGAATGCATCTCGTAGGATGCACGTTCACAAATTATCATTCACTTGCTTTCATGCAGTAACAAGTATTTTTTCTAAGAGATGCTACTTTTTGCCTGATGAATATAATTTTATAGATGACCAATTTAGTATACAGTGAGCCATAAGGTTCTGTGACACAGTTTTGCCAGAGAGTTCTCCTACCAATATTATGAGGCCAGATAAATCTGCCATTGGGAATTTTTCCTGCTCAGTGGCAGATACAAGGGGACAACACCAGGGGAAATGCTCCCCTGAGAAGGTTAAATCTGGCCTGCAGCAGGATCTGAAAGAATGACCAACTACCAAATTTCTGTGGCCATGTTGTTTATATAAATCTATGCAGATGCATAAACAGACACCACAAGGCCCCAGTGCGAAGATTGCCCTTGGGTCCCCCACTCCCCTCCATGTGTTTCATCCTCTCCCCAGCCACTCCATGTGTCTCTTCCCCCAGTGTGTCTCATTCCCTCCACCAGCCCCATCAAAATGTCTCATTCCCTAGCCCCAGTCAGTTCATACATCTCATTCCCTCAATGCGTCTCATTTCCCCCTCGATGCATTCCCTTTTCCCCCTCCATGTGTCCTATTCCCTTTCCACCTCAGCCCCTCCATGTGTCCCATTCCCTCCCCCTAGTCCCTCCATGTGTTCCATTACCTTCCCCCCAGCCCTTCCATTTGTCCCATTCCCTCCCCCAGCTCTTCCATGTGTCTCATTTCCTCCCGAAGCCCCCATATGTCCCACTCCCAACTGCCAGCCCTGCCATGTTTCCGTTCCCTCCCCCAGTCCCCCATGTGTCCCAATTCCTCCCCCCAGCCACTCTGTGTGTCCATTCCCTCCTCCAGGCCCTCCACATGTCCCACTCCCTCCACCAGTCCCTCTATGTGTCCCATTCCCTCCCCCCAGCTCTTCCCTTCCCCAACACGAAAACACATGGAGGCCCCATTACCTCCCTCCTCAGCCCCTCCATGCGTCTCATTTCCCCCCTCCATGTGTCCTATTCCCTTTCCACCCCAGCCCCTCTATGTGTCTAATTCCACCCCCCAGTTCCTCCATGTGTCCCATTACCTTCCCACAGCCCTTGAATTTGTCCCATTCTCTCCCCCCAGTCCCTCCATGTGTTCCATTCCCTCCCGCAGGCCCCCATATGTCCCATTCCCTCCCCCCAGCCCTGCCATGTGTCCATTCCCTCCCCAGCACCCCCCCATGGTTCCCATTCCCTCCCCCACAACCACTCTGTGTGTCCATTCCCTTCTCCAGTCCCTCCACGTGTCCCATAGCGCTTTTCTCCTGCCAGTTATCCAGCAACCGCGGGCCCGAGAGGTAGTGTGGCTGTGCACTGGCTGAGAAGATATGGTGGCCCTGGAGTGATGGGCCTGGTCACAGCTGTGACCCCTGTGACAGTGGTAGTTATGACACTGAATCTATGTATCTATCTCTATGTGGCTGCATATGTCTGTATGTGGGTGCAGATATCTGCTTGTGGGCATCTATATGAACCGCTGTTAATGTGAATATAGATGTAGGTATTTGTCACTGCTGACAGAGCCCCTTTAATACATTTCTGAAAGCCTTTCGTATTTAATTATGATTTGAAAATGGAAAGCAATTATTTGCTTTGATTTCCTTTGGCTGTTAATAGACAGTTTATTAGAAAACATGTTTGTAATAAAGCTATGAATAATTGCCTTCCATGTGATTTAATTATCAATGATATACATTTGTTAAGCTCCTGCTGTTAGGTAATGACAGCGTGCATACATTTAACACCATTAAATTAACATAGTATGCAACATACAAAAAACACCTGCAGTCTTTCTGAAATGAAGATGCTGTGTTACAACCTCTTAACAAGACACTCTAGGAATGTTATAGTGTTTGGAATTTCCTTGTGCATTTTTTATGTTAAACAAGTACTCAGATCCATGTATTCTAGTCGAATCGCCACCGGGGTAAAGTTCTGACTGGCCGCACACATGGTCCCATGCCCAAAACAGTTCCAGGGCGTTTGCTGCGTTTGACGGTCAGCTTCCGGGAGTTCCCATACGAAAACAAACGAAGGTCCCCACGGGCTCATAAGGAGTGAATAGTCTCTTTGTTCAAGAGAGTCTGGTCACCAAAAAGCGCTCTGCTGGCTTGTCCCTGGGGTCCACGAGGTCCGGTAGCCGAACCAGAGTTCCATACACATGGTGTTAGGCCACCCAGAAAGAGCACTTAAGTCTGGTTACTTGGTAGTTAACGAGCGGGTGGTTGGTGTTCAGAAGTTTGCAAATAAAAACCAGGTAAAAGCACTTTGGGTTCGGGGAAACTTGGCAAACGAAATAGGGGGAACTCTTTCTGATAGATGAGTAATAGTGAGTTCATCACAAGTAATTGAAGTGATTTTTTTTTTTTTTTATATTGTGTGCCATTTAAAGGCACCCCACACTGAAAATGGCCTAGAGGGTCCTTTTAAATATGTATATCCCATTCTATATAGAGTGACTAGGGTAGTAAACCACCTCATCATAATTTTATACATATATTCACGAGGTTGTACACAGACACTCTGGAGGCTGCATCCCAAATATCTTCCCATTCTGCCAGAGGCGTAGCGTGGGGGGTGCAGGGGGGGCCGGCCGCACCGGGCGCAACATCTGGGGGGGGCGCCAGGGGCGTATTAGCCGCGAGGCAAACAAGGCATTTGCCTTGGGCGGCATTTTCCAGGGGGCGGCAAAAAAAGCCGCCCCAAATGCCCAAGGCAAATGTCTTGTTAGCCTTGCGGCTAACAGACATGCCGGCGGGCTGCTAGGCTGGGCGGGCGGCATTGGTGGGCGGCCGGCGAGGGAGCACTTCCTCTGAGCTGTCTGCTCAGTTCCCTCGCGCGCCGCAGAGTGAGGCTGGGAGCCGGAATATGACATCATATTCCGGCTCACAGCCTCACTATGCGACACGCGAGGGAGCTGAGCAGACAGCTCAGGGGAAGTGCTCCCTCGCTAGCCTGCCGCCCGCCAATGCCGCACGCCCAGCAGCCACTGGACCACCAGGGAGGAAGAGAACCCCCTCCCCCCCCCAGCATTTCCAAAGGTAAGGATGCTGGGGGGGTTACATTTAAAAAAAAATATGTGTTAAAAATGTGAGTGTGTGTGTATGTGTCACGGTAATATACCCCAACACGCAGGAATAGTACAGATAGTCAGGAGACAAGAAACCAGGGTTCGTCTTACCAGACCTTAGAATGGCCGGACTTGACGAGAAGAAGCAAGACAGAGTCTAGAACAAGCCGAGGTCAAGGGAACAGAGAGACAGCGTAACGTAGAACAAGCCGAGGACTGGTACACAGAGGACAAAATAGCGGATAAGCAAGCAAGGATAAAGAGAGAGCGGAGTCAGGAACAAAGCCAAGGTCAAGCACCAAAAAACCAACTGAACGATACAAGCACTAAAGGGAAACTGGACAGAAACCACGATAGGGCAAGGAGCAAGGGAAACAGGTGAGTATAAATACCCTAAGGTTCACTTTGATTGGCCCCTGTCATATCCACGCCCCCAAAATGTGAGTGTATGGGGAATGTGGCCTGACAGGGGCCAATGGGAGACTGATTCTAATTTAGTCTCCCACTGTCCCTTTAAGAGCGCGCCCGAGACGCGCGGCGCGCTCTTAGTGTCGGGCGGGACACGTGACCGCTTCTCGCGGCCACTGCCCGCCTGACTGATCATCTTGTTGGCTGAGCCGCGCGCGGCTCGTGCAGGAGCAGGACCGCGCGCAGCGAGAAGAGAGGACCCCGGCCGGCCCCTGGAGAGGGTAAGTACCGCTACAGTACCCCCCCCTGAAGACACGCCCACCGGGCGGGGAGGAGCAGGCCTGGCAGGAAAACGAGCGTGGAAAGAACGCACAAGGCGAGGAGCGTGAACAGCGTCAGCGGAAATCCAACTGCGTTCCTCAGGCCCATAGCCCTTCCAATGTACCAGATATTGGAGGCGACCCCGAAGCAAACGAGAGTCAATTACAGCCGCCACTTCAAACTCCTCATGGCCCTCCACAGAAACCGGAGGAGGAGGAGGGACATGCCGAGTATAACGGTTGCACAGGAGGGGTTTTAACAAGGAGGTATGAAACACGTTAGGAATGCGTAAATTTTTTGGAAGATCCAATGCATACGAGACAGGATTAACCACATGCAAGATACGAAAAGGACCAATAAAACGAGGGGCCAACTTCATAGAAGGCACACGAAGACGAATATTGCGAGTAGAAAGCCAAAGCCGGTCTCCCACAGCATAGGATGGAGCCGCCCTGCGATGCTTGTCTGCCTGAACCTTCTGACGAGCAGCTGAGGCCACCAAAGAACACTGAACCTGCTCCCAAGTATTACGTAGACTAGCCAAATGTTCGTCCAGAGCTGGCATGCCCTGTAAGGAGAATGCAGCTGGAAGAACCACGGGATGCCGGCCATAAACAACGTAAAAAGGGCTGTTAGTGGAGGATTCATGAGCAGCATTATTACGAGCAAACTCAGCCCAAGGAAGAAGGTCAGCCCAATTGTTCTGATGGTGGGACACGAAACAACGAAGATACTGCTCTAGAGATTGGTTGGCACGTTCAGCAGCTCCATTAGACTGGGGGTGGTAGGCTGAGGAAAACGAGAGGGAGATACCCATCTCTGTACAAAACGATCTCCAGAATCTGGAGATAAACTGGCTACCCGTATCGGACACGATCGAAGTGGGAATACCATGCAACCGAAACACCTCCCTGGCAAAGATAGAGGCAAGTTCCCTGGATGATGGTAATTTGACAAGAGACACAAAATGAGCCATCTTAGAAAAACGATCCACAATCATTAGGATGACAGTTTTACCATTAGAGGGAGGCAATTCAACAATGAAATCCATGGATATATTGGACCACGGTCTCTCGGGTATGGGCAACGGATGTAACAACCCACAAGGAACTCTGTGGGAGGACTTCATACTGGCACATAAGTGCTACAGGCATTAACGTAATCGGTGACGTCCTTGCGCAAGGAAGCCCACCAGAAATATCTAGAAACTGCTGAGAATGTCTTAGAAATACCAGGGTGTCCAGCAGTTCTAGTGTCATGATATAATGACAAGATGTCTCGTCTCTCCGGTATATCAACGAATAGCTTATCAGCAGGCCTCTCCCCAGGAGCCAAGTGTTGTTTAGCCTGAATAGCTTGTAAGAGAGAAGACGAAATGGAAAGAACAGTAGTCGCTATTATTCTGTCAGGCGGAATGACAGGGGTAACATCGACCTCGAGTTTGTCAGTAGTCTCGAATTGTCTGGACAGAGCGTCAGCTTTAGTATTACGGTCACCCGGTCTGTAAGTGATTATGTAATTAAAACGAGACAAAAACAGAGACCACCTGGCCTGCCTGGAAGACAATCTTTTTGCTTCACTAAGGTAAGAGAGGTTTTTGTGATCCGTTAAAATGAGGATGGGATCCCTAGTACCCTCTAGCAGATGTCTCCATTCCTTGAGCGCCAAAATGATAGCAAGGAGTTCACGATTGCCTACATCATAATTCCTCTCTGCTTTGGACATCTGTCTGGAAAAGAAGCCACAAGGGTGTAACGGCTTTTCAGGTGAATCTCTTTGAGACAAGATAGCACCTACCCCTATCTCAGAAGCATCAACTTCAAGAATAAAGGGCAGTGAAGGGACAGGATGCTGTAAAACAGGAGCAGAGGCAAATGTAGCCTTCAAGAATTCAAAGGCCTCGAGTGCTTCTGGTTTCCAGACATGAGTATTACCATCCTTCTTGGTCATTCTGGTTATAGGCGCAACAATGGCAGAAAACCCTTTAATAAAA
This sequence comes from Pelobates fuscus, assembly GCF_036172605.1. NCBI lineage: Eukaryota > Metazoa > Chordata > Amphibia > Anura > Pelobatidae > Pelobates > Pelobates fuscus. Next base: position 248,881,467 of record NC_086319.1, on the reverse strand, counting down.
CGCCTATAATAATTAGAGAACCCCAGAAAACGCTGAATGGCTTTCAACCCCTGGGGTAGAGGCCATTCCATAATGGCAGACAGTTTCTTGGGATCCATACGAAAACCCTTGGCCGAGATTATATAACCCAAGAATTGGACTTCAGATTGATCAAATGAACATTTTTCGAGTTTGCAATAGAGACCATTAACCAGAAGAGTTCTCAACACTAATTTAACATGCATGTGATGAGTCTGTAAATCAGTAGAATAAATCAATATGTCGTCCAAGTATACTATAACGAATGTATGTATAAATTGACGTAGGACATCATTAATAAATTCCTGAAAAACTGCTGGGGCGTTACAAAGACCAAAGGGCATCACAGTGTACTCGTAGTGGCCACTCCTGGTATTGAAAGCGGTCTTCCACTCGTGATCCTTTTTGATACGTATGAGATTGTAAGCACCCCTAAGGTCCAATTTAGTAAAAACTGTGGCCTGTTTAAGCCTATCAAATAGTTCTGTGATCAAAGGTATGGGGTACGCATTTTTGACGGTGATTTTATTTAGGCCCCTATAGTCAATACAAGGCCTTAATTCGCCATCTTTCTTAGATACAAAGAAGAAACCCGCCCCTGCCGGGGAAGAGGATCTTCTTATAAATCCCTTCTCTAGAGATTCCTTAATATATTCCTCCATAACCAGATTCTCCTGAGGAGATAAAGGATATATTCTCCCTTTGGGAGGCATAGCACCAGGTAACAAATTAATTGCACAATCGTAAGGCCTGTGAGGTGGCAATCTTTCAGCCTCCCTTTTATCAAAAACAGATTTAAGAGACAGGTACTGAGAGGGTATGACCGTAGGCACGGGAGGAATATTAGTAGAATTCAAAGGGGTGACTTTAACAATACAAGACTCTTGGCAAGAATCACTCCAAGAAACTATTTGTCCTGACTCCCAATCAATGGTGGGATTATGAGTACGTAACCAAGGATACCCTAACACGAGGTGAGAGGAAGGAGAAGTAATGATCTGAAACCGAATGGTCTCAGAGTGTAACACCCCTGTAGACATATGTAGTGGAACAGTTTCATGTGTGATAACTGGAGAGCATAATGGTCTACCATCTATGGCCTCAACGGCCAAGGGTGTCTCCTTCTCTCTGGTGGGTATGTTATTCTCCTTGACAAAACTGGAATCAATAAAGTTTTCGGCCGCTCCGGAATCAACCAGGGCTAGTATATTCCCTGCTATGCAGTTACTATCAAGGTGCAGGGAAACAGGAAGAAGTAATTTATTAAGAGGCAAATGTGAGGACTGTGATGTCACACCCAAGGCCAGTCCTCTATACGGTCTTAGGTGCGATAGTTTCCCGGACGCACGGGACAGTCTTGTCTCATATGACCCCTCCTACCACAATAAAGACAAAGTCCCTCCTTTCTCCTATAAAGCTTTTCAGCGTCAGTAAGTTTAGCAACCCCTAACTGCATAGGTTCCTCCTCAGAACCTTTAGATCCCTCGGGAGTCTCAGCTCTAGGGGAGTTAAAGGGAACAAAATGTCTATTTCTGGACCTGGTATATAACCTGTCACGGATCCTGTTATCTATATCGATAAGATAGTCAATCAGGTCCTCCAGGGGTACAGAGAGGTCCTTAGCTGCTACCTCATCCAACATAGTATCAGACAGACCTTCCATAAACGCGGTAGTAAGCCCATTATTAGTCCAATCTACCTGTGAGGCAAGGGTCCGGAACTGAATAGCATAATCGGCTACAGATTTAGATCCTTGCTTTATTCTCATTAATGCCCTGGCGGCATTTTTTGACCTTTTAGTCGTGTCAAATGTTCTACGGAACGCTGTGAGGAAGCTATTGAAGTCGTGTACCATAGGCCCATTAGCCTCCCAAATAGGATTTGCCCATTCTAGTGCCTTATCCGTAAGCTGGTGCATAAGAAAACCCACCTTAGATCTATCAGTGGGAAATGAACGTGGGTACATTTCAAAGTGGAATTCCACTTGATTAAGGAATCCCCTACATGTCTTAGCGTCCCCTCCATACCTAGGTGGCGGGGTTAGATGTGCAGAAGCATTAGGCATATTAGCTGTGTCCGGTATAGGGTTTACAGGAGGCGTAGGTACAGGTACCAGAGCTGATCTGGATAACAGTGTCTGGATGGCTTGAGCCATTTGATCCATACGGTGATCCTGTTCTGCGAATCTAGCCTCATGAGTGGCCATCTGTTGACCTAAACCTGCGGGGTCCATGGCCCTATCGTAATGTCACGGTAATATACCCCAACACGCAGGAATAGTACAGATAGTCAGGAGACAAGAAACCAGGGTTCGTCTTACCGGACCTTAGAATGGCCGGACTTGACGAGAAGAAGCAAGACAGAGTCTAGAACAAGCCGAGGTCAAGGGAACAGAGAGACAGCGTAACGTAGAACAAGCCGAGGACTGGTACACAGAGGACAAAATAGCGGATAAGCAAGCAAGGATAAAGAGAGAGCGGAGTCAGGAACAAAGCCAAGGTCAAGCACCAAAAAACCAACTGAACGATACAAGCACTAAAGGGAAACTGGACAGAAACCACGATAGGGCAAGGAGCAAGGGAAACAGGTGAGTATAAATACCCTAAGGTTCACTTTGATTGGCCTCTGTCATATCCACGCCCCCAAAATGTGAGTGTATGGGGAATGTGGCCTGACAGGGGCCAATGGGAGACTGATTCTAATTTAGTCTCCCACTGTCCCTTTAAGAGCGCGCCCGAGACGCGCGGCGCGCTCTTAGTGTCGGGCGGGACACGTGACCGCTTCTCGCGGTCACTGCCCGCCTGACTGATCATCTTGTTGGCTGAGCCGCGCGCGGCTCGTGCAGGAGCAGGACCGCGCGCGGCGAGAAGAGAGGACCCCGGCCGGCCCCTGGAGAGGGTAAGTACCGCTACAGTATGTCTGTTAGTGTGTGTGTGTATGTATGTCTGTTAGTGTGTGTGTCTGTTAGTGTGTGTATGTATGTCTGTTAGTGTGTGTGTATCTGTTAGTGTGTGTATGTGTCTGTTAGTGTGTGTGTGTCTGCTAGTGTGTGTGTGTATGTATGTGTGTGTGTGTCTGTTATTGTGTGTGTGTCTGTTAGTGCGTGTGTGTCTGTTAGTGTGTGTATGTATGTCTGTTAGTGTGTGTATGTATGTCTGTTAGTGTGTGTGTATCTGTTAGTGTGTATGTGTGTCTGTTAGTGTGTGTATGTATGTCTGTTAGTGTGTGTGTATCTGTTAGTGTGTGTATGTGTCTGTTAGTGTGTGTGTGTGTCTGCTAGTGTGTATGTATGTCTGTTAGTGTGTGTGTGTATTTATGTCTGTTAGTGTGTGTGTCTGCTAGTGTGTATGTATGTCTGTTAGTGTGTGTGTGTGTGTGTCTGTTAGTGTGTGTGTCTGTTAGTGTGTGTGTGTGTGTGTGTGTGTGTGTGTGTGTGTTAGTGTGTGTGTGTGTCTGTTAGAGTGTGTGTGTGTGTCTGTTAGTGTGTGTGTGTGTCTGTTAGTGTGTGTGTGTCTGTTAGTGTGTGTGTGTGTGTGTCTGTTAGTGTATCTGTGTCTGTTAGTGTGTGTGTGTCTGTTAGTGTATGTGTGTGTGTGTGTGTGTGTCTGTTAGTGTGTGTGTGTCTGTTAGTGTGTGTGTCTGTTAGTGTGTGTGTGTCTGTTAGTGTGTGTGTCTGTTAGTGTGTGTGTCAGTGCGTGTGTGTGTGTCTGTTAGTGTGTGTGTTTCTGTTTGCTAGTGTATGCGTATCTGTCAGCGAATGTGTGTGTGTGTATTTAGAAGGCGGGGAAGGGTTGGGTGGGGGTGGTGGGGGAAGGGCTGGGTGGGGGTGGCACGGGCGGGAGGGGGGCGCCTGAGTTTTGTCCTGCCTAGGGCAGCACAAAACCAGGATACACCACTGGGGGGCGCGCTCGCACTTGCAGCTCTCTGCCCCTGCCTGGCTCACTCACTCTCTCTGCAGTGCTGGCTGTGCGAATCCGATCCGAGCCGCCCAGTCGCCACCCACTGTGGAGGGGGGTGGGGGTGCCAGGCGTGCGGTGTGGTGGGTGCGAAGAGAGAGCAAGGGACTATCTGGGGGAAAGACAGTGCAGCGGCCGCCCAGCGCAGCGCTGAGCGTGGGAGAGAACCACACCAGACCAGCCCAGGCAGCAGCAAGAAGAAGCTGGCAGCGGCGGCAGGTGACACAGGCCAGAGAGGAGAGAGGGAGCCAGTGGTGACAGACGCTGCAGGAGGAAAACCTAGGAGGACCTGGAGGAGAAAACCTAGCCTGCTGACTGCTGTGATCGGGTCCAGGACAGCCGGTGAAAAAAAAGGTAGGAGTCAGGACTGACTGGAGTAGTACTGGGCTCAGTGGGCTGGCTGTGTAGTGCTAGCAGAGCATCTTCCAAACTGAAGTTTATTTGGGATGTTCCTGGTCTGCAGGTCAAGACTGGCATGTTGAGCTGACCAGATGGATTGAAGTTTGGTTGGTTCAACAGTGACGAGACAGATTTTGATCTATATGTAGCTGCTCCAACTCAACATAAGTTGATGTAAGCCAGTGGGTCTAGGCCTAGCAACCTTTAATTTATTTTTTATTTTTTTGCTGAAAGAGTAAGGCAATAGGCATGAAGGTGAATAAACATTATGTTAAGAGTAAAGAAATGGTTATACAATGAAGGGGTGCTAAAAGTGCAGCAAGGCAAGAAAGTGATTTTCTTTTTTATTTTTTTAGAATGTTAGCAGAATACTACACCTATATCATGCCATACAAAAAAGAATCTGGTGCACAAGGCAGGATAGAGACAGAGCAACAAGCTAAGTTAGCTGGAAGCCTTCGCCGGTTTTTGGTGAGTACTGCTGAAATTACAGCAGGACCATCAGCAGCACCACAGGAGACTCATAATCCTGATCCTGTGTCGGTAGACATTCCTGTTCCTGCATTAGAAGCAGAGACAGTTTCATCTAAGGATGGTTATACTCAGCCAAATCTGCCAGAAAATATTGACCAAAAAGTTTATACTGATATTGGCTATTGGCCTGAAACCACGGATGAAACCTTGAAAACTGAACTTGTCAGGCGAGGGACAGAGGAACTGCAGAATAAGGATGCATGGTTTCCAATGGCAGGTCATTTTCCAAGGATTGGTCCTACATACATTTGGACAATGGTGAGACTATGTTAAGGACATGGTTGGTGTTTTCTCCTGTAAACAATGCTGCATATTGCTTTCCTTGCATGCTTTTTCAGAAGGCTAAAGGGAAAAGTTCATTTGGAAAGTCAAGTGGATTTAATGCATGGAGAAAGTTAAGCCCTAGATTACTAGAGCATGAGCGCAGTTCATATCACTTGAGTGCATTTACAATATGGAAAGAATTAGAAATGCGGCTGCATAAACAGGAGACTATTGATGCTGCTGCCCAGCTTGCACAACAGAGGTCATTTGAAAAATGGAAGGCAATCTTAGTCAGAATACTTGATTGTATTCTGTATCTAGCCAGGCAAACCTTACCCTTACGTGGTCACTCTGAAGATTTAAATACAGATGGTAACTGTGGAAATTTCTTAGAAACTTTCAAGTTACTCGCCAAATATGACCCAGTTGCCAAACAACATCTTAACAGAGTACAACGCACAGATGGTTACATTGTGTCCTAGCTCTCTCCACAGAGCCAGAATGAGTTTATTAGCCTGCTCGGCGATCACATTCGAACAGTCATCTTTCAAAATATCATAAAGGCCAAGTATTTTGCTATAATGTTTGATAGCACTCCTGATATTTCACACACTGACCAAATGTCCCAAGTGATTCGATATGTGCATATTGAAGATTCAGGAGTCCATGTGACAGAGTCTTTCATTGTCTTTATTCAGTTATATGGGAAATCAGCTGATGTCATTACAAAACAAATTTGTGACAAGTTGCAAGCTGATGGCCTTAAACTAGAGCATTGCTACGGCCAGGGATACGACAATGCTGCGACTATGGCTGGACACGTTAGTGGTGTACAAAAACGTATTTTGGATATGAATCCCAAAGCAATGTTTGTGCCATGTAACAATCACTCGCTCAATCTTGCTGGGATGCATGCAGTTGGTGTTGGGACAAAGTCTGTTACTTTCTTTGGCACTGTGGAAAAGGTGTATTCATTTTTCTCAAGCTCCACCCACAGGTGGTATAACCTTAAGAAACATGTACCAATTCGTGTAAAGCGATCGTGTAACACAAGATGGAGTTGAACGCATGAAGCTGTATGCGTACTTGCTGAACACACTGAGAAAATAATAGACGCTTTGGAAGCGTTGAGAGATGGGCCGGAAGAAACCTCTGAAACCAGGGGTGATGCAGGAAGTCTTTTAGTTTGCATAATGACATATATTTTTTTCTCTTTCTTGCATTTTTGGAACCCAGTACTAACCGAAGTAAATGATACTCAGATCTACCTGCAGCAAGAAGGACTTGCGCTTGATCAATGCGTGCAAAAGTTAAAAGCATTGACTTTATTTTGTCATGAAAAACGTGATAGTCTAAGGCAACTGAGAAAGCTTTGCAGGTATGCAAAACCTATTGCATACCTACAGAGAGAAGAGTTGGAAGACGCAAGAAGATGGATGGTGAGAACAGTTGCGATGCTGGCTTGACCTTAATACAGGAAACAAGCAAACAACTGGAAGCAATTGATCAGCTTCAGGCAGAAATTAAAAAACGTACTACGCAGATGAATACGCTGCCAAACATTGTTGGATACTAAAAAAGATGATTTTATTAAGAAACAAATTCAGCACACGTGTGCTCAGTACACGGAATTGAATGCTGCATCTATGCTCACCGAAATAACTCGACTTCGGCACCACATTATCTTGTATAAGGAGGTCAATCCTGATGAGCAGGTTGCAAACTGGTCACAGCTTTAGATTTGCTTCGCTGGGTGTATAAGTGGAAGCTGCAAGAAAGTTTAACTAACTTTGTTGTCACATTAAGAATCTTTCTTACTATCACTGTTTCTACAGCGAGTTGTGAAAGAAGTTTCTCAAAACTTAAACTAATTAAAACATATCAGAGATCTACAATGAGCCAAGAAATACTGAGTAATCTAGCAATACTGTCCATTAATGTAGATTTCAATTCCGTTGTTGAAAAATTTGCGCTAATTAAAAGCAGGCGAATTTAAATTAATCTATATATTATATACAGATTGATATCTTGCACTTCTATTAAAGAATTACAATTAGAGGTACAGGATTGAGGAAGTTGGCTCCATCTAGCCCAGTCTTGGATCATCTCCAGGGTATGGTTCCATTTTGATGTTTAGTTTTTGTTCTTGATATTTTTTGTCGTTTACGATGGTTGTGAGACGACATATAGCATGGCCCATGCTAGGTTACTACAATTGTATATTTGTATTCATAGACCTGCTGAAAATGTGGAGAATGTGTAATGCATGTTCGCACTCAATAAAGTGTTGGAAAAAAAACTTGTATTTAGATGCATTTTACTTTAATTACATAAGTATTTTCATAACAAACAATACATCTGCTTGGGGGGTAAGGGTTTCTTTAACTAATCTAGTGGAAGAGACCTGAGTGCTAAAATCCACGGGTTAGGGGGCGCAAATTACTTGCCTTGCCCCGGGTGCTGACAACCCACGCTACGCCACTGCATTCTGCACTCTCCCACCTTCCCTGCAAGTCCTGTTCCCATATTTCAATGAATGATAGAAGAGTGCTCCCATAAGAGGCAAGACAAACATGAGAAATTTGATAAGTTGATGCTGTGGAACCTCCTTATTACATAGTTTGAAATGCTGTCACAAGAGTAGATACTGCTATCCATACTTAGTAGTTCTAACAAAATCTATGAGTTGCAAGTATCAGAAACGTCTCCAAGAGACATAGCTTGCTTCTCCTTTAATGCATCAAAAATAACACAAGTGTCACCTACCTTTAAATCACACCTTAATCACACCTCCTCCAGTTTATGAAAATGCCAAACATAGGGCAAGAAGCCACATTAAAGGGACACTACAGTCACCAGAACAACAACAGCTTATTGCATTTGTTCTGGTGAGTAGAATCATTACCTGCAGGCTTTTTGCTGTAAACACTGTTTTTTCGAATAAAATGCAGTGTTTACATTACAGCCTAGTGATAGCTTCACTGGCCACTCCTTAAATGGCTGTTAGAGATCCTTCCTGGGTCATGGCTGCCTAAAATGCAGCCAAACATTCAGTATCTCCTCCCTCTGCATGCAGACACTGAACTTTCCTCAAAGAGATTCATTGATTCAATTTATCTCTATGAGGAGAAGCTGATTGGCGAGGGATTGTGTTTGAATCATGCTGGCTCTGCTCCTGATCTGCCTCATTGTCAGTCTAAGCTAATCCTATGGGGAAGGATTGTGATTGGATCAGGTTACCACTTCTGATGATGTTAGCAGACGTGGGCAGTTCATAGGCAAACAGGGGTGGAGCCAGGAATAGGCAAACAGGGGTGAAGCCAGGAGCCAGACCTGAATACAAGTAAGATTTTACTATATTTAGGGAGGCAGGGGGTCCAAGGGGGCTAGATGGTGGTTTTAACACTATAGGGTCAGGAATACATGTTTGATTTAATTTTATATCATTAATATCCATAAAAAGAGCTAAGAGTTGGAATAGGTGAGGGAGTGATTGTCTAGAGTTTGTCAATGTAAGCAGAATATAATTGGCACACATGGAAAGTTTGTACTCAGTAATGCCAGCTTCAGTGATTCCCTCTATAAGATGCAGCAATGGTTCTAAAGAGAGGGCAAATAACAGTGGGAACAATGGACACCTCAGGTTGTGGGCAAATTCAATCAAATATTGACACCCCAGTCTATCAAACACTTTATATGCATCCGACAGGAACAGAAAAGGTACTTTGCAGTGAACTGACCATCATATAAAAAGTGGCACTCCTACAATTATTATCATAGGCTTGACTAGTCAGTATAAGTGTAAATTGATCCGGACGAACAATGCGACATGGAATTCTATTTGCTAGAATTGTTGTCAGAAATTTAATGTCAGTATTAAGAAGGGAAATTGGGTGATAAATAGGGTTGACACCTGGCCAGTATTTGAGGCTGCCTGGCTAGTATACAAAAATACAGTCAATGCTATTTTTTCTCTGACTAGACTCAGAGAGTGGAGAGAGAAATGGAGCCAGAACATCCACCACTATTATACATGGCAGGTACATACATTGATTGATATATATACACTGCTCAAAAAAATAAAGGGAACACTTAAAAAAACACAATATAACTCCAAGTCAATCACACTTCTGTGAAATCAAACTGTCCACTTAGGAAGCAACACTGAGTGACAATCAATTTCACATTCTGTTGTGCAAATGGGATAGACAACAGGTGGAAATTATAGGCAATTAGCAAGACACACCCAATAAAGGAGTGGTTCTGCAGGTGGTGACCACAGACCACTTCTCAGTTCCTATGCTTCCTGGCTGATTTGTGGTCACTTTTGAATGCTGGCGGTGCTTTCACTCTAATGGTAGCATGAGACGGAGTCTACAACCCACACAAGTGGCTCAGGTAGTGCAGCTCATCCAGGATGGCACATCAATGTGAGCTGTGGCAAGAAGGTTTGCTGTGTCTGTCAGCGTAGTGTCCAGCGCATGGAGGCGCTACCAGGAGACAGGCCAGTACATCAGGAGATGTGGAGGAGGCCGTCAGAGGGCAACAACCCAGCAGTAGGACCGCTACCTCCGCCTTTGTGCAAGGAGGAACAGGAGGAGCACTTCTAGAGCCCTGCAAAATGACCTCCAGCAGGCCACAAATGTGCATGTGTCTGCTCAAACAGTCAGGAACAGACTCCATGAGGGTGGTATGAGGGCCCGACGTCCACAAGTAGGGCTTGTGTTTACAGCCCAACACCGTGCAGGACGTTTGGCATTTGCCAGAGAACACCAAGATTGTCAAATTCGCCACTGGAATTCGCACTCTACTACAGCTCCCTCTATAATCTTAAAGACAGCACTGACACAGCCCCACCCTCCCCACACTCCATCATACACTTCCTACAATCTGTTGAAGTTCCCAAACTGCAAGACTCAGATATTACGACTCTCACCTCACCATTCACGATGGAAGAGGTAGAGAAGACGATCCAAGACTTACCCAAACAAAAAGCCCCAGGGCCAGATGGCTTTACCAACCTCTATTACCAGACCTACACAAACCTACTTACACCCCACCTAACAAACCTATACAATTCCTGCTACATCTCAGGAAGCATACCATCGGATATGTTGGTAGCCCATATATCGACTTTACCCAAGCCTGGGAAACCCCCAACCCACTGCCAAAACTTTAGGCCGATTTCCCTTATCAATGCGGATGTTAAAGTATATGCCAAACTCCTAGCCAATAGACTATCCCAATTTCTACCCACACTGATACAAAACGACCAATCTGGGTTTATCAAAGGCAGGGAGGGTTCAGTTAACACACGGAAGGTCCTGAATATACTGGCACACATGCATGAAACACACGCTCAAGGACTACTCCTGGCCTTGGATGCGGAAAAAGCCTTTGACAGGGTTAACTGGGAATTTATGCGGCAAGTCCTACACAAATTCGGTTTTCCAGCTGGCCTTGTCTCAGGCATCATGGCCCTATACAATAGCCCTCAGGCGAGAGTATCCAATTCTGACTTTCTCTCCACACCTTTTCGTATCACCAATGGCACCAGGCAAGGTTGCCCGCTGTCACCATTACTGTATATCCTATCCCTAGAACCCCTGGAAGCTACAATTAGGCAACATGATATGATCACAGGCGTAAACATAGGAAACCACACATTCTGCCTCTCCATGTTCGCAGATGATATCCTGCTCACGGTTCAAGAACCTGAAAAGTCTTTCCCGGCGCTAATACACTTGCTCCATCAGTATGGACAACTATCCTACTACAAGCTAAATCAAGGCAAAACGCAGGCTCTCCCAATAAACCTACCACACTCACTGAAAACACAGCTTAAACAATCACACTCCTTCGACTGGAGAACTACCGAAATCACCTACCTAGGAGTAAAAATTGGCCCCTCCCCCACAGACGCATTCAAACTAAACTTTAAACCACTAATATCAATATGCAAAATGCACACCCGACAATGGAAAGCAGTAAAGCTCTCCTGGCTGGGAAGAATACATTCGGTAAAGATGATGCTTCTGCCTAAACCTCTATACAAATTTCAGATGCTGCCGATTTACGTCAAACGGACGTTTTACAAGCATATTCAAGCCATTCTCTCCTCCTTCATCTGGGAATCATGCAAACCACGTCTATCGATGTCACTTCTCCAGAAACGTTCAGACAAGGGTGGGCTGGGATTTCCAGATATATCTAAGTATCATAAAGCATCCCTCCTAGAGGCAGCAAAAAAACTCCACACTCCCAAAGGGACTTTTCAATGGGTGGACATGGAACACGCTAGGGCGCCTGGCGGCTCCCTGGTGAGGATATTATGGACACTAGCACAAACTAGACCAAGCATGCCTCACCTTTTCAATACCTCGATCCTTACTATTAAACAATGGGACGCGTTACACCACACCCAAAAAAAAATCAACAAGTTCCATCCACGGGCCCCGATAACGGCACTGAACTCCCTAGCCTTAGGGTTGCCAATGAACTCCTGGACAAAACACGGCATCAAACACATAGCAGACACATACCAGAACCAACAACTCTTGTCTTTCCCAGATCTTCAACAAAAGTACGACCTACCTAACTCCTCCATCTTTCAGTACCTCCAACTTAAAAGCATTGCCACCTATAAAATCCTTACAAAATCGGAAATGGCACCCACTAACCTACAACACCTAGACCCGTTACATGACCAATGCTGGCTCTCACCCACAAAACCCAAGACATTGTCTCTATGCTACAACATACTGCTGAGCACCATTGACACAAAAGCCCCCACTTATGAACAACAATGGCAAACGGAATACATCTCCTCGCCATCGGGTAACGCCTGGTTACAATCACTCAATGCACTCAAAGGTATCACCAACTGCTACTCACACATAGAAGCTCATAAGAAGCTGGTTTATAGATGGTACTTAACACCAAGTAAATTACACAAAATTTACCCAACAGTCCCTGCAGAATGCTGGAGGTGTGGGAAGGCAAATGGCACAATGTTTCACATCTGGTGGGAATGCCCAATCCTAGCCCCTCTCTGGGGTCACGTTAAAGGCATTCTCGAATTGCTCAATATTAATAATGTCACAGTGGATCCTTTAACCTGTTTATTCCTGCTATTCCCTCCCTCCATGACCAGACCCCTTAAACAAGTGGCGATGCTAATAATCCTAGCTGCTAGAAACCTCATAGCGAACGGATGGAAACACACCTACTGCCCCACTAGACAGCAACTGATGGACAAAATCCACCAATACCATATTTATGAACAAATGTTCAGTACCTCCACCACACAATCACAGAAATTCCAAGAAGCATGGAAAGCGTGGGCCGACATATACACCACATAAGAAAAATGACAAGGACCACTCGGAATACCCTAGTAGTACTCACCACCTCGAATCATAAACACGCGCAATCGCGCACACACACTCATAAAGAAGGATACCCAATCACCTCATGCAGGGCATACCACACCCACAGACAGTTTAGGTGCCACCACGTACGTTGGCACACGTATGATGTTACACATAGGATGTTATAGACCAGCGGAAAACTTTATTAACCCTCTGGTTACCCCTCCCTACCCCTCTCCCTCCCACCACAAATACACAACCTATAATACCGTATTCACTATGTACGGAGAGAGTGATCACCCAGTTACCCCCACGCAAGACCTCGCTACTAGCACGTACTATAGACATACTATGTATATGTGATCTAAACAATAACGTACTATGGTACGGAATGTTAACTGGTCTTATGTCGTGATCTATTACCCCCCCTCCCTTTTTCTGTTTCTGTATCCCACATCCCTGTTGCTTTATCAAAAAACAAAAAAAAAAAAACTATGATTTAAAAAAAAAAGTGCATAATTTGTGCCCATTCACTGCCCGTTCGTGGGTTTCCACGTGTTCCTGGGTTCCGGTTTCATCCGAATGAACAAATTGCTGCTTCTTTTCCTCTATTCGTTAGAATTTCTGCCGAACATTGCTTTGCTGGGTAGTTGAAATCCCGTCACTTGCCACCAATTGTAGCGGAGAGGTAGTATAATCCACAGTATCTCCGCTGGGTAACAGGAACAACATAAAATAATCCAGGCAAATCAGTACAGCATACAATAATCCCGGTAGCGTTGCAAGAATCCTTCCTTCCCAAGAACTAGACAACACATAGGCTGGGAGTCAACTTAGGTCTTTATTCACAGTTCCAGTATTTATGCAAGTCTCCATGCAAGGGGTTTCCATACTGACATAACAGGGGCATTCTGAACATTTCTCCCATCAGGCACTGCTGGACGAGAGGACGAGACTCCTGTGTGTGGTCTCCCTTCGGTAGTTTGTTAGTTTCACGAACAGTGTTGAAATTCACTGTTCGTGAAACTATTGTATGAATGCTGGCGGTTTTTCATGCCGCCAGCATTCGAACGCTATTATTCGCATGGAACCTATGCAGCATACACATACTTGGTTCTTAAAGGTATACACACATCTTTTAGGATAACACAGTAAACAGTGGCTAATCCGCCACACTGCCTATGGACATCTCCAAATGCCACATTCAGTACACTGACATTCAGTGTCTTCACCCTCTACATGGAGACACTGAACTTTCCTCATAGAGTTGCATTCCAGATAGTGTTTTTAACACTATAGGGTCACGAATGCATGTTTGTGTTCCTGACCTTATAGTGTTCCTTTAAGTATCTTTCCTCTGTCTATCAGAAAAGGATTCAGATCAAAGCATACACTTGTGTCTTTCATTATCCTCCCATGCTATGCTTTGTTATGTGATATAATGTCTCATAAAATATATCTTATTGATGTGGTTAATGCTCCTTGGAAACTGAGCCTGAAATATCATAATTTATATCAGTGCATTTTTTTCCAGCTTAATCAACTGCACCCAGAAGCTTCCCCAATGATCTGTCCAAGTTCTTGTAGAGCAGGGGTGCTCAAAACGTAGATCCGCAGATGTTTTAAAACTACAGCTTCCATGATGCTTTCATGCTAAAGGCATGCAAAGCATAATGGAAACTGTAGTTCTACAGCATCTGGGGAGCTACCTTTTGGGCATTTGGGCAACTTTGTTTGTTTCCTGCAATGCTGTAGAAAATTAAGCAGGAAACAGTGCTCTGTGAATGTGGTCCTGTAGGTACTAGAAGTACTTTCACTTCTTAAAGGGACTCTCTAGTGCCAAGAAAACAAACAGTTTTCCTGGCACTGCAGGTCCCCTCTCCCTCCCACCTCCCATCCCAGGTTGCCTAGGGGGTTAAAACCCCTTCAGTGACTTACCTGTATCCAGTGCCGATGTCCCTCGGCACTGGGTCAGGCTCCGCCAACTCTCCTCCCCCAGCCGACGGGGGAGACCTAATGCGCATGCACAGCAACGGCATTACACCGCCCAATAGGAAAGCATTATTCAATGCTTTCCTATGGTGATTCCGGCGACGCTGGAGGTCCTCATGCATTGCGTGAGGACGTCCAGCATCTCTTAAAACACTAAAAGTATTTTAAGAACCCGTAAGCTCCTCTAGTGGCTGTCTAACAGAGTGTCTGTCTAACAGACAGCCACTAGAGGAGGACTTAACCCTGTTAGGCAATTAGTGCAGTTTATGAAAAACTGCACTAATTGCACTTGCTGGGTTAAGGGTATTGGGAGTTGGCACCCAGACCACTCCAATGGGCAGGAGTGGTCTGGGTTCCTGGAGTGTCCCTTTAATAGAGAAGTGGTGACTATCTGTAGTCACTATTTATTTTTCTTTTATGCTAATTTGATGGTTTGAGAGGAATTGCCAAAGACTTAACCCTAAGCCAATTGAAATCCAAGAATACCATAAAAAATATTTAGCTATTTTCCCTAATCAACAATAATACTATTAACTGCTTTCTTCACAATTAAAAAAGTATGGATACATAAATGTAGGTGTCAGTACTTTCATGTAGGTTTAGCAAAATAAAATGCCTAACATTGTTATCAAAAGCTCCAAACTTGTAGTTTTTTTTTTGTTGTTTTTGGTTTTTAACTATATTTTATTTGAATGATTATTCTTAGAGGTTGTGAAAAGGATCACAGGCTTTTTTCACAAGTATTCTTAAAAATCTCAGTTTAGGTATGAGGATAGTAGCTTAATGTATGTTTAATCTCTCCATCGAGATTTAACGTAACAAAGCACAGAACAATAAAAGCAGCTAAAAGCATTACTGAAAGGCAATTACTGATTTAACGCTGAAATAGTCAGCAGCAGAGTTAGGAAAACATAACGTGACGAAGGAACGAAAGCTCAGTGGACACGGTCATTATCTCTGTATTTTGATTACCACTCTATTTTTTTTTTCTATTTTATTTGTAAGGTCTTTTGAGCTTTAGTAAAAGTTTTTCGGTTTTACTAAAAAGCTAAATGACGTATGACATAAATGTGGGAATGAAATAAAATTTGTTTGCAAAGACATGGTTTGTCAGACACTGGAAGTATTTTAAAAGTCATTAAAAAGTAACAATTGACTTTCTATTCATGATCAAAATACAGAGAAGATAGTGGACATGCTAATGAAGACATTTTACCTGTGCCCTATGCAAAATGTACAAAGAATAAAAGTGTTGCAATATGAGGTTTACCGATTGTGTTTCACAAGATCACCAATGACAAAGCATGACACACAATAACTAATATGAGTTATTTCCCCTAGAGAAGATGGCTGCTATAACAAAATCAGTGATACCAGTCATACATATTTGTACTTTATAACCTGACCAGGACATATAAGATAAAGGAGATAGGGCAAACATGATTCTCATTGTATTAATTAAAGGGACATGCATCACTTTAAGACAATTGTCTCATTCAAAAAATTTAGCTTTGAATGTGACAGATGCCTCACTCTGCAGGCTGAAAAAAGCAGGTCATTTGATTTTTTACATATATACCTTCTTCTTCTTTCTTACGCTTTCCACACCACTCCAGTGGGGACACTGATCTAACTAATCAGTATCCTATCCCTACACATGTGCAGTTGGAAGATCTCTTCCCTTGCAACATCTGGATGGGGGTGAAGAGGAGTCTGCTTCCCAAACCAGTCCTCATAGCCCAAAGCCCATAAAAAAGTGGGACAAATTAACCAAACAAATTAAATATATTAGACAATGAAAAACAACCAGTATCTGGGATATAATACTTTTTAGACAGTTATTTTAAGTATAAGCACTGGTTCTTTCCCTTTTTTGAAAACCTACATAATGACATTTGCACAATTTAAGTTTTTGGCTTCAGCAACATTATATCTGTTTTATTTTCTACTTACTGCTCTTCCAGGAAGTCCATGCTCCCCTGGTTCACCCTATTTAAAAGCAGGAAAAAAACAATCATTTGACCTTTTCTTACTTATGGGCTTATCTGTTCTCGAAGGATAATTGGAATATACAATGGGTCCCAGAACATGCAATAGAGATACAGGGCCAAGTAAAGCTGATTGACCTCTTCTGTTTCTGTTTATTTTATTTTTTTTGCTTGGTGGTAGTTTTGTGAGGACATTGAAAAGCAGATGGTGATGTTTAGATGTGGAAAGGGAGTGGGTTGTGAATAGACTTGAGAATCAGAAGCTGTGGATGGAAATGAAAACGAAGGTTGCGGATAGAAATGGGAATAAATGAGCTGATGTGAAGAGACATAAGTAAAAGACAGATATGCTATAAGATCATGGAAAGAGGAAAGAACGTGTGTGCACATCTAAATAAATCATTGTTTAATGGGCACAGGGATCTGTGTGTGGAACTATGAAGGATGAGGACTATGATTAGAAGGGAGTGGTCTGTTGATGAACATAGGAATGGTGGAGGTGTAGCTTGGCATCAAGAAGCGGATAGGGACTTTGGATAGATAAGGAGGAGCTGTATGTGGACAAAGAAATGATGGCTGTGGATAAACTGAGGAGAGTGGATGTGAATATGGAAGCATACTGAGATAGATAAAAGGGATTCTGTAGGAAACCGAGATGCAAGCTCAACGGAGAGACACATATATATACCAAATGGGGAAGATTGCAGGGAGGGTCTTAAGCAAAATGCTACCCAAGCCAAAACAAAGTTCTAGCACACCTATTGTAAATAGACATGCTGGTGGTAGCGAGCACCACCATAGTATCAACATACTTATATCTTATTGTTAAAAGTCATAGATCATTAGTTATTTGGATAGCCCTTTACAAACTAATATAACATGTTATTTATTATATTTTACTATTATTGGATGTTTCAAATCCAAAGTGTAATTTGGTCTTCTCAATACCAGGAACTAAATTAATAATGAAGAGAAAGCAAGAGTTTCTATTCAGAGGTATACAATGAATAAGTAGATTCATCATGTGTGACGTCACCTCTCTATATTTAAGAGCAACCTTATATACGTATGTTTTTATATTTTATGTATTGAGTTCCTACTATGGGATGTCATAAATTCAACTGACCTTCTGTCCTACTGGTCCACGAGCTCCAAATAATCCCATAGACCCCTTGGATCCAGCTTCACCTTTCACACCCTGCATCAAATAAAAACATTTAAAAAATTTCAGTAGATGCAGATGTGTTTTAGAGGTGTATGGTGCACTGTAACAAGGTAGAGAACTTCCTTTCCTTTACTGCATTCTAAGTTTTTGACAATCTTTATTTTTGAGATTTAGCAAATTCAACAAAACCATCACGAAAGCAAACGACAAAGATGTCGCAGTAAATGGTAAAATACAAATGCAGAGTGAGAGATACATTGAACAGGTAGCATACACATCATGTGATTCTCCAACCATAAGATTCCCCAGGTAGTGTCGGTCTTAAGATTTCACCTAACAGCCACCAGTGTAGATGGTCAGCAGGAATTGTGATCAATTCAAAATTAAAGGTTACAGTTGGTAACATCCTTCCAGATCAAACAATATTAACATGAGAGTTTAAGTAGGTTAAAGCATGTGGTTCCGTATAACATATCATAAGCAGGTCAATATCAAGTTAGCTGAGACAACAGGTGAAGTGCTCGCCAAGCTTTAGGAAGCAAAAACTTAGAGTTTTACCTGTTCTTCCCTACCCCCATCTATTCTGCTATATCATTATGTTATCCTCCCGCTTCCCCCCACAAACAAGCTGTATATTTTGAGTTTAAGAGCCATTACAATCGTTGATCATATCAACGTGAGAAAGGTTCAGATTATGCACATATCCCTCAACAATTAACTGAGACCAAAAGTAGGGTGTATTGCTTTACAGTTGTACATAAGACAATCACTTCAACAACCAGTTGATAGGAATAATAGCTGGTTCGCCAGCTCCAATGCATATCCAAATGCCCAAGGGATACCCTTCTTACTTGACCAACTGGTCGCCACTAAGCCTGCTGTAACTATCGCATCCACCCTACATTTCCTTCACCGCTTCCCAGTGTGAGAGAAAGAGAAGAAAACAAATAATCACAGAGACGAGGAAGACAAAAAGGGAGAAAGAGAAAAAGAAGTGGGGGGGGGGGAGAAGTGAGGGGTGGAAGAAAAACTATTTTCTGGTGGTGGGTGTATATATTACACGTAATTTACCACTATGGAAACACGTTTTGGTGTGTATTTTCAGGTTTCATGTGCCCTAGCAACAGGAAGCGATCATTTCTTGCTTAAGGTTAGGTTCGCTCTCAAACAGGCAGCATGCTGGATTAGCAGTTTGGCACTAATTGGTGAGTAATGCTTTATGTTTCTTTCTATAAATATGTGTGTTTATTTGTATGTAACTTGAAAAAAGTTGTCTTTGACTGAAACGTTGACAATTATTTGATATTTGAATTTAAAAGTCCTTGGAGTGCAGTTTGTCGGGTCTGGAAGGTGGATTATCTGTTTAACATTGCACCAGGTGTGCACCAGGAATGCAAAAGTTGAAGTCTTTGAGTGCAAGACCTGTGGGTGACTTTAAATATATATATAAATTCCAAAATGAAGGCTGCACTCCATGGTCTTCCTTAAAATCCAAAAGTCTTTACTGGGTATACATTCAACAATTATCTTTTTTTTAATGTATACCCAATAAAGACTTTTGGATTTTAACGAAGACCGTGGAGTGCAGCCTTCATTTTGGAATTTCTATGTTAACCAGCCAGTAGGCTTTGGCACGCATTTATCAAAACAGCGTGAGTGCAAGGATTTTTTGCACTCACTCTGAAAATGCACTATATTTAATTTTGTTTCAGTACATTCAGCCTACATTTAGCATGCTATATCTTCAATTTGGTTCAGTACATGTGGCCTATGTTTGGCAGCGCTACATATTTATTTTGGTTCAGTACATTTGGCTTACATTCAGCCACGCTAATCTTTAATTTGGTTCAGTACATTCAATCTACATTCAACCGTGCTACATATTCACTTTGGTTCAACAAATACGCCTTATGTTTGGCTACGTAATTTTACAATTTGGTTCAGTACTTTCAGCCTACATTGGGCTACGCTACATTTTCATTCTGCATCAGGACATTTGGCCTACATTCAGCCTACATTCGGTCTACATTCAGCCACGCTACATTTTTAATTTTGTTCTGTACATTTGGCAAGTCCGGCCGCACTTTCATTATTTTAATTTTAAGCCTCATTCAGCCACACTATCTGTAATAAGGCATTTACACATTATTGTTATATTATCAGTTAGTTTCCAGGTAGTTTTACCATTTATTATTACCGAACTGTATAAGTGTAATTTATACTAAGTGTCCTACTTGTGATTTTATGAACCTACTTATTGTTCATTGATTGTTTCTTTGGATTATCTTGGCAAAGGAGAAGTGCTCACTAACACAGATTTAGACAGATTTGTGAACAATATTTGAGAGAAATAGGCCTTTTGTGTACATAGAAAAAGTCTTAGATCTTTGAGTTCAGATAATGAAAAATGGGGGCAAAAACAAAAGTGTTGTGTTTATAATTTTGTTCGGTGTATGTTAAGAATCGATCAGTACGACAAGTCTCTCCATGTATGCTTCATACTGCCCATCACATTTCTAGAGCTATTTTAGCATACTTGGTCAACTGGGTCATTTAATACACTGATGCATTTTTTCTGTATTCTTTGGGAACTGGTCTCATGGTAGTATTTTTTAGTCGTTCTGGGCTTATTTTACCTTATCGGCAATTACTCTGCCACATTTTAACAGGTTCAGTATCAGTAGTAATAAATTATTATAAGTTCTGTTGTGTCACTTTATGATTGTAGTTTAGGTTATTGAACCTCTGTACACCTTTTGCCCTCCACTTTTATATTTATTTATACTTACTGCCAAGTTCTAGCCTCATAGCTTTTATAAACTACCCATTTCACCAATCCTCCAGTTGTATTTCTAATTAGCCAAATTAGGTTTTCTTTGTTTTCGCATCTACATTTTTCAGTTTGTCAAGTCTTACAGTAGGACGGATGCTACCCCAGGCAAAAAAAGTATTTGCCACTCCCCATGTTGTGATCCGCCCATCTCATCAAATATGCCCCATCCCTTTTACAATATTTACATTAATCCAAAGATACTTCACATTCATATACACACATATAGCCACATGGCTGCATGTGGATAGCCGTGAGTGGTATGTGTAGCTGTGTGAGTAGCCATGAGTGATAGGTTTGGGCCATTGTGAGTGATGTGTGTGCCAATTTGTGAGGGGTGGGAAATACATGTGGGAAGTAGAGGAATTTCCATTTAGTATAAGATGGGAAGGGAGATTCAGGGTTTGCTCCCCTTCAGTCTAATATAGCTGGGGGATATCTGCTGTATTGAGTTGTGGGGGGAGTCAGGGGCAGTCGATTGGGATCAGAGGCAGTAGTGGGGGCAGCTGTAATGGGCTTTTGATCTTCTTGCCGGCTTGTTCAGCAACTGGCTCTCCTCTGCAGCACCCCCAGTGAGCTGGTGCCCTAGGCCACTGCCTAAGTGGCCTAATGACAGTGCCGGCCCAGTTTGTTTTTTGGTCCAGTTTTGGATGAGCACCGAGACATGAGCCATTGGGAAGAGCCAGAGTTTTCATTACAGTGGCTACTCAGGAGAAGTAGTTACATCCACTACATTATCTTACAACCAGCATAGTTTCATGTTTTCAACATTTCACATTGGGTTATAGTATAATGTTGCACAATTATATACCAATTAATTACATTAAGCCCTTCATACTAAAGGAAAAATGAAAGCAGTATGTAACAGTTGCTGAATCAAAGTAAAGGGGGGAGCTTTGTTTATTATTTTTGTATTGAGATTAGGCGGTATTAATATTTTGTGCCCTTTTTTTTCAGGCCTACCTGTTCGTCATTATCGGTACACCACAACTGACTAACTCTTACTGGTACAGCTCAAACCTTATTGAATACCGTCGGCCTTTATCCCGGACCAGTATACCTGTTGTGGAAGTGATTCTTGTGCAGCCTATATCTATCTCCTTTCCAGCTACCTCCTGACATTCTGTTGACAATTGGAACCACACCCACCTCCCCCTTTAATGCTCTTTCAGTAGCTTCAGTGGGCCTTGTTTTTTTAGTCAGTTTTGGCACACCACAGCCGACGTGCTCTTACTGGTATAGCTCAAACCTTATTAGGTACCTTCTGCCTGTATCCTGACCACAAATCTATATATGTACACACATAACATTAATATAAGTGCAAGGAAACTGACTGTTTAAACTTTTGACGCAGCAGCCAAATAATAGAACCTTTGACTCTAAAGTTGATAAAGAAGCCCTACCTTTTCCCCAGGTGGCCCGTCTTCTCCTTTTTCTCCTTTGTCTCCATCAAAACCTGGGTGGCCTCTATCGCCCTGTAAATGTAAGGGTTTTTTAATTACTGACTTGATCATAGCCTTAAGTAATATTAGGAATTATAAACTCTAAGCGGGAAATTTATCAAAGTGCCCTATTTTGAAAAGTGGTACAACTAAAAGTAGGGCAATCAACATGGAAACTAGTGGAACCAACAGGAACACTATTGGTGACTCCTCCTCTTCACCACTTTTAAGAGCATGATACTTTGATAAATCCCCCCAATAAAATGGGATGGTATAGTTTTAAATAAAAAGGAACAAAATGTTGATGTGATGCATTTATTGGTACAAATGGTTTGTGAAAGAAAACCAAGAGCATTTGGACTGCTTTCCAGGGGATGTGTTAAGTTTCACTAATTGTTTGCTCATATTCATTTTCTTGCAAATCATTTCCTTTTTGAGAAAGTTGTTGTACATCACAAAATTAAACATTAAAGTAAGTGTTTTATATAGTAACATTTTTTGTTGTCTCTGATATGTGTGTGTTTATGCTCTTCATTTATGACTGTTACGTATCCAGCTTTAGTCATGTAATCTGAATACTTGTTTGACTCATCAAGTGAATTGGTGGAGGTAATGACCATTTCAATGTTTTGTTCCATTTAAACTGCTTTATGTTATATATTTCTTTATACAAATGTGGTATATAAAAGTTATTTTAAAGAATTGCATTTAAAGTAAGAGCGGTACATACTATCTATGCTGCAAGTAATGCTTGTTACATTTTTCAGCAACATAAGCTAAAGAAATAGTGTATCTTTTCCTAGCTCTACATAAGTTCCCCACAGTTTGCAGTAAAAAATATAGTTTAAATAGTTTTACTTACCTTTTTAATTTTTTTAACAAGTCTATATTTGTAAATTTCAGTGTATACAGATTTGGGGTGATCAAGCAAAAACAGGTGTCCTGTGTGATTGCCAGGATCTTTGACCTGCGTGCTGTTTTGATAGTTTGGTAATAGCAGTGTTCGGGCTAGGACTGAGTTCGGACTATATGGTCAATATTGGTGGCATGGGTCGGGAGCCGTCCCGTGTGTGCCTGATGGAGGGTCCACAAAGGTGGTGCCCACGAGGTGTCCGGTCTTCCCAGAGGGAATAAAGATGGTAGGGTAGCGAGGGGGTAAGAAGAAGGACGAAGAGATGAGAGAGGGGTGAAAAGGAAGAAGGGTAGAAAAAAAAGGGGAGGGTTGTAAGTGTGGGGACGAGTGAGGAGGAGGAGTGTCTAGGGACGTATTTCCTGTCGTCTAGGCAGTATTTTGGTGTCCAGGTGGTGACTGATAAGTTTTACTTTAAGTGTTCAGTTCCTGCATGGGAGATGGGGAATTCATAAAACCATGGGTCACAAATTTTGTGAAAGTGTTTGGTTATATTGTGTATTATTGTGGACATTTTGTCCATTTTGATGGAGTCTGTTATTTTACATCATACCATGTCCATGCAAGAGGTATCCGGGCTTCCCCACTTTTCTGCAATGGCCCTTCTTGTCGCTAGCGCAATTCTGGCAATCATTTTGTTTTGTGCTCTGGGTGTGTTAGTATGTGGTTGGATAGGAGCCATATCCATGGTTTTTAAGTGTCTGAATGTAGGATTTTGGATACCATGGATGTGACCTGTTAGCAAACTTGAGTGATTGAGGTGCATTCCCACCTTAAGGGGTAGATACCTTTGTGTCCGCATCCTTCCCAGCATAAGTCTGTGTCCGACCTGCCCTGTTTTTGTTTAAGTGGGTTGAGGTACCACCTCATTAAGGTTTTATAGGCTTGCTCTTTATGATTAACGCATATGGAGATAATGGTGGTGGTTTCCCATATGTCGACCCCGTCCGACGGGTCTTCTGCTGGACCTAGGTCCTTCCTAGCTGACACATACACCGACACATACGTGAGGGATCCCTCCTTGATGGTTTGAATGGCATGCGTGTATAGTGCTGAGATCTGTCCTTTTTGGACTGGTGCTTTCATGCATAGTTTTTCAAAGGACTTGAGGGCCGTAGTGCCTGCTTGTTTGTTTGCCGACTTTTCAAGAAAGCTCTTGATCTGTATGTGTCGGAAAAAGTTGAATGTCTGGAAAGGGGTAGTTTGCGGGAGGTCTGTGAATGGTATTATTTGTTGGTTGAAATTCACGTTAAAATCATCTTTAGTAAAAAAAACTCTGTTAGTAGTTCCAAATCCTCTCATGTTAATTTTTTGAACTGGTGTTTTATTCTAGTGTTCCTGTACTTCACCTTTCTCTACATTACAAGCTTGACTGGGTAGGACCCTCTGTGCCTCCTGTTAACAGTTATATCTTATTTACTGTTTATACTACACTTGTGCATTCACTTTGGTCCAAATTGCACATTTGTCCGAATGTATGCAGCTCAACAGTTTGTCTGACTTTCATATCTCTGAAGCACGATATGAATGTATAACCAAAAAAATGGCTTGCATAATGGACAAGCATGTTTGTTTTATTCTTTATTTGGAATTCAATCCGCGTCACCCAAATTTTTTTTTAAAAAAAGTTTATTGATGGGGAGAAAAATGATTGATGATTATGAGTAAACCACAAAATTTTTCATTTATTCAGTTTCCTGCAAAATATATACATAATATTAAATCGGAATGGTTTTTCCTGAATATTTTGCATGGACAATATTCAGACAATATTCAGACGAGCTGAACCACCACATGGACAATCGGCTAAACAAGTCTAGTTTACACTCCATTGTACAAATGCTAATAATTTTAATAATGGTTGAACTTACTGGATCCCCTTTGCTTCCTTTAAAGCCTTGTGTCCCATAAATTGTCATAGGGTCCCCCTGGGTAAAGGAGAATAAATCATAAACATAGTCTATCATTAAGAAAATTACAGCAATATTGAAGTATACAGTTTCTTAGGAATATTTCTTATTGCTGTAAAAAGCTGTAATTTTTCTTACTAAATTCTCCAACAGAATGTAAGCAGTATTTTAGTAGAAATGTTACCCTAGTTACAGAACTGACTTCCACAGTATCAATAGCCTTTATCCATGTAAGGTAGGTGGGCTATTGATTGCAAGATATTGGATGTAAGGGTGAATTATTTCCAGGTACATATACTCAGAGAATAGCAGTCAGTTTATGGCTATGGCTGAGGGTGGGGGGCAAGTTAACATTTTCAGTGTGCTACTTATATAGAGCATGCTATTTGTTCACACTATAAATTACTAAAAATGTGTGTAAGAAGGCACTCCACTAAAACGTATTAAATGAGCTGCACCAACCCTATAGATTGTGTTCTTTAAAATATACCAAACAAACCAAATGAAGGAAAAAATAAAAAGAATAGAGGTGCACTACAATGAAAAGACTTCAGTGTAAAACACAATATACATATCTGAAGTGTAATTTCTAGTATAAGAAAAAAATTTGTAAAAAATAATTAACAATGTATATCAATTAAAGACTTGATTTAGACATAGATATAGAGCACATCAACCGGAATTGTGTTATAATAAAGTGCAACAATGAAGGCGCTTATTGCAGTGCAACAGAACAAGTCAACGAAACAGTGACTTTTATCATGTAAGTGCTTATTTCAGTGCAACAAAACTAATCTACAAGACAGTGACTGTTATCAAATCCTAAAAATGAGCTAAAAACGAATAAAACACAACGTAATAAAATATATAACAAATTATAATATTGAAAGACCCAATATCCTGCATATACAAGATCTCAGAATAAACAGTGTATGCCAAGTCAGCTGAATTACTGTGGAATATATCATCTAAATAGTGATAGAATACAAAATGGCACATATGTTACAAAAGCGACAATGTATCATATAATAGTGCACTATGTTATATTAGTATATATTAGTATATTATATTAGTATATCTTCTGAAAGGAGGAAAGATGAATATTACTAAATCAACTGGTAGGGCAAAATTGTATACTGAAATAATTCAAACCTAATAATGTTTCTACTGTGGCACTAAAATTGTATCACACAATGATAAAATTTTTTACATAAAATATGGGTAATAGATAGAGATGCAGTGCACTTTCCTGGTTTGGACACCATAATATCAAAGTGTTGAAAGACTTCGAGTATTTAAAGCCAACCTTGGCTGTATATGTGTGTGGTATAAGGCAAATGGTTTATCTACAGTTGTTATCAATAAAGTCTATGGGGATTTTTGTAGATAAATCATTTGAAAGTTTTCTAACATCTGGAAAGCTTATTAATTTTAGAAATGTGTCCAAATTTGGGTAAATTCAGCTATAATGAAGTATCTGAATTTCCAAATTCCTACATAAGGAAATTAACCAAAAACTCAAAAAATTCTAAATTGTTGGGATCCATTTGTTTTCATAATTTAAAGACTTCTCTATTAAGCAACTGAAACAGCAAAACTAGGAAAATAGCTGTTTAGTAGATAACTCCCTAATTTGATATCCTTTTATGAGATTGCCATAATTAAAGGTACACAATTAAGGACTTATCTACTAAGCAATGGAGGCAGCAATATTAGTAATATTAGTAATATATTAGTAAAATTGCTTTTTTTTCTTATTATTTTTGCTCTTTTAACAGTTTTACTAGATAGCTCCATAATGTGGTATCCTTACGTAATAATGTGAGATTAATCCTATCTGTGTAACAGATGATCACAAGGCAGGGCCGGCGCATCCATAAGGCGGCACAAACGGTCACCTTAGGGCATACCAGTCCGGGTGGGCGCTAGATTAGAGTAGCTGGCAGGAGGTGGGCACACAGCTCCTGCCAGTCACTCAGTCAGTTTAGCGTGGCCGAGCGGAGCAGTGTGCACTGCGGTACAGAAACTTTAGTTTCTTGAACCCGGCCGGACTGAAAGGAAGTGCTCACTGAGAGAGCACTTCCTGTCAGTCCAGCTGGGTACAGGAAACTGAAGCTCCTGTACCGCGGTGGGCACTGTTCCGCTCGGCCACGCTACCAGAAAGGTAAGAGACACACCGGGACCAAGTGGGGGGGGGGAGAGAGGGGCACTAAGGGGCGGGGGGAAGGAATAATCTGGGACAGAGGAGGGGGAAACACTATGGGACAGGTGAGGGGGGAAGAACACTATATGACAGAGGAGGGGGGGAAGAACACCATAGGACAGAAGAGGGGGAAAGAACACTATGGGACAGGGGAGGGGGGGAAGAACACTATATGACAGAGGAGGGGGGGAAGAACACCATAGGACAGAAGAGGGGGAAAGAACACTATGGGACAGGGGAGGGGGGGAAGAACACTATGGAGGGGGAGAATACTATGGGACAGGGGAGGTGGGGAAGAACACAGGGGAGGGGAGAGAATACTATGGGACAGGGGAGGGGGAGAACACAGGGGAGGAGGGGAGCATACTATGGGACAGGGGAGAAGGGGGAAAGAACAAAGATGGGTCTGGGGGTAAGAAACTTCACAGAGAGGGTGGGGTGAAAGCAACACACAGAAGGGCCTGGGGTGGAAATACAAAGGGACTGGGGTTGAAATAGACACAGAGGGGCTGGAGAAGAGGAAAAGGAGACACAGAGGGGCTGGGGGGAGATAGACGGGCTGGTAATGAAAGAGAAACACACAAAGTAGACAGTAAGAGTAAAAGACACAAAAGGACTGGGAGAGAAGTAGACATACAAAGAGGCTGGGGGGAGTAAGACACACAAAGGGGGGTTGTAAGAGATTCACAAGAAAGGTGTAAGACACATTGGTGAAAAATGGGAGATAAGATACACTAAAAAGGGTAAGACATTTTAAAAAGGGGATAAGAAACAAAAGAGGCACACAGCTGAAGATGCTTTGGGGGGGCGGGCAGGGGCGCCAAACTCATCTTCGCCTGTGTTCCCAAAAATCCTTGCACCGGCCCTGTCACAAAGTGTTCAGATTACCAATGCTAACTATATGGAAGAGTTGTCATAACTGGGGGCAAACCGTGTGACCATTGTCATTCCAGACTTCACTATATCAAAAATATTTATTATAGTGGATAATATTAATCTAATATTAGTCTAATCTTAGCCATCTGAAATAAATTGAACATGATCCTTGGGGAGATCGGTTTTATCTAAAAAAAAATATAATAAAATAATAATAATAAAAAAGTGAACTGTTTACATCGACACTTTTCTCACTAAAATCATATGTGAGATGAAATAAACTAAAACATTGTTCAAGAAAATACTGAGAACAGACAACAGCTCCGATAGCTAAATCAGTTGCATATTCGACTGAATCCACCTAACAGGGCAGTCCACATTCAAAATGCAAGCGGACTCCCATTGCATGAGACATACAGCAACTCCAGATGATTATTTCAGCTTATTTTAGGCCTCATTAACTCCCATTTTGGGAGTAGGGCAAAATGAGTTTCGCCTATCACCCATGTGACTTTTTACCACGCAATGATCGATACGTCACAGGAAGTGACGTTCCGTCTGACAACCATGTGATTCACGTCACAGGAAGTGACGCGCCGACAAGCCGGAATTACATGAAGTGATAATCAGAAGAACGGACCGGACGGTCCCGACGGAGAATAAGGGAAGGACTTGGTGGACATATTGGGGAGGCTTGGAGGGAGCAGTACATGGCCGGAGGTGCGGCCATATTTTGGTTGGCGTGGCACTTCCGGCCATGACTATATATGGAAGTGGGTGGGTGGGCTTGATTATACATGTGCAATTAATTATTCACTTTGTTTCCTGTTCCCCCTTAGGGTATATAAGCATTTTTAATTCATTTGTTAAGAAAGATGCACTTGAAAAAGACCTTTTATGGTTGAAACATGTTGTGCTACATTTGCTTTTTATTTGTGTATATATACATTCTTTATTTTAAACTATTTGTTTAAATAAATAATTTTTTATACTTACTCCGGAGTCTGCTGCAATCTCATCAGTTCCTGCGGACATACCTGAAGGATTCATATTATATGTCTCAAGGAGGAGACGATAAGCGCTAAAAGTTTAGAGCCAACTTGTAAAAGGCTCTGAAAATTGTGAGTTTGAAGAAAATTCTTTTTTTCTCACTTTAATACTGTATATACAGGTTACACTATGTGTGTTTTATTTATTTATATGTAGGTTACAAGGAAAACCTGTTCGTGTGATTACCTGAAATATTGTATGTACAAGGTAACACCTATTTCTTTCTGTGAGCACTAATTACCTTTTTCGTTTCTTAATCACATTTTTAAGTGTAAGAGGTGACACTACACTTTGGTAAATTTAGCTGCACCGGGTTTAAGAAGTTATTAGCGCCTTTGTATGCTTTATTTGTTTTTTAACCCCATTTTTGTTAATATATCCATACAGTTTCCAACAACCCGAAAACCCACTTTTGCCCAACTAGTCAAAGGAAGAGATGAATGACCATTATGCAAATGTGGGTTATTACGATTTAACTTTATTCTGACTAATATCCAAGCTCAGTTGCTATAGTGTATATTCCATACATAAGTTTCTGCCTGGGACCTAATACAAGGCATGGCTATCTCTAGTTTCCATGTTCATTTCAGAAACTTAGGGATTTTTAGACTCAAGTTAAATCTTGGTTGTTGTAAACTTTTCATTGAGATTCTAGGATTTTTAGAATTCTAAAAAAAATAAGGAGTTTAACCTTCTGAGCTTTTTAGAAGGTATTGGAATAGGAAACATGAGTTTTGGAATTATTATACTTTTTAGCAGTGAAACCTGTCCCAATGAAGAGAGTAATACATGTGCCCAGTCTTTTCAGGAGTGCTTCAAGATTAGAAGTAGTTTTGGGAATACGGATAGGATAAAGAGGATTAAATCTCTAATATATTTAGTTTGTTCCTGCTACCATTGCAAAGGGAAAAAGATTGGAGTGTGGTGGGGTTAAGGTAAAGTTGAAGATTTTGACAGAATGCTAACTCAACAACAAATATGACGTGTGTCTAAGAGAAAAGACGCAGTTGTTTCTGGGATGGCAATATAGATTAGGATATCTTCTGCTATGATTTTGAGGGCTAGATTACAGATAGGAATAAGCAGATTTAGAGATAAATTGAAAAGAAGGGAGGGGCATCCCTCATGCACACCTTAGGACAAACGCACCCTCTCTCAGTCCAAACCATTGGTAGAGATTTTAGTACATGGAGACTCATAAGTTATGAATCAGATTATGCCAAAGAAGGACTTGAAAAAGGTGTGGCCAGACAATCAGGTCACAGGAATTGTGAGTGTCCAGGCTGAGAAATAGACAGGGCAGACAGAGGATATCAAGGGACATACATGATATCCAAGAGAGTACAGGGTGGAAACTATAGCCGCTTTGGCCATTCTGATCCTCTCTTTTAATTGTCTTGTCTGGACAAATCCCAGTTGTTGAGAGTAAATTAAGGATGATAAAGTTAGTAAGTGATTTGCAATAAATAAAGCTCGATACCCTAATTCATTAAAGTTATTGGTTTGCAAGAATCCATTTGATTATAGGTTTTGTTTGGTTTTAAGATGAGAATTATGCTAGCTTCTGCCATGTCAGTTAGAGGAAAATCGTGGTGATAAACTTCATGAAACTAAAGTGACAAAGGAATGTAATAAATGTCCCTTTAAGCCTTTATAAATCAAACCTGAAGCCATCATGTCCAGGTGCTTTTCAGAGGTTAGTCTGGTTCTTGGTCTACCTAGTCAACTCTGCTCTACACAAAAGACCCACACCCTGATTGTCATTGCTACAGTCAGCTGAATACAGCATTTTGGACATAATCCAGTAAAAGAGAATTTATATATTCATGATCATAAGTAGGTATTCCAGAAGGGTTGGTAATGTTTTGGATTGGACTGTATTTAGAGCACCTCTTAACTAATTGCATGAGAATCTTGCCAGAATTGTTAATCAATCTATAAAAAAACTTTTTTTTATGGTCCAGTTGTGTTTTGGGAGTGTTTAGGGAGGACAGATAGGATCATCTGGAGTTAACATGAAACATGTTTTCTGAGAAGTCTAAATTCCAGTATCTCTGCAACCAGCAGACAAGGGACATGTGTGTCGAAAGTAATGAGCACTGTTTCAACTCATGTTATTGTCACTTGTAAACACGTGCAGGCACACCATACATTTTCATTAAAAGCATCAGGCCTAGGAACATTGGACACTGGGCTGGACTAAGTAAGATCCCACACAATTCCCGCCCACTACCAACACAGTGCTTTTACTCAGCAGAAGAATGGTGTAAGACCCCTGTTTTCTAGTGGCCGGGGGAGGAGTGGGGAGGCAATTGCCTCATTGGTCCCCTTACTAGCCATCCCATATATAGATGCAGAGAGTTAAACAGTACGATCAATGTCTTCTGTTTTTCTTTGGCACTGAGGTAAAATAATTTAGGTAAATAATTAATTTTATAGTAATATTAGGAAACTATTTTTGATAAATGGTACAAATTCTACATTTTTAAGTATTGCATTAATAGGTGAATAGTGATGTCCCGAACTGTTCGCCAGGAACCGTTCGCCGGCGAACATAGCTTGTTCGTGGCGAATGCGGCGGGTGAACATATGCGATGGTCGGTCCGCCCCCTGTTCGTCATGGAGGTGGGAGGGTCTGGGAGGGAGGGTCTGCTGCTGATTGGCTGGAATGTGTCTGCTGACTGTGAGGTACAGGGTCAAAGTTTACTCAATGATGATGAATAGAGGGCGGACCGACCATCGCATATGTTCGCCCGCCGCGTTCGCCACGAACAAGCTATGTTCACCGGCGAACGGTTCCTGGCGAACAGTTCGGGACATCACTATAGGTGAACTGTTACTAGAAGTAAAATGTTTTTTAAAAAATTTTCATTTCATGAAGCTTCTTCACTAAACATCAAAACGTAGTGAAAACCAAACTGCAAAATGTGCACATAAGTAGCCAAACTGTGACTGAAGATGAGTTGGACAATTTCCCAATTGAACAAAATTTGTAAAAAAAATAAATAAATAGCAATTTAGTGTTTAGTGGATAAACCTCAAACTGGTTCCCAATAAGTATTGTTTTTTAAATGCTATATGTGAGATAAAAATAGCAAACATTTGTACATTTTACCTTCTCTCCTTTGGTTCCAGAAATCCCTCGGTCGCCCTGAAAGTTTAAAATGGAAAGCAATCAGAATTATTTTTCAGTGTCAGTTCAGGGGAATAAAGATCAACGGGAATCTATAGTTTACAATTTAACCCTGTAAAGATTACTCTTATTATGTGGTTATTGTTTTTTTAGGGCACATGGAATCTGTATGATTATTCGTTCCCATTTAGCAAACCCACATGTTATATATTGTTTTCTTAAAGGACAAATAGATTTACATTTGATTCAAAATGTTTATACGCAACTCATTCATGGGTCAAATTTTCACATTTTTTTTAATTAAAAGTTAGAATTGTTATCATTTTGACAAGGTTTTCTCTTTCTTTTTATATATTTCTTTTGTATGTCTAGGTGTATTTTGTAAATGAGGCTTATAAAGTGATATCAAAATGGAAACATTTAAGTCACCTAGTTGTTTCTGAACAGAGATGAAATAAGTAACAATCCTGCTGACACTTGAATAAAGCTTAATAATTCACCAGGAGAATAAATCCTAAAGACAATTGGATTATAACTGTCTGGAAATCAAGCAAATTGCAGAGCGTTTCTTGGAGAATTTAGTAGTTTATTTTGTTTAAGCAATCAAAGAGCTTTACATATACCCACATCAACAAGTACTAGTATCAAGAATGGATTTATATGTTTTTTTTTTCAGATGTTTTCATCTCAGTCCCAGATTTCTAAAAGTGTAAAAATGTTTCGCTCCTACACAAATTAGATGAAGCATGTTAATCTCTCTAAGGCAGTTAATCAGAACAACAAATGGTGGACTAGTTAAAGCAATGGAGAGCTCAGCATGGAAGGAATCTAAAAAAAGGAAGAAGTAAAGTTCAAATGCTTAATGAATCATTCATTGCATTGATGTTAGTTTAATAAAGTGGGGGTGTGGGTTGACCTCCAAGGATACGCTGGTGTTCTGTCACTCACTCACTTACTTACTTCAAAACCATATTTGTTATTGTAATGCAATTTCTAACTTTGGCCTTGATTTAATAATATTTCCAAATGATTCAATACTGTTACACAAACTTTCCAAATTACCTTGGCCTCCGTGCTGTAATGTAGGTAAGTTTTAACTTTTTTTTTTTTTATCAGGGTGCACTCAGACCAGCAAAGTAAGGGTAACTTTAGCTAAAAACAGTGTTTTGTTAAAACTGACATTGGCAAAGGGAGATTTTAAAATGGAGTACTGCAGGTTGGACATTTATCAATTGATAAAACCATGGAGAACGGCAGAACGTGTTTCAGAAGGCATTTTATTGTGCTTTAAATAAGATTTTCTGTTTAAGGGTAGGAAGTATGTTTCTTTCTTCAGTGTTATTTCATGAAGCCTTTTTTTTGCCTACTTTTCAAGCTGTTCTACTTTATGGGTGGTGTTACCCCCAGTAACACAGTACTGTGATACTCTGACCCTGTTCTCATGCTCCTCACTATATAAGTTTGTTTTTTTATGTCATTCATTCTATTTCCATTTGTTTGGCATTCTACACTATTGGATTGCTTGTTTATATTTTCTTAGGATTACCCCGAGAAGTGAAGTTTTGTAATTATAGGTATGTGGTGGACCTTTTACAATACCAGCTGTTTTAAATATTTAGAGCCTAATTGGCTTTGGAAAGTGTGAGTGTACACCTACCAGCTTTACATCAAATAGTTTTTTTTATGTTTTTTTATTTACATATCTTTAAAAGGATACCATAACCACTACACTGTGCTGTATAAACATATATATTTAACGTTTGGTGGTGAGCACTTACTAAGCTTCAAAGGGCTTGGACGACCTTAGATCTGCCATCCAGCAAATAATGAAATAATGAATGATCAAGGACAAATTGGGGTTTCGACAGTTCATTATCTGCTGAATAAAACAGGAAAAGAAGGTGTAGTGCCTGAAGTGTCCTTTAGGCAGTATGTGTAATGACAAAAATAAGAAAAAACAAAATGCACCTCCTTTTTCGGTTTTATCTACTTCAGGCACTACATCTTTTTCTGTTTTATCCTGCCCCCTATCAGACAAGAGAGACTCCATCTTTGGTGATTAAGCTGCCTTTGGACTATAATAGTATTGTACAAATGTTGATTTTTTTTCCCCCAGTTTTTATCTATTGATATTATCTGCTCAATGATCTAGATTTAATCACAGAAAGTTTTGAGAATAAAATACATTTGTAAAAAATGAAACGAAGAACCAGAGAAAAAAAAAAAAAAAACAACAGATCCACCATGCAGGGGACTAGTCCTACTAATGTTTTGGTAGTGCATTACTGACCAATTGGCATTCAAACAGTTAATACTATTGTACGTTTCCCTATTCTATTATAGTATCCATAGAAACTATTAGTTTTTTTTTTTACTTTTTATGGCAAATGATTAAGGAGATTTAGAGAAAGCACTAATAAATAGCTTGCCTTAGCTGACCTGGTAATATTGTATCCTACTGTAATCGACCAGAACAAGAGCAAATTATGCTCTTTACACCCTACCCCCATCACACACACCTCATGCTGAATATTAAAATCACTGCATATTTGACTAGATTAAATAAGCAACAGACTCACAGTCAATACAAATGTTTATAATCAGATCTGTGAGTGAAGAGATGGATATGTTAATATAGTTGTGAGGTCTTGGGGAATACAAATAGTTTCAGTTCAAATTATAGTGTGGACAACTCTCTTATACTAGGGATTGTGACAATAATTGCAATTTATTAATGCAGAACACCACAAAGCCCAGTTTTTAAAGTCTCCATAAAAGTAAAATGGGTGTGGATACATTGCTTCTGCTATCTCTATATGACAAAACCATCCCATTTTTGTAATCTCTTTAAAAAAATACCCTCAATCTGGTTTTGGTTTAGCCCATGGGGTAGGCAACCTTCAGCACTCCAGATGTTGTAGACTCCATCTCTGGTAATGCTCCTACAGCTATATTGCTGGCAAAGCATCAGGGGAGATGTGGTCGACAACATCTGTAGCGCCAAAGTGTGTTAACCACTGGTCTAGTCAGAAACCAATGTCAGTGTTAAAATATCAACTCAGATATTGCATCTGAGAGGAGAAACCAATGGCATTTAATACTGCCACCACATTCTGGTCCTCAAAGGCCCATTGCAAGTATAGGATGCTCCGTTCAACAAAAATCAGCAGCTATATACTGCCCTTTATCAAGGATGGACCCTACAGAGTTTCTCTAAAGGCTAGTCTGCCATGACAGAACCATTATGGTACAGGCTCATAAAGTGCTAAAGCCAGTTATGTTTATGTATACATCAAAAGAAACACCTAAGTTTTACCTCAAAGTTGGCGGGTGAGCTTAAACTTTTTGCAGACATAATGTTTTATTACTAGTACTTTTACATGTCCAATGCTAATGCATTTCATTTACTGTACATACTGTCCACAACCTGCTTGAGATTCTTCTTTGTAAAATATATATTTTTTAAAGAATCAAACATAAATATTCTATCATATGTAAGCCATTTCCATTTGTATACAAAGAACCTGTAACTATAAGATTGTATATAGCATATAAAATTTACTAGCGTTGGATTATTCCACCCACACTTTTCTTCCCGATTGTTATTTCTGAATGTATTTTACTTTGTCTCGTATTGCCATATGTTATATCGTATTGTAAAATGTTCAGAAGAACACATTTAGAATGTATTTAAAAACTCTATATATACTCACCCTTTCACCTTTAACACCTGGAAATCCCTTTAGACCCTGATAAAGATAAAAACAAGTCACTTTATTTTGGGAAACACATGCATGTCACATTTCCTGAAAATATATTCAATACATTATTTGAATTAAATTGTCTCTAGATCACGGAGAGGCAACCTTTTAGTAGTACTGTACCAAAACAAGATCTTGAAGTCCCTTTGCATGCTGGTCTTGTTTTTTTTTTTTTTTTTAAATTGAGGTGTGTATGTTGTCCATTCTGCTTGTGTTATGAGTGCTGTAGTTGCTTTGTAGTGTTGTATTTGTGTGTATATGTGCGTATATGGGCTATTATATTGTATATGTTCATGAGTAGTTTCTGGTATTGTGTATTATATCTATGAATGTGGGCTGTGTATGGAGGCTGCTTGTGAAATTATGTGAATGGTATATGGCATTTTATTTAGTGGTGTGTATGTTTGGGGCTGCTTGTGGTATTGCATGTGAGAACCTACCTGTGCGGTTGTGTGCATGTTTTTAAAGTGTCAGTGGTGTTGTGTCTGTGGGGTCTGTGCGTGGGTTGTTTATATTATTTGTATGAGGTGGAGGTTTATTCTGCAGGAAGAGGTTTATATCTAGCAGTGTGGGTTGCTTCCTTGGGATCTAGGGAGAATGGACTGGCTAGGTACAGGCCAATGGCAGGAACTGTGATAGTTGCTGTGGGCTGCTCTACTCCAGGGCCGGAGCCCATTGGGCCTGGTGCTGACAATTATGATGGGCCTAACACTAAAATAGGGAAACTCAATGCATATAGCTATCAGAAAACAAATACCCTATGCTAATCTCTAGCTTTCATCTTTTAAGTAAATCCATACATCCTAACAGCAGTGTCCGGTGAAGCAGGATTTAGGTGGGTGGGGTAAAAGGGTGGGCCACTGATATGAATCACATAACCAAAACCGCCCAAAGGCACCAACATGCCCAAAAAGGGGCGTGTCTGCACGAAGAATTAGCTGGTCAGCCTGGCGTGAATGCACGTCAAACTGCCTGCCATTAATGCAGGATGACCAACCAAGGGCATATTTTGCAGGCAGCACCCTGAGCTTGCCATAAATGTGTCTAATGATGCGCTAGCTCTACGCTTTCTAAGGACTGTTCCCTAGCACTCGCTGGTCTACTCTTCTCCTAACCTTTTTACTAGCAGGCAGAAGCTCCTGTTTTACAGTCTGGGACAGAGAATAAGTAACTGCACATTTTAGAGTGGCCTTTTATTGTGGCCAGCCTAAGGCACAATTGTGCAAAAATCATGCTGTCCAATCAGCATCTTGATATGCCAAAAAAAAATATGTGTTTGTGTGTGTGTGTGTTTGTGTGTTTGTGTGTGTGTGTGTTTGTGTGTGTGTGTGTGTTAGAGTGTGAGTGTTAGCGTTAGTGTGTCAGTGAGTAAGCGCGGGAGGGAGGGCCACGGATCAATTTTCGCACCGGGGCCCCATGGGTCATGTGTACGCCACTGATTGTGGTCCTGGCTGTAGGAGCAGTAGCCCCATCCTGTTCAAACCACATTTCAGGACATTTCCCCACTACAGAATGTAAATTTCTTTCAGTCATATACGGATATCTCACAACGATAAAATTCCACTACATTTACTCTGTGTTCCTTTGTTAAATTACTCATGATGAATCTTCCAAGACTCAGTTATAATATGTACCTGCAACAAAACAAATAAACTACTAACAAGTTATTTACCTGTCAAGAATATATATATTATTTTCTTTTTATATTTTATTTTCCTCTGTCTGCATGTCTCTATGATTTCAGCAGTTTGCACTTTCTGTGGGTAAATAACCTTGGCCACTGAAAATGAACCTTAAGCTCGGGCTGATGCCAAAGATTGCCAAAGTGCAAATTCTCTATATAAGAAAAAGTATTCTATATGCTTCTTATTGTGATGGTAAACAAAAGGTAAAATGTGAATTAAAAAAAAAAGAGAGAAGGGAAGGGAAAAGTCATAAAACAAAATTATACATTTGTAACAGGGCAGTGCTGCTTTATATAATAAAAACAAATACAAATTGTAGTGTTAAAAACATTGACAATCAATTAAAGGATTTGCCTTATATTATATAGCAAATTCCTACTTTATTGTACTATTATGGTACTAAATATCTTCAAAACATCTCACAATGAAAATGAGGAGGATCTGGTGCATATACTGACTTGCATAATATCCTGGGTTGTGATTGTGACTATGCATGCCTTTTACACCCATATATGGATTACTATAACACTCTACAAATATGTAGTCCTAGTAACAACTTGGCATAGCAGGGGTTACACAGTTGTTATGGTATTTTAGCACGCATTCATCTGAGCTGGAAAAACTCATTTGTCAAGGGTTAATTAGATGACAAATATCTAAACATGAATTGAAGGAAAAAAGAGTTTATGTGAAACAAAAAAAATAAGTTGTTATGGAAACTGCAAACATTTGGAATGTGACGTGGAAGGCAGGGGGAGGTGGTTTTGTAATTATAGTATACTAGTGACATGTTATAATAATGAGATCGGACATTAATAAAAGCGGTTTCTGCAAATTAAATTAGGGATCAGGATCGTGAGTTGGATGTGACTAAATGCTTTCAGCACAGCAGTGGAAAAAGAAGATTCAATATAAAACAATACAGAAAAAAAAAAGAAAACCCCTTTTGACCCCATTCCAATGCATGCTCTCTGAGTGAGTATGTATTAAAGCATAAATGCTCTAATTGCAGTTACATACTTAAGTATAAGCTGCCATGCTGCTCTTATATGGTAATTTACTGTGCAAACACTAATTGTCTAATTGTTATTGAAAAATTAGTGAATTTCTCAAACAAGCTGACATTAAAAGACGGTGTGTAACAGGTGGCTGGACATATTGTACACTAATTTGTAATTTTTATAATTAAGTAAAGCAGAAAACATTATACATAAACAAAAGATGGAGCAAAACATTAAAGCGAACACGAGATTAATTGAATAACTTGTGCAGCCACCTGATTTAGACAATATAAAATAGCTTGAAAGGATGAGAGAAGGAAGGGGAATGGAGAGTTGAAATAGGACATACAGGGATAGAAGCCTTTCCCCACCAGCATTATTAACTGGCGAGGTAGTAACACTGGCAAATGATCCACATCATGCTAGAATTTACACGAGAAAGGAGCTAGTGGGAAAGCAGAGCTCTAAAAAGGAGAGGCAGTACACAGATACCCAGAAAAGAAAATAGTCTGATTGCTTAAATCTTCCTAAGATTACATTTGCCAAAACCTAAATCAAAATATTTATATTTTTCATATTTACAAAATATTAAACACTATTCACAAATCAAACTTATAATACCTAGAACCAATATTCAAATGTAGGCTTTATATTTGCTGTACCTTCCTAATTTTCTATACCAGTGGTTCCCAAACCAGTCCTCAAGGCTCCAGTGCAGGATTTAGGGATTACCTAGCTGTGTAATGTGTTTTTTTTCTTTTTCTTTCTAAAAACACCTTAGAGTCAACTGGGTAATTCCTAAATACTGGACTGGTAGGGAAGGGGGAGGGGATGGAGTGTCATGAATATTGGTTTGGGAACCACTGTTCTATACTACATCATGGAAGGTTCAATGTAAAAAGAAAAACAGTACATCTTCCCAATACATGTCTTATGATACCAGTGACTCATGTAACACTGCTCTATGCCCAACCTCAGTCGCATAGTTCTTTACGTTAAAAAGTAAATATTATTTAGGCTTCTTTCACATAACCCCTTCTGGTTTGAATGGATGGGTTCTTGGCAGTGAGCATATAGTGTGATGTCTCATTCACTTCATGATTACTAATCCGTACTCACAGGAACCTCCAAAGTCTTTCATATAATTGTGTATATAAATTTGTTTATCTTATCATTATTTATGCCTCTGCTTTTCTTATGGGTGTAAAATCAAGCATCCAATTTTTCTAATTAGTTTCAGTCAGATAAAAGGAATCATTTCAATTCGCCATATTATATATGCTTCTAATAACTCGGTTTGCTATTAGCTAAGTAAAGAAAACTGTATTTATATCAGCTTTGTTGCTGTTTGTGGACTACTGAGTAGGGTCCCTTATGAGTCAGGCAATCAATATCAAGAGTATTGATTATAAGTTTACCTGGAATTGTTTCTCCAAGATATATATATTTTTTTTAAATTCTTTATTTTCAGCGCATAATGTGAAGATTACACAAACAGGTGATGTAACGGATATAGTAAAGTAAAGTATTTACATTGTAAACTTGGTACAACAAGACAACAGAAAAAAACATTGAGCACATTTTTTAGTTTTAAGAGGGCTGGTGGGTTGTAGCGGTATGTGGTCATGTGTAAGTGGGTGTGAGTTCATCACTGTTTAGTTGCCGTCACCACCAACGTTGCCCGGTTTGTGGTAGCTGGTAGTGGATGTCATGTCTAGGGGCTTTAGACTCGGATTTCGTCGGTGTCCTCTGTTTGGAGGAAGTTCTAGGATAAGCTCCCTGTGAGTCGCTAGACTATTTGTGTGTGTCTATGGTATTCCCTAATAGGTATACGTTGCGTGGTGGCTCGCTAGGTTATGACTATTTGCGTGTGGTCTAATTGCATGGCTCAGGTCCAATCTCAGAAAGTGACTGCTATGGTGCGTCTATGGGCGTCAATGTCGGGGTGTCTAATGGTGGTCCGTCCTATATAGCTATGTCATAGGTAAGGTGGGTCCTATATAGCTATGTCATAGGTAAGGTGGGTCGCTGACTGAACGGAGTCATTAAGGTCGTGTGTAGGCCCCTTTATATGTAGTTCCCCTGTGACCCTGGGGATGGGGGGGGGGGGGAGGAGAGTGGCAATAGAGCTCCGGAGTGCGTGTGCTCTTGTAACGGTTGTGGGTAGGACAGTTTGTCTAATGTAATGGAGCAAACTGCAAATCTTGAAAAGTCCCAGTGTCCCTCAATTGGGGTTGATGGGAGAAGTTCTTGAGTCAGGTCATGGCTTCGTGTGGTCCTCTGGGTTCTGTTACTGCTCTGTTTCCTGTTGGTCTCTGCTCGAGGCTTGAGGTTGCGTTCATGCCTTGTTTCTTTAGCCCCAGTGTTGCTAGTAGCGCCGGTCCCTCTGCTGGATCCGAGACTTTGTAGTGTTTTCCCTCTTTAGTTACCCACAGGGTCTTCGGTGTCGCCCACCTGTAGGTGATACCTGCTTCTTGAAGGGTGGCTGTGATTGGTTTCAGCGTTTTACGCCAAAGGAGTGTTTCCCTGCTTAGGTCCTGAAATAAGGAGAGTTGACAAGTCTCGAATGTGTAGGGGGTCTTCCCTTGAAATGCCGCCATTATTCCCATTTTATCAGTCATGGTGCAGCAGCGCAGAATGAGGTCTCGTGGCGCTGACTCTGGAGCCCGGGGTGACTTTGCTATTCGGTATATGCCATCAAACATAAATTGTCTGGCCCCTTTGGACGGTAGGATAGTTGCCACTAGGCGCCTGATGAAATGGGGCAGCTCTTCTAGTGGTATATTCTCTGGGACCCCCCGTATTTTTACGTTTTTCCTCCTGCCTCTGTCGTCCAAAATATTAAGTTGTCTGGCCATCGAGGTTTGTGTTGCTTTTAGGCTCTGCACCGTGTCCCCCAGTGTTTGGAGGTCCTGTTTCAGGTCTGCCAGGCCTGATTCAGTGGCTTGTGTGCGGGCTGTTATTGACTGCACCTCTGTGGTGAGTACTGCAAGGTCATTTTCCCACATTTGTTTTAAGTTTTTCTGCAGGCCGGTTAGCATTTCCTGGATGTCACTTTTGGAGGCCGGTGTGTGGTCCCCTACCCTCGGCAGAGCCTGCAGGGGGTCAGTTTTGGAGAGGAGTGTGTTCGGGAGGTCTCCCGCCCTCAGCATTGTCTCTGGTGGGTGAGTGATGGAGGGGGAAATGTTAGTGTGCTCTCCCTCCATTGAGGAGGTTGGCGAGGGCCCACGGGGCGTCTGATTAAGTGATGTGGCAGGGGATTGCAGCATGTGGCTGATGTCTCGCTGTGTTCTAGGGTTGGGTGCAGGTTGCTTTTGTGACCTTCGCCCCATTGTACTTGCCTCTGTCTGGGCGTAGTATTCCGGCGTAGTATTCCGGCGTGTACCGCGGGTCGAATCCCCAGGCGAGCTCTGTCGGCTGTCCGCCCGTGAGGTAGGCCTTGGGGCCTCGTTTTCGGGTTTTTCTGCCCG
The DNA here is from genome assembly GCF_036172605.1 of Pelobates fuscus. Classification (NCBI taxonomy): domain Eukaryota; kingdom Metazoa; phylum Chordata; class Amphibia; order Anura; family Pelobatidae; genus Pelobates; species Pelobates fuscus. The sequence continues at coordinate 248,839,510 of NC_086319.1, read as the reverse complement.
GCGTAGAAAAGAAGGGCATCTGTGGATTCCGTAGGAATTACTGAAGCCGACCCACTAGTCGGAGGCTGTGTGCGACGTAGGATGCTGTTGATTTTGCGAGATTTAGATGATTTCTCTCCGGAGCTCTGAGAGATGGCGGCTGCTTCGTTCAGGCTCCAAGCTCCGCCCCCCCCAAGATATATATTTTACTGCAAGTTTTACAAGTTGGTAGGAGCATTGGTAAAACTTGACCTTTAATAAACAGGTTGTTTCGTTGCTAACTTTTGCAGAATAAACAATGTTCTTGATTTTTCCTCAGATCCATAGACTGACCAATAATTCAACTGTAGACTCTAATGGTAGAATTGTGTCAGAAATATTTATGATTTCTAAAGAGAGGCCCGCTGTAATATAGTTATGCCTTCATTATTGTTTAATACTATATATACAATGCAGAGCTTTTATGCTCTCTCCAATTCTTAAGGGCCATATCTACATAATGTAATGGCAAAAACCACCACCAACATTAGCAACTAGAACTCAACTTTATAAAAATAGCCTTTACGGGCAACTATCACTAGCAACAATATGAAAAAGGATTTGTATTCCTGTATTTTTCTAGCAATAATCACTAGTAAGTGTAAAAAAGGACATGTGGCTATGGTCAATTGAGAAACTGAATTTTGTTAATATCAAATTAAGGAATGATATACTGATTAAATGGATATGGTAATCAAATGTAAATATTACTAAAACATATTGTCAATCTTTTAGCATTCTATTCTTTTTAGAATACCATTCCTATATTTTTTCCAAATCATTTCAATTGTTTGAAACAACATAGAAGTATATGACGGGAGTTTGAGTTAAAATTCCAAACACCTTGCAGAATGTTAAAACTGACAAAAGGAAACAAAATGTAATAATATACAACTAAAACAGCGTTCATAATAATAATTAAAATATTACTTGTATTATACATATTATAGTTGATTCCAAAAAAATCTACAACCTTGTGCCGTGTGGGAGAGAGGCTGAGCCAGGATGCAGTGAGGAGGGGGGCTCAGCAAGGAGAGTCAGACCCCAACTCCCACCACAGTCAACACACTGCACTCCAGGGAAGGTACCATCTTGCAAAGGTAGGAAACCAAAGGGTGGATTTAAACGTGTAAAGTTTGTGTGTATGTGTGTTTGTGTGTGCCAGTATGTCTGTGTGCACGTCAGTATGTCTCTGTGTGTGTCATTATGTCTGTCTGTGTGTGCATCAGTATATCTGTCTCTGTCTGTGTGTGTGCCAATATGTCTGTCACAGTGTGTCAGTATGTCTTTCATAGTGTGTGTCAGTGTGTGTATCTGTATGTTGTCACTGTGTATATCTGTGTGTGTATCTGTGTGTCAGTGCGTATATATGTGTATCTGTATGCAGTCAATGTGTGTATCTGTATGCAGTCAATGTGCGTATCTGTGTGTCTGTGTATCTGCATGTGTGTCAGGTTATGTATCCGTGTGTCTCTATGTATCAGTGTGTGTATTTGTATGTTGTCATTATATTTGTGTATCTGTATGTTGTCAGTGTGTGCGTCTGTGTGTCTGCATGCGTGTCAGGTTGTGTATCTGTGTGTCTGTATGTGTGTCAGTGTGTTTATATTTGCCTGTATAGCTGCATGTGTGTCAGTGTGTATATCTGCGTATCTGCATGTGTTTCAGTGTGTGTATCTGTGTGTGTATGTGTATCACAATATGTCTATTTGTGTATACATCTCAGCATTCAAACACCAACACTACTCACAAATACACCCCTGCATTAAAATTTCAACAGTACATACTATTACACATCTTTGTTAAACACCAAAATGCAAGTACAAACACACCCCTACATTCACACAAACATACTAGACATGTGGAATTCGTTTAGTTCCGAATGTACATTCGGACATATTTTGTGCAATTTGGATGCTTATGAATGGGGGCACAAAATAATTTTTGGACTCAACTTCAAACATAAAGATAACAGTAGAAAAAAATTAAATTAAAACCAAAAGAATAAAAATCAATAAATACAAATATGACTATGCTCACAACCAATTGCAATCATGTAACAATAACAAAACACAAAATAGAATATATTAAAAAAATTTGAAAAAGTATCAAACAATTTACAAATATAACAACAGAAACCCATGAATTGTAATGAACACACCACCACAGACTTTCTATCGTAAACGTTTACCCAGCCAAAATCTCCAATATACAAAAGATAGATTTACAAGAATGGAACGCCCCACACGATACAGAAACCAAAAGTTTTGTTCACCAAAAAGATATTCACCACATAGACACTACTCACCAAAAAACAAATACATTCCCAAATCTCCCAAGCATTAAGGCAAAAAAATTCTCATGACAGACAAAAAAAATATATATTCATGAATGACAATACACATTTCACTACACATGTAACAAATACATCAAACAGATCTCACAATGAAAATCCAAGAATAACAGAAAAAAAATAGTTGCCACTTAAAAGAAGTTGATTCACCCCTTGTAGTGAGACCAAAAACATACAGACATACTTACAACCAAACTCCTTTAACATCAAAAGACAATAATGAAAGCAAAAATGCATGGGACAAATTGGTAATTACATTACCCTCACAGCTAATTTTAGTATAAATTAAATTACCTTTTTAGATTTGTATATATATACAAAAGACGATAACATCCATACTAAGACCCGTTTTAAGAAAGTACACACTAATAATTTTATAGAAATAAAAAGCTGCCATAACAAACCATGGCTAGATAGCGTTTCTAAAAGCCAAATTCCAAGTTTAAGAAGAAATTGTTCCGAATTACCCTCTTTCCAAACAGAGGCATTACATTTAAAAGAGAAGTTTATACAAAAAGGTTAGAATACAGACACTCTCGATTCCATTATAGAAGAAACCAATAAACTAGAAAGAGAAAATATTTTAAAACCAAAAAATCTTAAGAAAGTAATACTTTTAATTTACCAATAATATTGGATTATAATAATAAAAATGTGCACATTAAACACATTTTGAAAAAAACATTGGCACCTTTTAAAAGAAGACAATATCCTCAACAAAATTATTCCAGAAAATCCTAAAGTAATTTTTAGAGGAGCAACAAATCTTAAAATGAAATTAACAAAAAAACTATACACGGAATAATCCTACGATACGAAGAATTTTTCTTTAATGATAACAAAGGTTTTTATAGATGTAATTGTTGTGTAGTTTGCAAATAAAACTAAGAAAATTGATAAACTCACTTTGAGTTTTATGTCAAATAATACTAAAAAAAGTATATAAAATAAAATAATGTTATAACTTGCAACACTAAAAACACTATTTATTTATTAAACGGGAGTCTTCTAGGAAATCAGAACTTTGTTCATCATCTGTTACTATAAAACATTTATGTACATGAAACAAAATTGTTTCATACACCAGTCACACTTCTGATGAAATCCCATGGTGAAACGCATTTAGTGTGCTTTTTTTATAATTCTTTATTTTTCGTGCTTGGTAGCGACAATTTGTAAAGCAAACATGGTAAAATCCAGGTATTAACATATTGTTGATTTGTAAAAAGCAAAACTAACATTTGTCAGACATGATAATAATTTCAGGTCAGTCATAGCACTTTTGAACGTTACATAAAACAGGTACAGTTACAAACCCGGGTGAAGCTGGAGAAATATATTGTAAGAGGGTTTTAAGCATACTCGCGGGGTACTACAAGCTAAAGTGTGACATGCTTGGAGAATTGTTTCGGTGAGGGTGGGTGTGGGTGTATAAAGCAAGCTGTGTGGCTCACAGAAATGTGTGGGGATTTAAGGTGCCAATATCTTCTGTACTGCACGACTAGATTTCCATTCCGACTGAGTCGGAGTAGTGGGTAAAGCGATATATCTCTCGTTAGGAGTGAGAGTAATGGCTTTTGTGCTGGTGACCCCAAGGGGATGGGAGGCGGGGGATGGCAGGGTAGGGAAGAGCAGTTAAGCGCCATATCATCTAGTATGGCCAGGCGTTGCTTCATGACCAGCGATCAGATATGCGGCTATGGTTGCGGTCCTGCCAGGTAGCTAGGTGGAGCGTTAAATAGCGGAGCTTGTCATTTGGGTATTAACTAAATTAATCAACAATCATCAGACAATAAACACTGAAATTAAAACTTATGCATGGTTAGGCTGTCTTGTGCAGCCGAGTCCCACAGAGCAGTCCCCAGTCTACCTCAGGTATCTGGTTCAGGTAGTTGGTGCCTCCCCGAGTCCTGAAAGTTGTGCCGTCTGCTTCCCAGGGTTCTTCGCTGTGCACCTTTCATGATGGTGGTTGTGGTGGGGGCAGTCCTAATGCCTTCATGAAAGCAGATACCCCCGACATGAGGGAGTGGGTAGACTAGTCACGGTGGACCGGAAGAGAACCGGTGTGCCCCCATCTGTAGGGTATTCCCGCCTGACTCAGAGATGTCATCACTGGTCCAAAGGATTTGCGCCGGAGGGGCCCTAATTGTCCGGCCCTTGTGCTGTAGTGGGGTCCGGTAGGCATTCTGCCTTTATAGGCCCTGTGTGTGCTGGCTTTTTAAACATTTCCCCGATATCCCTACCAGGTGTGTTGGTGGAGGCTTTGTGCATGCGGCGGCTCCTGTTCCATGCCTCTGATGGGGTGTTGGTCTGGTATTGTTCGTGCCTACCCCGGGCCACCGAGCAGGGCCTCGATGTCTATGAGTGGTGATGTGTGGTAGGCCGCAACCTTCCGCCGGCGTCTGGGCTGCTTCGGAGTCTGGAAGAAAGGCATCAAATGGCTCCGTGGGCTCTCAAAAATAGGTGGGTGCAGTTTTTGAAGCTGGATGGGCGCTGGGTACGGAGATATTTTGTGGGTCTCAACAGGCTGTGCCGGAGCTAGGAGAGATGGCGTCCGCTCAAGTTGGTTGGTAGACTCCTCCCCCTAGTGTGTTTTTATACCCCAATTTTGGTTTATATCTTATGCTTCACATTTTTGTTTACTTCTAGTAAAGTTTATCCTTGTAAATTTAATAATTTTAAATTTATTTGGAATTTACTTATTATACCATTGGTTTCCTAAACCCCACACTTCCAGACCTACATATGCCAGGTGGGGATTGTACCACCAACGCTCAACTACACTAGAGCAGGTTCATGCTCTCAAAAATAAAGTACCATCATTAGTACGTGCGGATTATATTTAAAACATTTTTACTTACCCAAATTTCCAAACCGAACCAAACCCAATTTTTTGCCCATGCACATCCCTAAAACATACTCCATACACAAACATGCTAACATTGAAACACACAAATGCTGCACAGTGCTAAATTCGACTCTGCATGCATGGGAACATGGTATAGCCCCAGCTGTCAAAGCATTGTTGGAGTTGCACGACAAATGAGAAATCTACCTTTTGGCCACCCTTGCAATAGGGGGCCCAGAAAAATGAATGCACTAGAGCCCTCTCTACTTTACGTCCACCTCTGTGGTGGGGTGCGGGCTTGATTGCATGTCAAGGAGGTAAATCGGGGCAGAGCCAGCACAAGTCCTGGCCAATCAGCATCTACTCATAGAGATGCACTAAATCAATGCATCTCTATGAGGAAAGTTCAGTGTCTGCATGCAGAGGGTGGAGACAATGAATGGCAGTACTGCACAGTGTGCAGCACTGCCTCAGGAAGCACCTCTAGTAGCCATCTGAGGAGTGGCCAGTGGAGTTATCCCTAGGCTGTAATGTAAACACTGCATTTTCTCTGTTTTTTACAGTGTTTACTGCAAAAAGTCTGACGGGAATGATTTTACTCACCAGAACAAATGCAATAAGCTGTAGTTGTTCTAGTGACTATGGTGTCCCTTTAATCAATTCCCCATATGTATACATGTATTAGGGTACTAGGGCTAACATGTAATTATTATTGTTTAGTAAATTAAACATGTATTACTACATAATGCTTCCCTTAATTATATCTGGATTTATCTTCACTAATTATTTATTCAGGGCTGGATTAACATAGAGGCTGGTTGAGCTGAAGCTCCATGCTCCTGGAATAGGCTCACTGATTGAAAAACAAAAAACAACAACTTTTTTTTTACTACTCTTCACATGCTCTTGCTTTGCACAGAGGGAATTAGGTATTGGAATTTAGAATGGATGCAGGAATCAAAACTAGTGTGGAATGGCTGACTGTAAAATAGATAACCAAAAGCTGACTTTGCTCACTATGCAAATGCTCTTGCTGCTTCGGTCTCTCTACAGTGTGGCATGTTCCCTTTCTGTTTCACTCACTACATCCAGCTTTTTCTCTGTGCCAGACTGCTAAGAAATAGCTTCTGTCTGCTAGTAAGAATGGAAGGGAAGGAGTGGACAAGTGAGTGCTGGGAGACACATAGGGCACTGTCCCCACAAAGCTTAGAGTGAGCGCATCATTAGATATATTCACGCCAAGCACAGGGCGCTGAAACAGCACTGTCTACATAGTACGCCCTTAATTGGCAGGCGTGCGTCACCTTTACCCTTTCCATGAGGGTCTGTCCCTTTGGCCGGTGCTAATTACATAATTTGCGTCACTGGCACACCTCCCTATATCTCGCCCACCAGTGTCCGACTTTACAGGATAACGATGCTGGAGTCATAGATTTGGCTTAGAGATGAAAGTAAGAGATTAGCATAGGTATGTGTATTCCTATAAATGCATTCTGTGAGATTACCTCCTGCACCTCATCCACCAGATACAAGACACTTGGAAAGTATGAATGTTTTACTGTTTTCTAGATTCTATAATTTTGAGCACCGGGCAAATTAGGGTCTTAAGCCATCCTTCTATCTGAATCAAATTACTGTTCCGTGGAATCTCTGGACATATAATTTTTCATTTCTAAATTATTATTATTATTATGCCTTAAATACAATCTAGAGGAAGTTTAAATTAAAAGTATCATAAATCAGAATGTTTTATTGGTGTCAAACCATTTAATTTATAAGTAGTTCATATGTTATCTTCAGATAAACTCTAATTTTATTAAAGTTTTTTTTCTAATTATATTTTTTATCACTATCTACTTACCAATATTCCAGCAGGGCCTTTTAGTCCCGGAACTCCATTTTCACCCTACAAAGAAAAAATAAACAGAATTGCTTAATGGTTGGTGCTTGATTTAAAACACCTCTAGCTCCATTTACCATTCATGCCTAATGATGTAGTAAGGATATGTGTGATAATAATATTGTACAATGCATATATTAACCACACAAGAAATTTAAAAAACAAAAGCAAATGTAATTTATTATATTAATGTTTAGCAAACAAACGGAAATTAAAGGGACACTTATTGTAGTTGTTCTGGTGTCTATAACCTGTCCTTGCAGCTTTTTAATATAAACACTGCGTTTTCAAAGAAAAGGCATTGTTCAAATTGCTGCCTAGTTCACTCAGGTGGACACTAGAAGTGCTTCCTGTGTCAGTGCTGCACAATGTGCAGCACTGACATTCAGTGTCTCCACGATCTGCAAGGCAACGCTGAACGCTTCCCTTACAGATGATTTGATTAAATGAGGAGATTTTGCTGTGCATACACAATACCCTATAAAAGTGCTTTCATATGGGAACGCATTGGATTGACTGAAATCATCAAGATTGACTATCCCACGGAGGCTGGGCGAAGCAGCGCCAGCCACGATAGGACCAGTGCAGCGCTAGAAAAGGTATGTAAAATACTCCCTTATCTTCAGGAGTTAAACTATTCTCAAATGGTTTACCCCAAATTTGCCTCCAGCACTAATCTTAACTCCCCCCAGGTGGCATCTTGCTTCTGAAATCTCAGTGCGGAGTGCTGACGAGCAGGAGCACCACTGATTGGCTGAGAGTTGCCAGCTGACGCAGCCATTTGGAGTTTAGTGAATAACTGTTATGCAATTGTATTTCACAAGTTCTAGTGTGCAGCTTCGTGTTTTTAATTCTGTGATGGTACTTGAATAATTTGGGAGCAGGTTTGCTACACAGACACCATGACTGTACCGTCTAACATCGTGGAGACGCTAAAGCTAAAGCTATAGCTACCTATAGGTAAATGTTTCAGAACATAAGTTTGAATTTAAAATTATATATTTTTATAAAATATATATATATAATTATCCTAATATAGTTATTCAACGCAACTGATGCATGTTTAGCTAATAAAGAAAAGAAATGATAATACAGTTATTTTTGCATCTTGGAAACCAGAGAATATCTGAATGTACCTTTCCTGGTTCAACACTTTGTTAGTATGAAATGTTGGTTTTCCCATCATGAATCTCTATCTCCATCTAGTGGCTACAAACAAATATTATGCACACACATTACAGTGAAAGAAAAAAAGGACTCCCAAGGAGTGATATACCGTGATAACAGGCAATATTAAGATCCTACATCATAATACACAGGTCTGATCAAAAAATACAAAGCTTACAGTATCTAGTTAGTTACTAACATAATTATTCCACTTTAGTCTGTCCCACTATTGTAGATTAATATTTTATTGTAAAGTGCAGCAGAATAAGCTGGCACAATATAAATAGCAATAATAATAATACTGATCAACAGATAAGTAATAAAACAAATTTCAGCTAAACGGGTCCATATATCCAACAGAAATACTTACTCTGGCACCTGGAATTCCTCTAGGACCTCTAGGACCAGGTTCACCCACTACAGCATCACCCTACAAAAATAAAACCATATCAAATGTTAGAAGATTTAACCTCTAATCTGATTAGGTAAATGTCAGATCAGATATGTAATGATCATTTAAGGACAGTACTAGTTATCAGAGTTAAATAGTTTGTGATGTTCTAAAATGGACACTGATTCTAAAGTCTTATTGGGGAAAGGTGGCACAAACAGTGATATTTATCAAAGTTTCTGGGATTTTATAGGGATTTCAAATGGAAAACATAGCTGACTATCACAATTTTCACTTTTACTTAAAATTGTAACTGGAGGTGACTCCAAATAAGAAGCTTCGACAGATCAGAAACCAAGTGCCATGAACAAGGAACAACCAACTACATTTTATTAAAACAATAGCTATTTAGGGCTGGCCATAAGGAAGCACAGACCACCTTAGGGTGCACCAGTTCAGGGGAGGAGGGTGGGGAGGAAGGAGCAATGTTTGGGTGGCCAGCAGGAGTAGAGCACACAGCGATTCCCCTGCTGACAGTCACTTCATGTAGCGTGGTCATGCGGTCTGCTATAAAATATCCTATGTATCCTCTACCCAGCATGACAGGAAATGGTCACTAAGAGTAGCAAACAGCTTTCTGTTAGAGGATACAGAGGATATTTTATAGCAGACCGCATGACTATGCTACATGAAGTGACTGTCAGTAGGGGAAGGAAAAAAGAGACACAAAGAAGGGAAGGAAAAAAGAGACACAGACACACAGAGGGGTGGGGGAGACACAGATCTGGGTGGAAGAAACACACAAAGGGAAAGGATTAAAGAGACACACAAAAGGGGCTAAGGGAAGAGACACAAAAAAGGGCCTGGGAAAGGAAAAATAGACACACAAAGAAGCTGGGGGGGGGAGAAAGAGACACACAGAGGGGCTAAGGAGGGACAAAAGTGACCTAGAGAGGGTTGGACAGTGGGAAAAGGCACACACAGAGCTGCTGGGCTGCTGGGAAGTAGAGAAGGTGACACACAAAAGGGATTGGGGGAAAAAGTGACACACAAGAGCCTAGTGTTGAGAGACACTTAAATGTGCTGGAGGAAGGAAAGAGACACGCAAAGGTTCTGGGGGAGAAGGCGACACACACAAAGGTGTTGGAGGAGAAGTAGACACACAAAGGTATTGGGGGAAGAAAAACACAAAGGGTGGTCGGGGGGAGAACGAGACAAACAAAGGAGTTTTGGGGGGGAGGAAGAGACACCCAGAGGGGAAGGGGGAAGAGACATAAAAAGGAGCTTGAGGGAATAAAAGACACACAAAGGGGCCAGGGGTAATAAGAGACACAAAAAGGTTGGAGGGGGGGGGGGGGTGCTTGTTACTGTTTGTTACTTAATTATTAATGTTACATTATCAGTGATATCAGCTATACAAAATAATGAACCAAAAAAATAAATTACAAAAATGTAAAACAAGGTGTGTTGGCACTTCTCAACAAAGTTAAATAAAGGGTCTGTTTTACAAATAGGTAAAAAAAAAAGCACTATGTATTGTTCTTATATTTTATAGAAGTTTCTGCTAAACTTGAATTTTGAATATTGATATAGGTATTACCTGTGCACATTGTTTGAGAAAATAATGAAGACTGGAAAAAATGTCTGTGGTGCCTATATGTCTCATGCATAATGGACTTTTGAGTTCTGCAATGTCCTTGTGTATGGCCCTTGTATGTAAATCGTATAGGTTGCCTTTGTAATGGTGCAAGTGAGTTACAACATATGTATAGACCTATTAAAGAACTAGATAGTTATAAATCTTGAGTGTAGGTGCTAGATATATTTATTTGCTAAGAACCATACATTTATCACACTGTGGAAAACTCACACATAAATAGGTGAGTTATTGATTAAAATCAAACCGCTTATTTGTAAAAGAAGAAACACAATTATTTAAATCGTTACTCCAAGCACCATGACAACTTCAATGATTTTAAGTGGTCATCGTGCATTGAGTCTGGAAATGTTGCATGTTGATATGAAACGCTGCCTTAACCCCTTTGCTCCTGGATTTGTAACTGCTGGAACAAGAGTTAATTCTATGGATATTTCTATGCACAGACACTCATTCAATGGCTGAGAGTGATCAACTAGTACTCTCAGCCAATTTATGAGCGGCAGAATTAGCATCCAGCTTCTGAAGAAGCCGGATGCCACTAATCCAGTTTCAGAGGAGATCAGGCAAAACTGTTTACCCGATTACTGGGGGCCAGTGCCAGGGTCTCCTAGCATCATAACCCCAATAGTGGGCTATAGTAGCGAGGATGCTTGGTGTAACCCTTTAACATCATTAATATCATTACACATTAACATGCTTCTCACCTTCTCTCCCTTGATCCCTGATGGTCCAGGTTTACCCTACAATAAGATATAATTATTAATGACTCTCTTCTCAATCTATGGTATTTAGATGGAATTTTAGAGAATAAAAAGAAATACTAGACACACAAGGAAACACATGTATTGGATATTCAGTTCATTTTCAACCCATTAGTCACCACTGGTACCGTCTCTCAACTGAGCTAGAGTGCAAGCTGATCTCTGCACCATCACACTATGTGATAAGAATTTAGATCAGTCAGTTAAAAAATACATGGAAAAAAATAGACTAGTGTATACTCACATGATGTTCAGGTGAGCAACTTTACCTTATGATACTACTTGAATGACATACACATATCAGAACTAGTTAAACCCATCATTCGCAGAGAGTAAATCAGAAGCAGAAATATAGGACTAATATAGGATGGAAACTCTTTACCAATCCTTAGAAAATGGAAAAACAAAATCAAGGGAACAAGTGAGGTCAGATATCAGAAAGCACAATAAAAATAACCAAACCAATAACCAGAGAATGACCACACAGTAAGCAACACACTCTTTAGATGCCGGCCCTCATGCAGGCCTGGGGCCTGGGGCCTGGGGCCGAGGAGGCACCCTGTTCCGGATTAACACTTGTCCAAGTGAAGCAGCAGCTTTGCCACTCAGCGAAATAGGCTGAACTCGCTCTTGGGACTACCATCTGAGCATATTCCCTCTTCGGTAACAACTGAATTTAAGTGTTTTAAATGATATTCATCAAGTTTTCTTTTATGTCTTATGATTCTAATTTCTCTGCTTTTGTCTGTCTCTACGCTATAAGACCTACTACTGATGTGATAAAGTACCATACTGATAATGCTCCCAGGGGTGCAAGCGACTCCAATTAACAAGATGTCTAACACTTCTACATACATAGACTATCCAACGTGTCTAGGGCATACCTTTACCTCTGTGTAAACGAAGCAAATCATAGAGCCTGACTAGCCTGTTAGTGCCCTACAATGATTTATAGTACGTTAGCAAATCACTTAAGCACCAAAGCCTAGCAAGCGACCCATACTAATGGCATACCACTAAGTCCCACTGCTACGGCTAATGTTTCTATAACGCTAATGTTTTGTTATGCACAATGCCTCGCACTGAACTGCTCTTTCACCAGTAGTTACGTTCGTGTAAAGGGCAACAGCGATAAGCGACAATTAATATGTTATGCCTAAGGTCATGTTGGAATATTGGTTGGACATATCTGCTCTTAACCTAGCCTAACTTTACTCGATATAACCTGCCAGTTTCGACCTATAACTATGTTTATTAACATAAAATAGTGAAAATCTCGCATATGCCATGACACTGTAATTGCATGTAAACTCATGATGTGCTTGTTCTGTCGTTGTGGCATTACAGGTCTGTATGTTCATTTGTGCACTAAAGAAAATTAAAAATACAAATTTTAAAGTGTCGGCTACATTTCTGAACATTTTTTGAAACATCTATTTTCATTTTCTTTTCCTCGAACCTAATATTCACTTTGTGGAGCAGCATATTTATACCTCTTTTCCCACAGGCCCAGGAGCACCTGCTAACCCAGAACTTCCATTTTTTCCCTTTTTTCCTCGTTCACCCTAGATAAAAGAATAAATAAGCTATTATCACCATTATTTTCTTATTTATATTTAAGATATAAGTCAGTTTATATTATATTTTGAAAAAATACATTGAAAAATTCACGATATTTAGTAAAATAAAATGCCACTGGCAATGAAAATATTGCAAGGTTTTCCATTTTGGCACATTTACTCAAAACAATTGACCAGCAGATGTTCATAGAGGGCCACATCAGTCGAAACAGAATTAATAAGTATGTGTTGATCCAGTTGGGTTAATCTACCCAGTGGACCAAGTGTAAATAATGTAGAAGCACTGTCTTATGATGGTGTCAAACAGCTACTCTGTTTGGTTTAGGTAAAAAGTCTAAAACATGAGTAAGAGGATCCGAAAATAACCGTTATTACAAGGCTTGGGGTTTCGTAGCAACAGTAGAACTGATCAAAATGTTGGAGACTCCAAATGTTATATTAACAAAAGATGAAGAGAACAGTTTTATGTTGGTCATATTTTAAGCAGAGGATAACAGGATGCAGACAGCCAGTAAAATACACTAGAGGTATAGTAAGTGAAGGCAATATTTTCCATTTAAACGCATATTACAGTTAACGATATTAGGTGCTAAGTTACTATTTAGAATGATGTAAACATTTCTATCTGCTTTAGTTTTCATATTAAGTATGCTGTCTATTTTTTGTCTTATATTAAATTATTTAGAATTTACTTTATGCACATTTTACATCTAAGCTACATCATTGGCATTAAATTGCATGTTTTACTCACTGGTGGGCCCGGGGGGCCTAGCAGCCCAGTCAGACCTCTCTCCCCCTGGGAACCTGCAATACCTGGGTTACCCTGGATACCTTGGATTCCTTGGGCTCCTGTGGGTCCTTGATCTCCTGGCTCTCCCTGTGATGAAAAAATGCTCTATACATATATATAAAATACACAAGATCCAGCGAACTCACTCATCCACTATACAGCAACTTTAAAGCTTACAGATTTTTAGTAAAAAAAAACAAAAAAAACACATCTAAACTAGGCAAAAATATTGGGGGTTTATGATCATACATTGCATAAGCTTGTAGCACCCTTTTCTGCATGTTCAGGTGAGTGCAGCCCCCTGGTGTGTGTGTGTGTATATATATATATATATATATATATATATATATATATTATTATTATTATTATTGTTCAAGGGATAATATAATATTTACAGCAGAGACCCAATACACAAGTGAGAAGGTTATGAGCATAGCTCCTACAACCTATTATACTGGTTTATTTCAGTCTGTCAAGGTAACTAAGTTATGTTATATTTATTTTATAGTCAGTGTGTCTAGTGCTATGAAATGTATGAAAAGAATGTGTATCCTGTAGACCATACTGTCAGAGGTATTGTGGAAAATATATTAAATGTATATTGTAAAGTCACGGCTTAGCAGATGTGACTCCATTTTGTAACAGAGTGTAAAAACACACATTCATTGCATGACCAAACTGATTGGAATGTGGCTAATGTAAACAGTAATCTGAAATAAGGCATCTCTTACACTTAGAACTAAGTGTTTGGAACAAGAGGGGTTGAGAGTTTAAGCCCATACATGAATATATGTATTATTACATTACACATTATATATATACATTATTATTAAAACTAATATTAGCTGAATGTGTGTAAAAGACACACACACACACACACATATATATATATATATATATATATATATATATATCATATGACACATATTACTAATACAGATACACTTAGCTCCATACAATAGGACAGTGTAACTGAGAAAACCAGACACAGATTAGAATTACCAAGAAGAGATACTCCCTGCCAGTAATTTATTTTACTTTTCAAATTCAAGGGGACTTCTATAAGACCCCATTGTATGAGTGAGTTAAACCAAAGTCTAGATGCATAAATAGACTTTATGGCACAAAATGGAGACTGGTAATCTACTAAGAAGGACCACTACCCCCAGCCATAAAGATAAGAAAAGGTGACGTAATTTTCTCACAAATTTCGATTAACACCTTAGACAGTGGTAGTTGGAATTAGTAATGAAATTTATTGCGATGCAATAACACCATCTACTGATCAATGTCTATAAGACAATCAATAGAAAAATGTACACCCACCTAATCCCATTTGCCACTTTAAAAATATCCCATAACAAAGTCAAGATAAGAAATTCTTCAAAAATGACAATACGACCCTGTTAGGGGATTCAGATTCAGATTCAAGATTCAGATAATTGCAGATTCAAAAGCATCAGATCATCATCAGACCAGACAAAGGAACACACTTTGAACACACATTTACTCTGCTCTTCCCAACTGAATTCTGGGACTTTGTTACATTTCTTTGCTAGCCAGAACAACACTACTCTTGCTAACGTCCTACTCAATTTCCTTATCTTGACTATCTCACATTTACCATCCAGTTGATTATATCTCCAACCAACAAAATTATTTTCTGCCAAGAAAGCTGGTAAATATGCTAGTTTAGTTTAATTAAATTGTTTTTTTACTAAAAGCAGAAATATACCTGATAATAATGATCATATTTAAAAAATTTAAAATCATGTTTAGCTGAGGGAATTATATACATAATTAAAAACCTCAGACTGCAGCTGGGTCCAAAAATGTTAATCATAAAGTTGCTGGTAATTTGCCAAGTTTAGCATATCAACTATTATCCAGAGATATTGACTTATCTTTAATCAGAAACGTTAATTATCTTCAGCAGTTAAAATTAGAATTATTCTATTGGTTGTGTGAGAAACATTGTATGTTTTGTTTGCAATGTTTAATAGTTTAGTCTGTGAGAATTGTAGCCAGCAGTGAGTGAGTTAATTCTCTGTGTGCTGATTCTAATTGCCTGTCAGAATCTAGTGTTTATGACTTTGCGCTGCACTGTGTACAAAGCTCTGTGTTGCATTCTGGGTGTAATATATTTCTAAAAAAATGTATAAAGAACGGTATATGCAGTGATAACACCACATAATAATAAATAAATAAATAAATAAATAAAAAAGGGGGGGGGGGTAGCAGCTCCACACCCACTCTAGCGACTTGATGAGTTATACACTCAGAAATGGAAACTAGGGTGTGTGCGCTTAAAGATATAAAACTAAATAAATGATATAAGAATTATCAAAAAACATTCATTAATTAGGTAATAAATAAATAAGCAGGGGGCTGATTCCGATCACCACTGTTATATCTTAGCCGGACAATTAAATACAAATGTATCACAAAACAGAATAACAAAATATAAATGACACTAAATGTATCCACTGACTAACTACACTATTTGGCCGTGAAGGTGGAATGACCTCAATATGAAAAATATATAAAGGTCCGATCACTAGTGAAGGTAGGGTGGATACAACAAAGCAAAAAAAAATTTACCAATAAACACAATAATAATACCTCTGACAGGAGCTACCTCTCCTGCAGCTTCTGTCAGCTCTCTCCTCCTCCTCGCCGTCCGTTCAGCACCTCGGTCAGCTCCCAGTGCACCTCGGTCAGCTCTCGCGAGACTTACAGTGTGAGCTGATAGAGGAGCTTACAGTGTGAGCTGATAGAGGAGCTGACTAAGTAAACTCTCTGACAGCCCCCTCCTCCCCCCCCCACTTAACTACCAATGCCACTAGACCACCAGGGAAGGAGCCCCCTCACTGCTATGTATAAAGCAGGGAGGGGGGACGAAAAAAAAATATTACAAATAAAATAAAAAATAAATATTAAAATAATAAAAAAAAATAATACAAATTAATCATAAAAATATATTAAAATAATAAAAAATAAATAAAAAATTGCCCACTCCCCACCAAGGCTCTGCAACACACACACACACACACACACACACACACTGCACACATACTCATACACACATACACACACGCACACACACACACACACTGCACTCATACATACACACACACACTGCACTCATACATACACACACACGCTGCATTCATACACACACGCTGCATTCATACACACACGCTGCATGCATACACACACTGCATGCATACACACACACACACACGCTGCACTCATACACACACGCTGCACTCATACACACACGCTGCACTCATACACACACGGTAAATAAATATTCAATTAATATAATTTTTTTAGGATCTAATTTTATTTAGAAATTTACCAGTAGCTGCTGCATTTCCCACCCTAGTCTTATACTCGAGTCAATAAGTTTGCCCAGTTTTTTGGGGTAAAATTAGGGGCCTCGGCTTATATTCGGGTCGGCTTATACTCGACTATATACGGTATCTCTGACCTCGGTGTGGGCCCCCACCTGAGGTAAATATAACCAGAAAATAAATGAATGAAATATAAATAAATATAAAACAGAAGACAAGAAACAATAATAATAAATAAATAAAATAAAATGAAAAAACAGTAAATGTCCAGAAGTCCTCCCTGGGTAGGCAGAATAAAGGTGCTGTCGGGCGGATCAAAAAGCAACCAGATAAACCCTCGTCAAGGGAACTCCAACTCCCTCACACCGCGGTCGGGATCTTCAAAAAAGACCACAGTGGAGGTGAAGCAGGGAAGATGAACAAATAGGTGCAGAGTGATACAGCAACCGCCCAGACAGCAGCCAATAAATAAAAACCGCGGTCGGTATCTTCAAAAAAGACCGCGGTATTCAGCCAAAGATGAAGACAGGACGTCAAACCCAGGGGAAATGGAGAGAAAGGAACAGCCAACAGCCCACAGATCGACGCGTTTCGTCCCAAACTGTGGGACTTTATCAAGATCAGTACGTGTACGTAGATCACCACCCATGGTTTAAATACCTGCTCAAAATAAAACCAGCAGGTGAACCCCGGAGTGGATAATTATAGGTAATCAAACTAAATCAGTGGAACCTGTTAAACATAGAACATGTACTGATGGTATATATAATACTGACAGTTTAACAAACAAGTAAACAAAAGTTTAGCAAATTAGTTCCACACAATCTGGTTTAATATTAACATATAAAACTCCTTTAAAATTAAACACATAATATAAAAGAAATTTATAATAATTTCTATTAGACAGGAAAAAATCCAGGTCAGAGGAAAAAAACATCTACATACAAAAAGGGTGCAGTGCAGATGCCCCCTATATTATTGTTGCATCTCGGTAATGCAGCTACATATATTTCTTAAGCAGATCAACTAAATATAAAAAAAAGGGAACTCAAACTAAAAAAGTTCTAGCTCCTCATTTAGGCCATTAGGTGTGAGGGAGTCTAATCTAAAAATCCATAAGGATTCAGCCCTGGTAAGGTGTCTTCCTAATAGCAAGATCCCTAGTGGGAGGTATAAACTCTATTCCCATCACTTTAATAGATGCCGGGTCACTATTATGAAACAACTCAAAATGTTGTGCAACCGAAGATCTCCTATCTTTGTTCAATATGGCCAGTCTATGCTCTCTAAATCTAAATTTCAGAGGTCTGGTGGTCTGTCCTACATAATGCTGATTACACGGACAAATCAAAAGGTATACAACAAAGGGGGTACAGCATGTAATCCTATGGGTAACCACAAAAGTTTCTTCTCCCCTATATGATTTAAAAGTGGACATATTGTGACAAATATACCCACAGGTCAAACATCTACTCCGCCCACAACGCATATTGTTAACACCATTTTTACTAGTAGTTTGCCCCTCCACATTGTCCCTTAGTTTAGAGGGGGCTAATATATTTTTCAGGTTAGGGGCTCTCCTAAAGGTAATTTCCGGAAGTTCTGAAATGCTAAAACAAAGTAAAGGGTCCTTTCTAAGGATAGGCCAGTATTTATAAAAGACACTAATAATGTCATCATAACATTTGTTGAAAACCGTAGTAAAGACTGGCGAAGTCTCCACTCCCACATCCTTAGTACTGATATTGTGTTTAGCTCTCCTCTTTTGTGGACAATTATACTCATCCAAAAGGTTAAGGATAAGTTCGTGATTACTAGTATGTGACACCCTAATCAAGTGTGACTCCTGATCATGTGGCCTTACCCTATTCTTTAAACGGCCTGACGGAGCCTTTCTAGTGCCCCTGCCCTCAAATAAGCCCGTCTGATCTGTTCAGCAGGATACGCTTTTTCTATAAAGCGACGGCATAATAAGAGTGACTCTCTCTCATAGTCCAAAAGGGAAGAACAATTACGCCTTAACCTGAAAAATTGGCCAGAAGGGATATTTTGGATCCAAGTGGGATGATGGCCACTGTCAGCATGGAGATACCCATTAACGTCAACACTCTTTTGGAAGGTCCTGGTTAGAACTCTCCCCTGAAAACCTGTCAGAGTGAGATCAAGGAAATCAATGGTGGACAAATGTCTATGATAGGTGAAGGTAAGACCCCATAGATTATCATTTAAATAGGAGATGAAATCTTCTAATTCTTCCCAACCTCCCTTCCAAATAATAAGGATGTCGTCGATGAACCTGCGATAGAAGGCGAGTCGCCCCATCCAATGCGAATTCTACAAAATCATGGTGCTCTCCCAGAGGCCCATGAACAAATTGGCATAGGATGGGGCGAAACTCGCCCCCATCGCAGTCCCCTTGGTTTGTAAATAAATAACCTCCTCAAATTCAAAATAATTATGTTTTAGAATAAATTCCGTGAATTTCAAAATAAAATCAGCCTGTATTTCCGGTAATAAAGGATCAGATGAGAGATAATGTGAAATAGCTCTGAGGCCAAGTGCATGATCAATATTAGTGTAGAGTGAAACTACATCAATGGTGGCCCAACAGTAATAATCTTGCCACTCAACCTCCTCTATAAGAGACAGGACATGACCTGTATCCTTGATAAAGGAAGGTAGATGCGGAACATAACTCTGAAGGTGGAAATCGACCCATTTAGAAATGGGAGCTATAAGGGAACCTATACCAGAAATGATGGGACGACCAGGCGGTCGAGTTAAGGATTTATGGACCTTAGGCAGATGGTAAAAAATGGGTAAGTTACACTGTGCGGCCAAAAAAAAACCCCTTTCCTTGTTATCTATACATCCACTAGAGAAAGCTAATTCTATAAGGACTCTCAACTCCTTTTCATATAGCTTCGTAGGGTCACTCTTTAAAACCTGATAATATTCTCTATTACCCAAAATATTCAATGCTTCCTCAATATAATCCTTCCTATTTAACAAAACAATTCCGCCTCCCTTATCTGCCCCTTTGATAATAAGATCAGGGTTATTCTTAAGACTCTTGATGGCTGATAGTTCCTGCTGGTTAAGATTATTAGAACTATTTTTCAATTTGTTTATAGCGCCACAGCGCAAGCATAAATCCTTAAACTCTTTCAAGACTAAATCATAAAACAATTGGATAAACTGTCCCTTATCAGCCTGTGGATAGAAAGTAGAGGGGGCCTTTAACCCCGATGAGATGTTGGCTTCAACATTAGTAATATATTTCTAAAGCAGAAATCTGAAGGTTTAATATAACATTGCTGAAATCCGTATCTATAAAATAACTGTTAATAAAATTCAAGAGAAATTATCTGTAATATTGCATGTAACTCCTTTGGAAATTAATCAAACTTTATGTTGCTGGATACTATTGCTAGTAAGCTAATTGATTATTCATTAACAGTACTAAAACCTGTACTTGTATTATTAATTATTTATCGCAATAAATTATATATTTTAAATTGGCTGTAATTAATTCATTAATGAACTAATAATTGGGTTTAGTACAGTTCCTGACTAAATTATCTTCCAGGCACAGATGAGGGATTATCTTGTTTTATGTGGGAGTGTCCTGGACCTGAGAGCTAATGTAATAAGTTTTTGCTGTAGTCTGCTCTCAGGTCAAGTGGGGAATGCCCCTGGAATATTTAACCGGAAACCTCTTTCATGGGGACATGCATAAAAGGCCAATTGTGGCTGCCATTAAACAGAACACTTTACCCCTGCATGAAGTCTAGGCTCATGTTTGGGGGATTGGAGAGCTTTATTCACTCTTGGGATTGCTATAATCACTATTCTTCCTTGGATTACAACACTTGCTCTGCTTTGCTCTGTGGGCTAGGAGAGGTCTACTCACTGGAAGCTGGATTCTGGTCTTGGGTCCAGGGTGAGTGGAGGACAGCGAGACCCCAACCAAGCTGCGGCGGTTTGTTGGGTTTGCGGTGGTTATGGTGCATGAATTGCGTATGACAGCTTCACTCTCAATTATAAAATATAATTTTTACCACAAAACAATACAAAGTATTACGAATTTTCTTGTAAAATATGATGTATGTCAACATCATCAAAAATGCTTACAATACACAAACACAATGTAATCATGTGCTCTATTTGTGAAACCAAATTAATCCTTGGTGGATGTTTGCAAAATTGTGAATTTGTTTAGTCTTTAATTAGTGCCCATACAGCTCTCTTTTCCAAATATAAATACATTTAATTAAACCTCCACCACTCCACTATTTCTATTATATTCAGTTACAAAGCTTCCCCTTGCACCATTTGCTTTATAGTTTGGCATTAACGTTTGGTAGCTCAATTCTTCTTTTGAGTACAGCTCCCTGTGCCAATGCAAATAGGCATGAATATTATTTTAAATTAAAATGTAGTATATTATATTACAAACTATTTGCTCAATGTCGATATGCTATGGTACATCACTATGGTATAACACATTAAGCTCCATTTTAAACCCAGTGCAGATAATGTAAGGAAACTATTATTCCTGATTTCCAGGTGGTGATATCAAATCAGAAACCAAAGTTCAAACTACAGTGTTCACATTGTCTAATCCGATGTAGACCTTTTGATGTATAAACTCACTTCAATAGTTTGATATTGCATGCTGTCCTATGTAGGTAGTTGCATAAAACACACATACTACTCCCAATGATGCTGGAATAGGATTTTAGATTTCTATGGTATAATATAATTTTACCTTATATCCAGGAGGTCCAGCTTGACCCACTGGGCCTCTGTGTCCCACACCAGGCTCCCCCTGCATGAAAATAAATGGCATGTTAGGTGTAAGCATGTTGGTAGACTCATGAGTACATGGACATGTCTTGTGGATGGATTTAGTTAGCTTCACCTCTTTCTCTCTTTAAATTCCAAATTAGGGTTAACGCCTTCACTGCCCTACGAATTTACTTTATATTAGGCTTCCACTTTGTTAATTTTCTAAAATGTCTTGTGGATGGATTTAGGTAGCTTCACTGCTATGAAAACATGGATAATTTACAAGCAGTGTGTAACTAGTCTACTGAAAACATGTTGATATTTTATTTAATTTAAATATTGATGCAAGCTTGTGAGGTCTGCACATTCACTTTATGGAGTTGCACCACTTTACAACTCCAATGTACTTCTGTAATAAAGAAATTACAGAAGGACTATAAACTTAAAGTTAAAAAAAGAGGAGGTGATATATATATATATATATATATATATATATTATTCTTGCAGTTCTTGTTACAGTGTCTCTCCAGCCATTGAATTACACAGCTCAGTCACAACATTAAAACCACCTGCCTAATATCGTGCAGGTCCCCCTCATGCTGCCAAAACAGCTCTGATGTGTCGAGGCATGGACTCCACAAGACCTCTGAATGTAACCATTTTTCGGTGTGACAGGGTGCATTATCCTGCTGAAAGTGGCCACTGCCATCGGGGAACACTACTGCCATGAAGGGGTGTATGTGGTCTGCAACAATCTCTAGCAGGTGGTACATATAAAAAAAAAACATCCACATGAATGTCAGGACCCAGGGTTTTCCAGGAGAACATTGTAAAGAGCATAACACTGACTTTGCCGGCCTGTCTTCTTTCCATAGGGCATCCTTCATACACCTGGTCTAAAAGAAAACATGATTCATCAGACCAGGAAACCTTCTTCCATTGCTCCATGGTTCAGTTCTGACACTCACGTCACATTTGAAGGTGCTTTCAGCAGTGGACAGGGGCCAACATGGGCACTCTAAGCGATCTGCAGCAACTCAGTCCCATATGTAGCAAACTGCTGTGCACTATGTGTTCTGAAACCTTTTTTATCTTGGACAGCATTATGTTTTTCAGCAATTTGAGCTACAGTAGCTCTTCTGTGTGATTTAACCAGATGGGCTGTCCTTCCCTTCTAACATACATCAATGAGCCGGTTAACCAAAACATGACAAAGGTTCATGTAAGAGCAGAAACGGTGTCACTATATTATATTTTGTTCCCAAACAAAAAGGCTGCCTCTTGAGAAACCCATTTGGTGTGCCTGGACTTTGTGCATTTTTTGTTTTTTTGAGGAAAACAGAGTCAGAGTACAAGCCAGGAGTCAATAGCCATAAACAATTATAAATAAACTAACATGCGCTTGGTTACAATAAACCACGACATGATGCTGCTCAGAACATGGACTGAGCTTATATAGTATATGTAGAAATAATTTATGCCAGCGTAATTAAAATGACACCATAATGTATGCAACTAATATCCAGTAATAATTCAGGTCCACCGTCATTCTTGGCATAAGAATGACTCCTGGTAGAGTGGTCTAAGTCAAACAAAATGCTGAAATTTTGCAAGGCATCACATGTGCCACAGTGTCACTGGAATGTTGCAGGCTAAGCAGGTAAAGTTGCATGGGGGCTGTAAAGCCGGTGGAGTCAGTGAAGGCTGCTTTCCTGCACTGTGTGCACTGACCAGCCTATTTACTGACGCCCTATGTCTGGACTGCTAAATGCCAGAAGTTTTGTAATAAGGAACAGAGAGAAAGATTCCTCATACATACATAATAATGGCCTGATCCTGGACCTTGTGAGAATCAAGCTACCAGCTATCCAGGATATAGTGAGATATAGTCAGGACTTGGACATACTTCTCTATTGCAGGATTGGCCAGTCCAAATTGCAAAGTATTAATGGGTCAGAAAGGGCTTGTGTACGAGTACTTAGAGACCCCTGCACTAGAACATAACTTGAGAGACACACTTAAAATTTGTGTAACCTATTCTTTGACTCAGGTCTAAATTTTTGATTTGTTTGATGCAGCAATCTGTCTCATTATGTTTAGTTTTCTTCTATTTCTTTGGTTTGAAATTTGTTACTTTATGTTTGCGTCTTTAAGTATGTTGTATAAACCTCAGATTTCGTGGTTGACGTGTACTCACTACAAAGTATCTGGCTTTTTCAAATGTCGAATTTTAGCCACATGGTTCAAGATTGCTAAATGTACAAACACTCATTTATCAATCTAAACACACTTGAATAAAATCGAAAAAAAAATCAAAGTGAAAAGAAAAATGTTTGTGATTCTTTTTGTAATTCATCACAGTGAAAATAAGAGGTCCAAGAATATATATTCATTAACAAGGAATTGTTACCTTTTGCCCTTTTTCACCAAGGTCACCCTTCTCTCCCTGGAAAGTAGAGAATGGTGGAAATGAGTCTGTGAATAGTGAATAATAGTATATTTCTGTGTTTTTTTCTAGAGTATGAGATTGTCTTGATTTGTCAAGTTACTTCCTAGTGAGGGCATACCTCAAAGCTGATAATGTAATGTGTGAGGTTTTGCACAAAATTAAGGGACATCAATAGTAATCATTTCCTTTTATTTTCTTATTTTAGATTGGTTGTTTTTTCATACTTTTTCAACATGATGCAGTTTGAGCCTGGAGTCCCTTTTAAAGGGACACACTTAGCGCCACAAGCATTAAAACTTGGTTGTTAAAGTTCTAGGAAGCTTTCCATGAAAACAGCCCTTTTAAATACATGCTGTCTCTAATGCTTTTCACATTCCGTCCTACAGATGTTGGTTTAATTTAACTTGTCTACATAGGAAAATCATGGAATTTAAATAAGTGAACATATGTAGTACTGCAGGAAACAAGTTATTGGCCCAAATTTTAAAAAATATGGTACAAGTGGCATAACTTGAGCCTAACCCTTATTGGCAGCTTATAACTGTATCACATCCATATTAAACTGTTATTTTTTTTTTAAAGGTACAGTATGTGCTGTTTATTGATCAGAACTCACCTTTTGCCCGGCAGTGCCAGGTTCACCAGGCTCCCCAGGTTCACCCTGAAATAAAACAAACAATCCATTAAACATTACATTCCTAGCTTGATGACAGTACGTTTTAAAGGTTCCTCAAAGAGGCACCAACATAGAACCTCAAATATATACCTTTTCTCCCCTGTCCCTATGGGCTCCCGAGCGTTTTTTCCCATCCTGTGAATAAGATTCAGATTAACAAATAAATCATATAAAATAAAAAAATATTGAGGAAAGCTGTTTGCCATTGATATGTAAAAATCCAGCTGTATTAAACTAAATTTTATTTTTGACTGCATCATTTTTGATGATTGAAATTGTTTTGTCATGACAAGCATTTCTATAAGTATTAGTTTTAAAGTAGAAATCCTATCAAACAGTTAAGCGGTATTAAGGGGAAAAAACAAAACACATTTAGCTACTCTGGCCGCTAATAAAAACTTGTACATGTAGTAACAGTGGGACATGAACATATACTACAACAATGGAACCAGTAAGATATTCCCCCATCATCTCTCTTCTTAACTAAACTTCATTATCTCTTTAAAAATGGATCGGATATACACCTTCAATAACAAAAAGTTCATCAAAAAGTAAATTTCTATATGGAAACATTATAACCCTACCCTTCCAGTCTACAAAAACCCTAGAGTACACTTCCTGGCACTCTGCAAAAATAGTGGCCAGCTGCAATTCAATAAGTATAGAAACCTAATAACATATGTTATTGGTTCCAGAGATGAGACATATTTGTTTGATTTTGTTGAATGTTGTTTTTTTTTTCATTACTTGATGAGCCGGATATCTAGGATTCTGCTAATATGATTCTGGTTGGGTGTTGACATTCTTTAGACCAGCCATGATGGAGGGGGAAATGCCTTTATTGTATCATAAATCTTGGCATATGTATAGCAACATAGGTCCTTTTCTATTTAACAGTACAGTTCCTCTAACACAGTGCTATAAATATATGCATATTTAAAAAATAAAATAAAATAAATGATAATTGCATGTTTGCTCCAATATTTAATTGGCCTTCATTCTTTATTTTACAACAGATTGTCACTAACCTTGTGGTTTTTGGAATGCTCAGCATGTATACTTTCTTCATTCGGCCGTTGGTTCTAAAATAAAGTACATTCTCAGGGAGACAATTCACATCAATATACCTTATTGCACGCTACGTGAATGTAACATATATGCAAGATGCAATATTTAGGCCAAAGTAGCCAAGCTAGATATCTAGCCGAGTTGGAGAATCTTTCCGATCTAACAATTTTGACCTAAAGTATAGGGTGGGCCAAAATTCAGAGTAGGGTTTGAGGAATAAATAACTTGTTTCTTTATTAACCAATTTTAATTTTATTACATACAATAAATGCTTAATGTAGGGAGATTTGTTTGACTAGGTATGGTAGATTACATCTTTTATGAGCTCCATTTGCTGCTTCGCAAAGCCAGGCTCTTTTGTTTGTAATGTTCATTACATTAGTTAATGTTTGAGGCTCTAGCGCTCAAATTTCTGCACGGATATTCTCCTTGAGCTGCTTAAATGTATGTGGTTTGTTCACATATACCCAATATTCTTAACAATCAGAATATATCAATAATTCAAATAACGGTCAGTGACCAGTAAATGGATAATACCCCTAATACCCCTAATGATATCTATGATTTAATCTGCAGCAAAAATATTCTAATATATCTCATGAAAGTATATTAATAAAAAATATTCCGTCATGATTCCCTTTTATTTCTGATGTTGTGTCCTTAAGGGGTTAAAGCTTTATTCCAATGCATTTAAATGTTGCCTGTCTGTTGACAACTGATGTGGATGCCATGTGTTTTGACCCAGCTTTCTAATGTTAATTCAGTATTTGTTTTCTCCAATTTATGCATTGATATTTCCCTTTTTTCCAGGGTCCACAATTGATGTGTGTTTGGCTGAAATGTTGTTTGAGGTGCTGGGTGTTTTACACGCTACATGCATGTTCTCACTCCATTTTCACTTTACCTTTCTTCTTGCTTTTCCTTGTGCCCCTGGGTAAGACTTGTGGAAAGATAAAGGCAGCATAATTAATATAAAGACAAAGAAAATCATGTTCATTATGTGCAATGATAAGACAAAAGATTTGACAGGCTGGCATCTATGATCACAGACAATTCTATCACTGATACCAGCATAGCTGTATTGTTGTGCTTAATTTCTACTCAACAGCCAGAGCTGAATATAGTGCTGGTCTTAGAACCATTATGTATTACTTTATCTTTTTATTGTATATGTCTTTTAAAAAAAAATACTTACTTTTAGTTTGATATAAAAATAAACAAACTTATTAAACATAACTTAATTTAGTTCTGATCATAGTTGAGAACTTGACAAATGAAATAATCATCTTACTAGGAAAATGAACGTACTCCCCGATTAGGTTTATTAAAAAAATGCTTTCATTCCTTTAAATCAACATTTTCCTCGGTACAATGGGAGGAGCAGGAAGTGACATACAGTGACAGAATGCATTGGGCTATCAATGCTCACACCTGTTTTACCCAGCTGCATGTTTATTAAACATTTCTTTTCATCGGGAATCTCGATTTTTTTCCTTTTTCATTGAATGCAAGCCAAGGAGCTATATGTTATATGCTGTACTCTCCCCTCATAGTCCCAGGTTTAAATGTTGGTTGCTGAGTGCCTGAGTAGAAAGGATCTTTCTACTCTTCTATGTTTGGCCCTATCCCTTTAAGCCATTGATTGACCCCCTTCTATGTTGGCCCTATAGTGTGAGATCTCTAGGCAAGGGAAACTGAAAAGTATGACTATAACTGTTGAGTCTATACATACAAAAGCATTCAAAGACTTCTCACCGTGGGAATGGGTTCATCAGCCATTCTTCTAACCCGAAGTTTCTTTACTTCTTCTGTTAAATTAAATGGTTCCACTCTGATCTGCTTAAAATATAATCAAAACCAGCATTAACATGAAAGGTACCTATTAAAACCCATTTAACCAAAATAAAATAGTTTGTTTTGTTTTGTTTTGTTCTCAAGCCCATTCACCAAGTTATTTTAATTAAAAAAATAATAACATTGCATTATTTTTAAACAAAGAATGCACAGCTTGCATGTATTATAGCATGACACCAAAATAACTGTTTAAGGTTTAGGTTTTAAAATATGCACTTTTGTACAATTTTCCTGTATTTGCCCTCGATTATAGAAATATGAATATAGAATTATAAAGGTTACAGATTGTGCGATATCCTTTTTCTTGCCTTAAAGTAAATTTGCAGAGATGCATGAGGTAAAGCATTGATCCATGGAAAAAAGCATTAGCATGGTGAAAAGTGTACTGGGGCAATGGGAAAAAGGGAAATGGGTTATACTATATATGTCCTATACTTCATTTTGCATTGCTTTGCAAATGCAATTCCATGCATAATAAACGTGGTTTGGAGGTATTATTTCATAAGAACAAACACACCCTCATCCAATTGATCTCTAGTTGATGCCATGCCTCTTGATGCAATGTCATTCAATGACATCAGTGTCCAGAGTCAACATGGCTGCCATAGGGTAAGGACACCTCTGCTCCTAAGGACCAAGTTAGATTTAACGATTAGGTGAGGCCCTGAGAGAAGGTTAGTATGTGAATATATGATGGGTAATGGTTAATTTAAATGACATATGCTAACTTACTTTTAAGCATGCATTTAGAGCTACTAGTCCTCTTTTTTGTAAAAAGTAAGACATATTTACCAAGAATAAAATTAGAAAAGTTATAGACTAAGTATTAGCAGTTTAAATGTAATACTCTACTAATGCTTTGGGTTAAATTTTCCATATATCCTTCAACGCTCATTTATTTGTACAGCTGTATACACATTAGTTTTAGCCTAGCTTTGATGGGGTAAAGGTTTAATTGTATGTTAGTATACACTCTATGGGTTACAAACTTAGCATTGATTGGTTTAGGGTTTAAGTATATAGCCCCATATACTCTATACCCTGAATGCATTGGTGTGTGAACCCGCAGAAGCTGGATGCCGATCCTGCCAGCAATTCATTTGTTCAGAGCATTGACTGAGCGTTTCCCCCAATGAATGACCTTCTATGCAAACCATATGCACAGAATATAAATTAGCCATCCAGATACTATTGCTTTGGGCTGGCTAATGAAGCAGTTGAGGGTGGAGTTACAGATTTCAAGCACCACGGCCACTTCCAATCACTAAAGTGGATATTGTGTTTGGAGTAACCCCTTAAGTATACAACGGTATATACTCAAAACTCTATACTCAGCTAGTCAATGCTAAGCTTAGCATTGACTGGTTGAGGGTTTAAATACATAGTTTAATACATTCTATAAGTCCCAAACTTACTTAGCATTGATTAGTTCAGGGTTGGATTAAAATATTGTCTGATGGAGCTGAAAATCTAAATACATACACATACACACACACACACACATACATATATATATATATATATACATATATATATATATATATAGTACTGTGCAAAAGTCTTAGGCCACCATTAGCAGTGGTATAATGACCATTTATAATTATTTCTCAGTCTCTTTATTAGAATACAATCAGAAAATACAGGAAATTTGTATGCAGTATGTCTGCAAGGATACTCAAGATATGGTATTCAAGCTGTTGTAAAGAAATTTGAAGAATCTGGACAGTTTCCAAATCTGATGAGAAGTATCTGAGTTTCTTCTTTGAGAGACCGGAACAGCTTCATCAGGAAGCCAAGTTGACCACTCTATAGTCCGAAGAAGTTTAATCAGGAATGGTCTTTGTGGAAGGGTATGCATTCCAATATTTTCATATATTAGCCTTTTCTCTCTGTTCCCCTTCCAAAAAAATGGTCTCTTGGCTGCTACCCATCCACAAAGACCATTCCTGATCAAACTTTTTCAGACTGTAAAATGGTCAACTTGGCATCCTGATGATGCTGCCAGTTGCAAACACTCTATGGGTTCCACGTCTAAAACTGGTTTGTTGATAGTTTGTGCATTATTCCTTTTTTGCCAGCTGGAGGTTTTTTATTTTTTCAGTGTTCCCTCAAAATCTGTCAGGGTACCTGTAGTCTCTACCTCTGATAAGAGGAGAGACTTAGACGTTTCCCCGTTCAGAAGGGCTGTTTCCTCCGTTCCTCGCGGTTCCTCCGGTCGGTTACACGCCGGCCGCGAGGGATCCACGCCCTTTTATGATGTGACGCTCAGTAGCCGACGTCATGACGCCAAGCCTGCTCGACCTGTCACTCAAACCCTGAACACGAACCAGGACTCGTCGGGGGTGTGATTACCTCCTAGAACCGGGGTATTTAATAGAGCTTCCCGCATTTGCTCATTGCCCTGTCGTGGTTCTAGCCAGTCTAGTCACTCAGTGCTCTTGTATGTCTATTGTCTCTTTGGTTCTGACCCGGCTTGTTTGTATTACTCTGCTTATCTCTGTTATCCTTTGACCCGGCTTGTCTCTCGCTTACCTGTCTTCTCGTTCCCTCGACCTCGGCTTGTCTCTGACCATTCTCTACTTACTCCTTACGTTAAGTCCGGCCATTCTAAGGTCCGGTATACGTACCTACTACACTTTGTACTCTGCGTGTTGGATTCCTGTCCCGATCCTGACATTACGACAGGGCCAATGGATCCTGCAGGTACAAGTAGTCAGCTTGGTCCTTCCGATCCTAGGTTTGACGCCATGGAACATAGAATGGATCAGATGGCCTTAGCGCTACAGGCGTTATTATCTCGTCCTAATAATCCACCAGAAGAGATGCGTAATAATTCTATCTCTCCTGTAAGTTCAGGTTTAGAGGTAGCCACTGTAGGTGCCTCCTCCCGTATTACCCCACCTGTACGTTATGGTGGTTCTCCGGAGAAGTGTCGAGGTTTTTTAAACCAAATCAGTACCCACTTCGAATTACAACCCCGTTCCTATCCTACAGATAGGGCGAAGGTCGGATTTATTATCACCTTACTGTCAGGATCGGGACAGGGATCCAACACGCAGAGTACAGACAGTAGAAAGGTACGTATACCGGACCTTAGAATGGCCGGACTAACGTACGGAGATAGAGAGAATGGTCAAAGACAAGCCGAGGTCGAGGGAACGAGAAGACAGGTAAGCGAGGAACAAGCCGAGTCAAAGGGTAACAGAGATAAGCAGATTAATACAAACAAGCCGGGTTGGAACCAAAAGGATAACTGGAATACAAGAGCGCTGAGTGACTAGACAGGCTAGAACCACGACAGGGCAATGAGCAAATGGAAGAAGCACTGTTAAATACCCTGGCTCAGGAGAGTAGACACGCCTCCGACGAGTCCTGATTAGTTTCCAGACAATTGAGTGACAGGTCGGTCCGGGTTGGCGTCATGACGTCGACTGCTGGGCGTCGTGTTACAAAAGGAAGTGGATCCCTCGCGGCCGGCGTGTAAATGACCGGGAGGACCGCGAGGGACGGAGGAAACAGCCCTTCTGGACGGATAAACTCTCTCAGAGGTAGAGACTTCAGGTACCCTGACACTTACTCGTTGAGAAAGCTCTGAGATGGGCCAATCCGTTGTGGGAAAACGATAACCCGTTAGTATATATTTATAATGCCTTTGTAGCTGCTTTTAGAAGAACTTTTGACCCCCCTGGTAGAAAGGTCAATGCAGCCAGATTACTGTTGCGCCTTAGACAAGATAACCGAACACTTGTGGATTATGCACTAGAGTTCAGGTCCGTGGCGGCAGAAGTTAAGTGGAATGAACAGGCTTATATAGACGTATTTTTAAACGCATTATCAGATGTAATACTTGATGAGGTTGCTACTAGAGAGCTTCCTGAGAATTTGGAGGATTTAATTTCTTTTATCTCTCACATTGATGAACGCTTAAGAGAGAGGCAGAACACTCGAGATAGAACCTGTAGACCTTCCTTCAAACTAGCTCCCTCATTTCTAAGTCCTGAGACCAAAACCTTACCTTTTCCAGAACCTATGCAGATAGGCAATACTCATCTCTCAGAAGAGGAGAGACAGTACAGGAGAAGGGGGGGGCTGTGTATGTACTGTGGAGTCAGAGGTCACTTACGCCTAAATTGTCCTAACCGATCGGGAAACGCTCACACCTAAGTTTCTCTAGAGGACAGGCCTTGGGTGTTTCTATTTTGTCCTCTACTCATAATTATAAAGATCATAGGCTTCTGCTACCCGTTTCCTTAACTTGGGAGAGGGGAGTAGTAGAGACTGTGGCATTGATAGATTCCGGAGCTGCTGAGAGCTTTATCGACCAAGTTTTTGTCACTAAACACACTATTCCATCTCAGTTAAGGGAGACGCCCTTGGCCGTTGAGGCCATAGATGGTAGACCTTTAGTTGAGCCTGTGATTTTTCGTGAAACCATACCCGTTAACTTAACTGTTGGTATTTTACACGAGGAAGACATATCTCTGTTACTCATTTCATCTCCTTCTGTTCCCATAGTCCTGGGGTATTCTTGGCTAAAGAGACATAACTCTATTATTGATTGGGAATTAGGGGAGATAATCTCATGGGGCCAGAATTGTCAGGAGAAGTGTTTACAGAAAGTCTCACCGCTTTGCATAGTTAATACATCCACTCAGTCTACCGACTCTACAGAAGTACAAATACCGCCACTGTACCTGTACTTAAAGGCGGTATTTGACAAAAAGAAGGCCGATACTTTACCTCCACACAGGACCTTTGATTGTAAGATTAATCTACTCCCTGGTACTATGCCTCCCAGGGGCAATGTATACCCTTTGTCTACTAAAGAGAACTTGGTCCTAGAGGAGTATATTCGTGAAAATCTAGACAAAGGATTCATTAGGAGATCTTCCTCCCCTGCCGGGGCTGGGTTTTTTTTTGTTAAAAAGAAGGATGGTACGCTGTGAGACCTTGCATTGACTACCGAGGTTTGAACAAAATAACCGTTAGAAATGCCTACCCGATTCCTTTGATTACCGAGCTCTTTGATCGTTTAAAGGGTTCCAAGATTTTCACCAAGTTAGATCTCAGAGGGGCATATAACTTGGTGAGGATTCAGCAGGTTCACGAGTGGATGACGGCGTTCAACACTCGATATGGGCACTACGAGTATACCGTAATGCCTTTTGGTCTCTGCAATGCGCCGGCAGTATTTCAGGACTTGATCAATGAAGTTCTTAGGGAATTTCAACATGACTGTGTTATTGTATACCTAGATGATATACTTATACATTCTAGGGACATTGAGACTCACCACAGACAAGTCAGAAGGGTTTTGTGCAAACTTCTTCAACATGGCTTGTACTGCAAACTGGAGAAATGTAGTTTTGATCAGTCTCAGACAAACTTTCTTGGTTATGTGATTTCTGGGGAAGGGTTTAAGATGGATCCGGATAAACTCCAGTCCATTTTAGACTGGCCCTTACCTAAGGGTCTCAAGGCCATTCAGAGGTTTATTGGATTCTCCAATTATTATAGGCGCTTCATTAAGGGTTACTCATCAATTATTGCTCCTATCACCAATATGACCAGACAGGGGGCTGACACTAAGAATTGGTCTACTGAAGCACTTCTTGCTTTCAAAACTCTCAAAGAACTTTTTGCTTCCGCACCAATTTTAGTTCACCCTGATACTACTCTGCCTTTCCTACTCGAAGTAGACGCCTCAGAGACGGGTGTAGGCGCTATCCTGTCCCAAAGGTTAGGTGTGGATAAACCATTACATCCATGTGGTTTTTTTTCCAAAAAGCTATCTGGCCCGGAGAGCAGATATGACATTGGTGACAGGGAACTACTAGGAGTTATCATGGCTTTAAAGGAGTGGAGACATTTATTGGAAGGGACCTTACATCCTGTTACTATTTTGATGGACCACAAGAACTTGTCCTATATTGGGGAGGCCAAGCGATTGTCCTCCAGGCAAGCTCGTTGGTCTTTATTTCTCACCCATTTCAATTACGTACTCACTTATAGACCTGGTTCTAAGAATTCTAACGCCGATGCTTTGTCTCGCCAATATGAACCTTCTACTGTATCTGAGCCAGTGTTATCCTCTATAGTCCCCAAGTGCAATATTATCGCCAACACAAGTCTTAAAATTCATTCTCCACTGCTTGACCAAATCATGAAGTTGCAACATCTGGCACCTGGGCAGACTCCTGTGGCAAGACACTTCGTTCCTCCTGAACTCCAACGGGAGCTCTTACAGTGTTTTCACGAGAGTAAGGTGGCGGGGCATCCTGGCATTCGCAAGACATATTCCATAATCTCTAAAGATTTCTGGTGGCCTTCTTTACGAAAGGATATTAAGGATTTCATTGCAGTGTGTGAGATCTGTACTAAGACTAAGCAACCTCATACTCTTCCATGTGGTCTATTACAGCCCTTGGGCATTCCAGAGAGACCATGGTCCTGTTTGGCCATGGACTTTATTGTTGATTTGCCTATTTCTAAAAGACAGACTGTTATTCTCACTGTAGTCGATAGGTTTAATAAGATGGCTCATTTTGTGCCTTTACCTAAACTTCCGACTTCTCCTGAATTGGCGGAAATATTCGCTAAAGAAATTTTTCGTTTACATGGGATACCTTCCGAAATTATTTCTGATAGAGGTTCCCAATTTGTTTCACGTTTCTGGAGATCCTTCTGTTCTCAATTAGGCATCAAATTGAATTTTTCTTCTGCTTATCACCCTCAGTCTAACGGAGCTGCTGAACGTACCAATCAAAAAATTGAACAATATTTGCGTTGTTTTGTTTCCGAACATCAGGACGATTGGGTCGGTTTGATTCCTTGGGCAGAGTTCGCACACAATAATCTTGTTTGTGATTCCACTCGCTCTAGCCCCTTTTTCATGAATTATGGCTTTCATCCTTCCATTCTTCCCTCGGTCTCTCCTTCCCAAGGGGTACCGTCGGTTGATGTTCATGTTGCCAATCTGAGGAAGTTGTGGGATCAGACTCGACAAATTCTCCTACATAATTCCATGTTGTTCAAGAAACACGCTGATAAACGCAGAAGGGCGGCTCCTGTTTTTGTTCCTGGTGATAGGGTATGGTTGAGTACAAAACACATTCGTTTAAAGGTTCCTTCTATGAAATTTGCTCCTCGTTACATTGGTCCTTACAGGGTCCTGACTCGTATTAACCCGGTTGCGTATCGCCTAGTACTTCCATCTGCCTTACGCATCCCTAATTCTTTTCATGTTGCTGAAACCGTTAATTTGCAACAGATTTTCCTCCACTGTTTCCTCCCCTCGCTCTGTTCAGGTTGAGGGTCAGGAGGAATACGAGATCAACTCCATCATCGATTCTCGAATTTCTCGAGGGAGGTTACAGTATCTTGTCGACTGGAAGGGATATGGTCCTGAGGAGAGGACTTGGGTACCTCAGGAGGATGTACATGCTCCTCGCCTCCGCAGGGCTTTTCACTCCCGCTTTCCATCTTGTCCCGGTTGCTTCCGCTCGGTGGGCGTTTCTGAGAGGGGGGGTACTGTCAGGGTACCTGTAGTCTCTACCTCTGATAAGAGGAGAGACGTAGACGTTTCCCCGTTCAGAAGGGCTGTTTCCTCCGTTCCTCGCGGTTCCTCCGGTCGGTTACACGCCGGCCGCGAGGGATCCACGCCCTTTTATGACGTGACGCTCAGTAGCCGACGTCATGACGCCAAGCCTGCTCGACCTGTCACTCAAACCCTGAACACGAACCAGGACTCGTCGGGGGTGTGATTACCTCCTAGAACCGGGG
Organism: Pelobates fuscus; assembly: GCF_036172605.1. Classification (NCBI taxonomy): domain Eukaryota; kingdom Metazoa; phylum Chordata; class Amphibia; order Anura; family Pelobatidae; genus Pelobates; species Pelobates fuscus. The sequence goes on along the minus strand of NC_086319.1, from coordinate 248,804,066 downwards.
TATTTAATAGAGCTTCCCGCATTTGCTCATTGCCCTGTCGTGGTTCTAGCCAGTCTAGTCACTCAGTGCTCTTGTATGTCTATTGTCTCTTTGGTTCTGACCCGGCTTGTTTGTATTACTCTGCTTATCTCTGTTATCCTTTGACCCGGCTTGTCTCTCGCTTACCTGTCTTCTCGTTCCCTCGACCTCGGCTTGTCTCTGACCATTCTCTACTTACTCCTTACGTTAAGTCCGGCCATTCTAAGGTCCGGTATACGTACCTACTACACTTTGTACTCTGCGTGTTGGATCCCTGTCCCGATCCTGACAAAATCATTCCAAAGGTTCTTGACTGATGTGTCAGTTTCCTCTTCAATAAGCTATGCTTTTTAAAGTTGAATACCTTTCCCTTTTTACCTGCATCACTCAGGTTTAGTTTCCCTGTGTACTCTATACCAGAGATTCCCAACTCATTTCTCAAGAAAAAACAGTTTAGAATTTAAGCATTTCAACAATTTTCTTCTAGTAGGGAAACAGACAAAACATGGACTGCTTATCTGCATTGAGGACTGTGTAGTGGGCCACTGACTTATCTTTCTTAATTAATAACACCAGTATTCTATGGAAAGATTTTTAAAAAACTTATTACTACCCTTTTCACACAAAACTCTTTGCCCATGTTCCAATAATACGCTGATTGATTTCTCTATCATCTAACAGGATGTTACCCGAATTCTATTCGCAAACAGCACCAGTGGTCTACTTCATGTCTTCTGTGCTAGCAAGGTGGTCTCCATTCCGAGAGTTACACAGTAAAGCTGTGAAGCTGTGTTCCACTCAAATTGTTGGCATAAATTGTACATATATGGTTTTTATTCCACTATAATTATTTATTTAGCAAATATATCCCTGATTATTCTGCAGTGCAATGCATTTACTTATCTAACGTATCGAATAAAAAGCTGAGAACAACTTAATGTAATGCATTCTACCAAATTTACTTTCAATTACCAATTATTGTACAATTCAATACAATTGCAAGGTTTTATTAAAACTCTGCACTTAAGTTTGTATTTCTCTGTGTGAAACATACTGAATTACACCTTATGTTTGAAAATATATTTATTGTATATAACACAACATTCACATTTACATAAAATGTAATCAAAATTTTCAACAAAAATATTTTTAACACAGTGACTCTTTAGCCAGGTAAATTGTATAGGGTTTATTCCCTTAACCAGGAAATGTTAAGAATCGCCAAGGGAACCGTGAGTTTTAAGCGAATGGTCTAAACTTGAAAATGTTCCATCTCGGCAATTTTTCCAACATTTATTTTTCAACAATTCATTGTTAATTGAATAAACCTCATATTTTAAGAAACAATAGATTATAATAATGGTCAACAATAGCTTGACATGAACATTACTTGCATCAGCAACTTTAAAAAGTGCAACACATAGTTTTCATTCACTGATCTTTGTTCCTTTGTCATATCACAAAAAAATGTGTATAATGATTGTGGAGTTCAGTTGTGTAAACTGCAAACATTGGGATTGAAAACTAATATGTAGTGACCAGGTTTCAATGTTGAATGTATTTAATGTAACACATGAGCCACAACACATTAACAGCAACACAACAAGTACAATGGTCCATTTACATGCAAGGCTATTACAAGGGTTTATTCACTAAACTACCAATCTTCATCCAACACATGAAACAAAGTCAATTGACACTGTTTCAATGTTGCAGCTAGCAACAAGCCACTACTCACCAATTTATAAAGCTAAGTAGAGAGTAAAATGTGGAAGAGGGGGTAGTGGATGCATGGAATCGCCTTCCAGCTGAAGTGTTAGAGGTTAACACAGTAAAGGAGTTTAAGCATGTGTGGGATAGGCATAAGGTTATCCTAGATTTAAAGGACCACTATAGTGCCAGGAAAACAAACTCGTTTTCCTGGCACTATAGGGTCTTTAGGTCCCCCCCATCCTCAGGGTCCCACTACCGCCGGACTGAAGGGAGAGGAAGGGGTTAATCACTTACCTTTCTCCAGCGCCGGGCTCCCTCGGCGCTGGGGAAATCTCCTCCCTCTTCCGACGTCAGCGCTGAACGCCTGTGCATTCAAACCGCCCATAAGAAAGCATTTCTCAATGCTTTCCTATGGACGTCCAGCATCTTCTCACTGTGATTTTCACAGTGAGAAGCGAGGAAGCGCCTCTAGCGGCTGTCAGTGAGACAGCCACTAGAGGCTGGATTAACCCTAATGTAAACATAGCAGTTTCTCTGAAACTGCTATGTTTACAGCTGCAGGGTTTACACTAGATGGACCTTGCACCCAGACCACTTCATTGAGCTGAAGTGGGCTGGGTGCCTATAGTGTTCCTTTAAGAAAAGGCCATGGACTAATGAAAGTATTTAGAAAATCCGGCAGACTAGATGGGCCGAATGGAAGGGAAATGTGGGCTTAATTTGTAATGCAAAATTAAAATGAGTAAGTGTATATACGGGGTTGGTATGGAGAGAGTATTTTTTATTTTTTTTATTCAGTTTGAGTCAATAGAAATGAAGGATATTTGTTGCAGATAAATAACTACACTGTATTAGATGACTAAATAATTGCCAACATATATTTACCATCATGGAGAAGAGGTAGGATCCTAGAACACCCGCCTGGATAATTATGGTCATGAATAAATTGTATTAATACACATCTCAAAGAAAGGGCATAGGACATCCATATTATTATTACTAACACAAACCAACCACAATAGGCATGAGGGAATAGCGGATTATCTACCTGTTTATTCAGGTCATTGGTGAACTGAGGAGACCATTGTATATTTTAATACACATAGTACTATCACAACTTTGCAAAAAAATAAAAATAAATTCCCTTTTCTTTTAATGGCACTAGTTGATGCTCAGTGCTCCTAGCTGGTTTGTACAGCTGGATTGTGATTATACCCCATCATTGTCATGGTGCACTGTTTTGCTTTTCACAGATTTATTTTCCAATGTCTCATGTGTCATTGTATCAGCTATGTGTGTTATCAATTGAAACATTTATATTTATCAATGCACATTTGTATTTCATCAATAATCATTTATCATCAAAGACTGGACTTTTAAAACAAGATAAAAAATACCATGGCATGGACAACAATGTTATTGGGACATTGCAAGTTATTATGTCTCAAATATGGAATAAGTGACTGAATGATTGCCTTGAATCACAGTTTTACTTCAAGTATTCATTTTCCAATAATTTCATTAATACATTTATGGGCTCTTTCTATTTGGATGATAAGTCCACATAAAAGGAGTAGCCAAAGCAACAAACTAGCTATAGTTCAGTGAAGTAATACTGACAAGCATTTCTAAGAAATTTCCCTTTTTTATGTAAAACAGTTTTGGAGCAATCTGATAAATGCTAGGGCCTCCTGGTCCAAGGGACTGTCCTTTCCTTGATCAACTACATAATACAGAATTTAGACTTCTCATTACCGATATCACTCCTATCCAACATGGATGCCAGAGATTGGTTCACAAAGTTGGGATAACTCTCAATACTCTCATCCTGTGAGTCCCGTACAGGTAGAACCAAATTGATACTAGTAATGTGGAAGTATTAATGCTGTATAATCGGTCGGCTGAAGTATAGTGGTTATGTTGCTTAGAGAAATTATTCAAGCATTGCAATGTTTTCAACCCAGCAGCAATTTAGAGAATATCAAATTGCTCTAATCTAATTTAGCACACCAGAAAACAATGAAGCCTGCTACATATTTGCATCTTTTCTGTACATCAATTATATGACTGCAATACGGTGGTAACAAATGGAGTACACATCACAGTTTCTGGTCCACATACTACACCGATCAGCTTGTGCTTAATTATAGCTTCATAAATGCAGATAAAAGAATGCTAAAACTATTCAAAGTGCAATTAGACACAGATGTACTAACTAAGTACTGAATGCAAGGATTTTACATTGACAAAAGACAATTAATTGTTCCTGCAGGATTTTATAGCACGTTTATCCAATGACATTGGATAAAGACTATCCAATAAATTATGTCACATGAAAGCTTATTTGAAGCTATACAAAGGCCATAAAGCAGACAGTATGTTTGACCTATAGCTGTGAAGAATTGTCTCTTGAGTCACCGAAAATGAAGTCCATGGTGAACAGGTGACTGAAGTTGGAAGGAATACTAAGCAGTTTCCACATATTGATGTAAGTCAGAAGGATTTGAAGCTTGTAGATCTTTGTCATCAGAATTCACTATACATAGCCCTAGTCCATCTCTCAAACAGCTAGCACCATCTTAATGCACACAGGATAGGCAGAGAGGTTATAGCTTTGTTATAGTTGGTCCTTTCTGGCTTACGTTTGAGCTTCTGAAATTGTTTATAATTGGTCCTGTGTGAGTAAAACAAAAATATTAACAGATGTAGATTGTCTGTGCTGCAAAGCTTTCCATTTTTTTAAGATCCTTGTTCAAAAAAAAATGTTGTACTGAAACAGCACAAGAATATGTGCATATTGTAGCTTGCACTTGGTGGTGGTAGTTATGTAATCATATGTGTTGATGGGATTTAATGCAGACATTTATTGAGAGTATTCTTTTTCTTAAAAAAGAATAAACAAAAAAGACAGGTTTATCATGAGTTTTAGGTCAATCTGTCCGTATCGACCAGATGAAAAATAGCCAAGTCCCTGGATGATCAAGATGTCAGGCAAGAGAAAAGGTGAACAATGAAGCAGGAGGAAAACAGTGACAATATTTGCACCAAACAAAGTTTGGTAATATTCAAAATTCCAAGGGATATCATGTCCCAAGCAGAAATGCTCGTGGTGTTTGGCACAATATTATATTAGTTAAACATATCAGCTCCAGCATACATAGTGTAAGCACAGTAGAACAAAAGCTGACAGGGGTGACGTAGAACAATACGAACATGTCAAAGGAGAAGTTCTGAAACCCAGCAGCAAGCATTAACATGCAGAGACATGTGCCATTTAATTCATTATCAGTTGTAATAGACAACAAAGCCAAGACAGATATGTAGCAAACTTCATTGTTTTTAGATGGTGTGGAATTAAGAACGTAACTTCATAAATGTATCTGTTTTAAAGTACACCGACACACAACACATATTTTACTTTTTTCCCAAGTCACTCTGAAATAAAATTTTAACATAAATATAAATATTACACTTGTAATATCTTATTGAAACAAGCATTAGTTCTTAAAGAAAGATATGGTGGCAATGTTTTCAAGTGATATAGAAGTCTAAGTATAAAATCTGCAATTCATAAACCAGAATGTTGTACAAAGTATGTGATGGGTATACTACAGCACAGCGTTGTGTTACATACATATTTCAGTGTCTCAACATATACATAAAGGTGGTATTCAGCAATGTAATTGTAAGGACAAATGAGGAGCAGGCAAGTGAAGTCTTGTAAATTGATTTGGATGAACAACTAGACCTCAATTTCATTTCATCAGCAAAACCCAGTCGAAAATCACCTGAATTAGGCTGATATTTTTTTTTTATCATATCTCAATTGTGTTACTTTCAGATGAATTTTGGGGGATTTTGGGGGGCTAAAGAAAGATTTAAGAACAGAGAAGACATGTTTCCATTCTTTAAATTGAAGCACTTACCCAATGCAGGGTGAGTGCAATGCGACATGGCAAGTAGGAGTTTGGGGGCGGTTTGAAACCTTCCTTGTACTACTGTGGGGGAAGTGGGGGTCATATTGAACCCCATAAAATATTTGCAAGTATTTGCCTGCTGGCTACTTGTGCTACCACAAGCCAAATAGTCAAAAAAAACATTTTTCAAAAGTTTTATGTTTATGTTAATATTTTCAAATCCATTTATTGATTATGTAATTGTATTTCTGAAACTGATATTTTTGATTATGTAATTGAATTGCTGAAACTGATTGAAAAACGATATTTATTGGCTCAGATCAGGTCCAAGGTTTATCAGACACTATAACCACTTCGATGAGATGAAGAAGTTCCTACAGCGTCCCTTTAAATCTTAAATCTAAGGTTTTACCTTCTATAGCCACAATTAAGAAAGCGAGTCCACCCAAAATCTCCATCAACAGGTATGTTTGTGGTTACCTACGAAATGTGAAGAGCTAGCAAGTCAAGAATCCTTGTATAGGAAATGGTTGCTTAGAATTATATGTATGCAGAATATATATATATATATATATATATATATATATATATATAAATATATAAATGGATTACACAATGCCTGAGGATCAGAAGTACCACTATGCTCTATGCTGCATATAGTTTCAACAAGGGATCTGGGCTTAGAGGAACACAGTGCCAAATTGTGAATAAAAGCCTAATGCAGTATCAGAGGTATGAAATAGTAAACCGTACAACAAACAGGTGTATATTCAACTACATTTTCTCAAACAAGATAGGTCCCCACACAACATGCAAACAAACACATAACATGCCTTGGGGAGAAACAAGCCTTTTACTCATGTTAGTGCATGTTAAGGGAAACACATTGAAGCATCAGAGACCTACACAGACACAGGAATGGTACCTACAAACAGATCTCTTATTCACTAGAACCACTCATTTAGCTCACTATTTTTTTTCGGTAATTCCTGATATTCTATGCTATAGACACAGAATTAAAACTAAAATGAATGATTCTGTTGCATAAATGTAGCACTTTCCTGGCTTCTAAAATCATGTATATTTGCTGTATGTGCATCAAGTCAAACAGTTATGTTTAGTTTAAAAAACACGAAAATATATAACCAGTCTTTTCGTGTCTATTTCAGTGCCAGATCAACCTATGACACCTACATTATTACAACTATGATGTGCAATTGGATCAATACAGGCTGCTAAATGTCAGCAATGTTGGCTATTAATATGAACAGTACTATCTACTAAATGTGAATAAAACACCAGTAACAATGCTAAATTAGGCAGATTATTATCCAGCACACAACACCGTTTGCACAAGAGTAGGATCGGATGCATGGTTTTACATACAGAATCTCACAGGCTTTCTTTTTGGATCCCCATCAATCTTGTTGTGCATCTAGCTCACTTGTATAGGTCCACTAGCATCACATATATACATTTCCTAATTTTCAGTCTTTGTTAGCCCAAAACAAATTGAGTTCTCCTTTACAATCGCCATCTTGCCTATTCCAATATTGTCTTGTAACTTAATTATTAAAATATTTTGATCTAAGAAGCCTTATACAATATCTTACCTCAGTTTCTGGCAACACTTCTTGTTCTTCAATAACATCCTCCTACGACAAAGGAATACATAATTAGTGAAACCTGGAAATTAGATGCATATATGTGGCACAAATAAACAATACATGGTGACATTACTAGGGTGCCATTACATTGTGCAGGTCTGAAATATTAATAAATACTACTATTACAACCCAAATATATAATGCTGTTTTGTTAATGATTACTATATGGAAGAAAAGAGTCTTTTGACATGCCCCCTTTTTTTTCTCATGTCTTCCGCTGGTGGACAAAGTGTATTTAATGGCGCTCCACAGCATCAAAAAGACTGCACCATAATAGTGGCATTAAAATACCTGACTTGACGCTTCCTTGGTCTCAGCGACTTTGCAATTTAACTCACTCTGAATAATCATCTAACAGGCCAGCTCTTTAAGACATGTTATAAAGGTTATCACTTGGTATTGCCAGTTTTTATGTCTTTGGGGCACAGTGAACAAATTTATTAAAGCATACATAAAATACTAGAGGTATCTGATGCTTCTCTGAAAACATCTTTACCCCATCTTCTTTTCCTTGCGCTCTTCCCTCCATCTCTATCTATATATTGGTCATCCTATTGTCTTTCTTCACCAGTTCTTAGAAGAGATATTAATAAATTGTTCTTTCTTATGTGACTCACCTTTTTGATTACAGTCGGCTGGCTTTCCACCATAACCGTTGTATTCGCTGTAAACTGGATTAAATGTTCTACCTCTTCTGTGAGGACTGATGTTACTTCTTCTGAAATATTTGAACTTGGCATGGTAGAAATGGTTCCCAGTTTATCCCGATCCCTTCCTGTAACCTTCTCAGCTGTCGAGATCTTTAACTTTGTTTCAGACAGACGATGCTTCTTTTTTTGCTCCTTTTTATTCTCCTACAAGTCCACATATCACTATTAATGGTGTGCAGTTATACTTCAGAATACTTTATTTGGTACATTGCTACATCCTGACCACAAATGCTAAATGTAAATAATGAATGCTTACCTGAAGAAAGTATTACTAAGATGAACCTAAACAGGGTTGTCAAACGTACAAACCCCATGAATCCATCCTACAGCATAAATGGATGCAGACATCCCCCTGAAGCATTCAAAGAACACCTCGACTGACCAGCAATCAAGAAACTCATTCCCATCAATTCTGACCACCCTGAATTAATAATGTAGCATGCTTTGGTTGTCATAGCAGACAAATAGTTCAATTACAGTGAGGGAAAAAAGTATTTGATCCCCTGCTGATTTTGTACGTTTGCCCACTGACAAAGAAGTAGGTGAGTAGGTGGTAGGTGTATTTTAACAGTGAGAGACAGAATAACAAAAAAAATCCCCCAAAACGCATGTCAAAAAGTTATAAATTGATTTGCATATCAATGAGTGAAATATGTATTTGATCCCCTATCTATCAGCAAGATTTCTGGCTCCAAGGTGTCTCTTATACAGGTAACGAGCTGAGATTAGGTAACTTAAAGGGAGTGCTCCTAATCTCAGCTTGTTACCTGTATAAAAGACACCTGTCCACTGAAGCAATCAATCAATTAGATTCCAAATTCTCCACCGTGGTCAAGACCAAAGAGCTGTCCAAAAATGTCAGGGCCAGGATTGTAGACCTACACCAGGTTGGAATGGGTTACAAGACCATCGCCAAGCAGCTTGGTGAGAAGGTGACAACAGTTGGTGTGATTATTCGCAAATGGAAGAAACATAAAATAACTGTCAGTCTCCCTCGGTCTGGTGCTCCATGCAGGATCTCACCTCGTGGAGTTTCAATGATCATGAGAACGGTGAGGAATCAGCCCAGAACTACACAGGAGGATCTTGTTAATGATCTTAAGGCAGCTGGGACTATAGTCACCAGGAAAACAATTGGTAACACAATACGCTGTGAAGGACTGAAATCCTGCAGCGCCCGCAAGGTCCTCCTGCACAAGAAAGCACATGTTCAAGCCCATCTGAAGCTTGCCAATGAGCATCTGAATGATTCAGAGGAGAGCTGGGTGAAAGTGTTGTGGTCAGATGAGACCAAAAATCAAGCTCTTTGGCATCAACTCAACTTGCGTGTTTGGAGGAGGAGGAATTCTGCCTTTGACCCCAAGAATACCACCCCCACAGTCAAACAGGAGGTGGAAACATTATGCTTTGGGGGTGCTTTTCTGCTAAGGGTACATGACAACTGCACCGCATCAAAGGGACAATGGACGGGGCCATGTACCGTCAAATCTTGGGGGAGAACCTCCTTCCTCCCTCAGCCAGGTCATTGAAAATGGGTCGTAGGTGAGTATTCCAGCATGACAATGACCCAAAACACACAGCCAGGGCAACAGAGAGTGGCTCAAGAAGAAGTACATTAAGGTCCTGGAGTGGGATAGCCAGTCTCCAGACCTTAATCCCATAGAAAATCTGTGGAGGGAGCTGAAGGTTCGAGTTGCCAAATGTCAGCCTCAAAACCTTAATGACTAGGAGAGGATTTGCAAAGAGGAGTGGGACAAAATCCCTCCTGAGATGTGTGCAAACCTGGGGGCCAACTACAAGAAGTGTCTGACCTCTGTGATTGCCAACAAGGATTTTGCCACCAAGTACTAAGTTGAAGGGGTCAAATACCTATTTCACTAATTGACATGCAAATCAATTTATAACTTTTTTGATATGTGTTTTTTTGGATTATTTTTTTTGTTATTCTGTCTCTCCCTGTTAAAACACCCCTCCCCTCCCCATTGTATCACTCTTATCTTACACCCTCCCTCATGTCTTTACTGATAGATAGTAGTATCATAGAATACGTTACTGTGAACTTAGTGGTGCATTACTCATAGTCCCGATTTACAGGTTGCGGTCGGGCACATGGCGGAACGTGGCGGGTCATCCAGTGCATTATAAGTGAGTCCCAAGGCACCAACCTGACCCTGAACCCTCCTCCCCAATAAAAGTGAGCCCCCCCCATAACAGTGCTTGCGTGTGTTGTGTGGGCAGTGGGTATCCTCAAAAGAAATGACAGTACTCACTAGTGGTGTGGTTACATGCTGTATCTTGAGGTTCTTTTCCTCTCTCTGGGATGCAGCGTGCGGCTTATTTTTTTACTCCTCCAGTCTGGTCGGGCCAGGGTATCAGGCCTGTTGCCTGGCGGTGGTGGTGGGCCAGTAGATTGCTGGAAGAACTCATGTGCCAACCAGTTCAGTACTTGTGCAGCACACCCAGGGTGCGCTGAAATACTGGGACATCATCAGGGGCCTTATGGTGTGTATGTCCTGTTCCCGGCGGGTGGTCAGGGAGAAGGGATACCCCCAGCGTTAGGGGATTCCCGCTGCTTGGAGCACCGTTGTCACCGGATGGAGGGCCTTTCTGGTATATCGCGATGGTTTGGCTGTCCAAGCGGATGATTCCCATGAGGCGGGCGGTGCATAGTATATCTTCTTTTAGGGTAACGTTTTTAGGCAGCATACTATATATCTGGGTTGTTCTCCAGATGCGGGTGGGAGCGCAGCGCGGGGTGAGCTCTGATGAGGCCCAGCCTTGGGAGCTGTTGGCCTCCCAGCACGTGGCCGAAGATTGTGCACAGGAGCTAAGGTATGTTTTCAGCCAGGCCACCCTCTCTCATTCCTCTGACGCGTAGGTTCAGCCTGCGGCTCCTGTTATCCAGGTCGTCCACCCAGGTGGTTAAGTGGGCTAGGCGTGTTACCCCCAAGTGACTGCTGTATGGGTCATGTCTAGGTCAGTGCGCTGGGCCCTGGATTCGACCTCAGCAATTGTAACTCTGGCGTCCATATTTGCCATGTCTGCCCTGACCTGGGCAATTCTTTCCCGGACCACCCGCCTCAAGCGGTTGGAGAAGGTCTCGAAGTCGGCCTTGGTGAGTAGGTTCAGGAGTATAGCCTGCAGCTCCCCATCTAGCGCCATCTGGGCCTCTGATGAGTTGGAGAAGGGCTGGCGAAAACCTCACGGGTGTTGCAGAGGGTGATCCCGGGGTCGGGCTGAGGGCCTCAATCTCGGGTTAGGATTCGAATTCCCACAGTGTTGTAAGGTAGGAACGGACAGACGGTTCCACCCTGGACCCCAATGGTTTGAGCGTACCGGGGGGTTCAGATGGCCTTTTGGTGTGCCCCATGCTCGGCTGGTACTATGGGAGGTGAGTGTTGTAGTGCTTTTTTAGCGTGTGCCACGAGGAGCTGAAGATTTATGTGGCGATCTTCCTCGGCAGCTGGACAGGCCCCCCTCTAGTAGCTCATTTGTCCTTTGGAATCTCTGCATGCAGTTATCTGAGTTTGAACTGCGTATATATTGCCTTCGTCATGCTCACTGGATGCTATACAAGGTTCTGTATAAAAATTATTTTGGTATACATACATTTGTATCAGATAGCTCATATACTGATGTAATTATTTATGTAACTGTCATCTTGCCTGATTAATCGATGTGATGGAAGCTCCACAAACTTCTAGAGAGGAGTAAGGCTACCCTCCAGCCCACAGACTATGGGCCTGGTTCCATGAGCCCGTAAAATGGCTGTTGTTCCTGTGGGGGTGGGTATCCAGCCACTTGCTGTATTTGTAATAGAATCCCCATGCCTAGCTGGTCTGCTGTTTTATATTGTATTATCATAAGTGCCTGTATGTTTCCGCATATGATTTAGTTATATGTATTACATTGAATGTATTGATTGTATTGATTGCCCAGGCTGTATGTGTATTGTATTACTATGCCATTTTTCTCTAAATAAAGAATCAAAACGAAGAACAAAAAAGGCAACATACACATTGAAGGCCACTTTCATCCCCATAAAAACTTTGTCTCAGTGAAGTTGTTCTGGCGACAGGAGTCTGTGGGCACCACCTTATCTTACAGGGTTAAAACGTTTTCAAATGGTTTAACCCAGAAGTTTTCCCCCTATGCCTCTTAGCACTGCCTCCTCAGTCTTCACCTGGCTACTGCAATGATTAGGAAGATTTTACCTTGGTGGCCAGTAAAATGGCTGATACTCTCAGTCTATTACTGGTCGCCTATTGTCAATAACAGTACATACTATTACCTGCAATGGACATCCAATGATAGGCTGAGACCATCCTTCTTCCAAGGCCTCCTTCTTTATGATCCACGATTTGTCAAGCTTGTGTATGTAGTCTGTGTATGTTAAGTAGATGCACAGAGCACAAGTCAAAACTTCCTGCTGATCTGTGCAAAACTATGTACAGGGCTGTGGATACGCTGATAGCAGTTGCAATATGACTGCTATTAGCTTATTCAGCTGTTCCACTCCACCTATGTGATAAGTGGAACTGTGATTGTGGCAAAATTGCTTTTCCATAAACCTCTGCTGGAGAATAGTTTATGGAATAAAAAAATCTCATAGAATAGAATGAGGATGCTGATAGATTATAATATGCTATTTCTGATAGCCAAGCATTTGCCATCCAAAAAGAAGGAACTTGAAAGGCAAATCAATTAAAAAAGGGATCACTAGAATGCCTGAAGTACCTTTTAATAAAATAGGAAATTCTTTACATGAAAACTAATAGTTTAAGAATTAACAACTGGAATTTATCTAATTTACACATTTTCTGGGTTCACAAAGTGGAGCAACATTCCAATAAGAGCACTTACAGTTCTAGTCACTCACCTTTTCCTGCTTCTTGTGGGGTTTCTCAGACTTTTCCTGCACTTGTACAGTAGTAGTCCAAGTAATTTTAGATAATTCATCTCCACTAATATTGCTTGTAATAACTGTAGGAGTATCTTTATCGGTGCTCACATGCAGGCTCAGATCTTGCACATTCTCCTCCTGATCTTCTGTCACCACGTTTGTAATAATGTCAATGGGAACAAGCGCCACTGTAGACTTTTTGTTAGTTTGTTCATCTTTGCTACCTTCATCTGGATCCTGAATAAAAGCAAAGTGAGAAGCGTATGTCATTATAACTTTTCATTGCATAACAGAAGTAACCCTTCCAGTCAATGATAGGTTTTATAAGTCAAATATTCTCTGCATGGTCCCGTATGTTTGGGGCTGGCTGGGAAGCTGTCAATCAGTCTGGCATTTCTTGATGCCAGGCTGACATGCCCCTTTAGTGGGCAGATACACCCACTTCTGGGCAGGTCCATTACGCACATTGCATGTGGTGCAAGTTGATATTGCCCTCTCTGAAGACCATCCCACCAATCCCGATTCCATACCACTCGATGTTGGGAAGTATGTGAGAGTGTATTTCTGTGGGGTATCAGTGTGCAAAAGTAGGATGTATTTAAATGGAATGTCACTTTGTCAGTGGGGACATGTACTTTTGTGGAACATCAATGTAAGAATGTATAGTGTATTTCTTAGAGTATTAGTCAGTGTGTGAATATGGGGTTTATATTTCTATTCAGGGCCGGATTAACATAGGGGCTGATAGAATAGACCCGTTAATAAAAAATAAAAAAAAAAAGGTAAGAAGGTTAGGAGAGGAGTGGACAAGTGAGTGCTAAGGAACAGTCCTTAGAAAGCGTGGGACGAGCACATCATTAGATGCATTAATGCCAAGCTCGGGGTGCTGACTGCATAGTATGCCCTTAGTTGGCCAGCCTGCATGATTGGCAGGCAGCCTGACATGCATCCACGCGAGACTGACCTAATTCCTCAGGCAGATTTTGGGGGGCATGATTGCCCCTTTGGGTGGTTCTGGTTACGTGATTCATGTCAGGGGCCCACCATTTTACCCCACCCACTGAAACCTTACTTTGCTGGACACTGCTGTTAGGAGGTATGGATTTAGTTGAAAGAGAAAATCGAGTGTTTCCCTCCAGTACCACCTCCACCAGATACATGACGATTGGGAGGGATGACAGTTTTAGTGTTTTCTATCAATACAATTCTATAATAAGGTCCATCATAATTGTCAGCACCAGGCCCAATGCGCTCTTAATATAGCCCTGTTTCTATCGACGGTCAGTGTGTGAATGTACAATTTATTTCTTTGTTGTGCCAGTGTGTGATGTATATTTCTGTATTGTATTGTGTTTAGGGATGTATCATTTGGATGAGCTGCAAGTGAGTGTGTAAATGCATTTTTAATGTTACCCTCATCCTCTCACTTTTTGCTTTTCTCCTCATCCCTCCCTTTAGAATCTCTCCACGGTTTTAATTTTTCTCTCCTCCTTACCAACCATAGCAAAAATATTATTGCCCTTCCAAAAAGAAAATAAATGGAAAATAACTAATGATCTTTTCTCACAAATTTGTATCTCTATATTTTCCAGCTTTTCACAGATTTTAGTCATACAAATAATATTACAGACATATATATGCATTCAGTCATACTTGCACACAGACACAAACATACAGACACACAGCTCAGCCCAGCCCAGCTGCAAAACTAGAGCCAGTTCACAGTCACGCAGGAGGCAGGTATATGATGCATTTCATGCCCCACCCCCTCAACACAGGCACAGCCAGGGACTGGAGCCTGAGGCTGGACATAAGAAAGATGCTGCATGTTGGCCATGCTAAACAGTATGAAGAAGGGAAGAATGGGGGAAACGCAGAGCAGAAATACAGTTTACCAGGCTGAGAATCATGGAATTAACAATTTGTGAAATCCTGAAGAAAAGTATACCCTAACCCTAGATCCCTCTAATCCTTAACAATCTCTAATCCCACAACTCCTGCACCAGACCTAAACCTAATTCTATGCCAGCAAAAACTGCACTTTCTAACTTTTCAAAGTCTGTATAAGTTTTGGAAACTGTAAAAACATTTGATATACAAAAAAGCAATGTTAAAGGTAAACAGCCATAAATGTAATTCCATTATGATTAATTGGCGGCAGTTAATGGCTGTTTACTGCTTTTAATATCTAACTGCCAGATCCATCTACAAAGAACACACTGCCAGCGTGTCCACTGTTACCCTAATTGTTTTTATAAGGCTTGCTAGTTGTATATCTATATCAATCCCTTGCACTTTGGTAGAAAAAACTCTGAATGATAGTTTCTATAGCAGGAACAATGATTGCAAAGTGATTCTTTTGGTAGATGTATAACATATCTGTAATAGCTGTAAAATAATAACAAGCCTGTGTTTGTCTTTATACAAGGAATAAAAGAAAAATTTTAATCAGCGAGCAGCAAGATATGTTGTATTCTGTTTTAACACCAAACACTTCTCAGATCCATGTTCGCATAAATGTAGCATTGCACAGTTGTTCAAGGCACAATTAAAAATGATTGAATAAAATCACACTTGCAACATGCAGATTACTAGCTGTAGCCTAGTTGGAAGCAAGGACAGCTGGTTGATGGACAAATTGACATCCATGGTGCATGCCAGTGCCACCTATGGTTTCATAAAACATGGGGGTTTTGATCATGATTTGTGTATGCCTCCTATGTGAATGTATTAACTTTACAGAAAGTCTTGTGGAAATCCCTTGTTGTTAATTAATACAGGGGTCCCAATTTATGTAGAAGAACATGTACATTTTCACTCACTCAACATGGTTAATAACCTTTATATACTTCTAGCTTTGAAATGAATAATGCACATGCTTAGTAAATATAAATAATTTCCTACCTGAAGTTTTTGTCATCAGATTTGTTGCAAAATCATGCAGGTTTTTTTTTTTTTTTCAAATCTTAGTATTAATTATTTATGTATTTATTCATTTCACAATTACCAACATGAATACCGCACTCTCCTGGATCCCACGGTGAAACCAGGCCTGAGGTTTGCAAAAAAGTAATGGTGGTACAGGCACTCAAGTTCAATCCAAGCTTGACAAAGGCCCTGGTGTGGGCCTGAAATGTTATTTTGATTCTGCTCCAAAAAAATCTGCCCACTGGATTGAACTTGAGTGCCTGGGCCATCATTACTTTTATTCATTCTACAATCATGATTCATTCAAATGGTTGGAAAATCCACCCAGGAGTGTCCCTTTAAAAACTCTGTTGCTAGGATCTATACTAGCTATACTAAAGCTTCTTTTTAATCCATACCCAAACTGATTAAGTTAATTGAATACGAATCAACAGGTAAATCCCAGATCGATCAATTCATTTGAGTATAGCTAAAAAGGAATTTGATTAGTTTGACCTACCTGAAACACGTGTGCATGTCTTTTAGAATCTACTGGGAAAGAGAATACTTTCCCAGTAGATTCTGTAGTTCCAGAGTACAAAAAAAGATAGCTATTATATTAATAATAACAAAGTATTTAACCAGGAAAGGTACATTCAGATCACTCTGGTTTCCAAGTACATCCTGGGGATGTTACCTTAGCCCAACATCCATGGGTTGCTACTATCACCCAATTAAATGGTACTCATTTTACCTACCTCGGAAGGATGAAGGGCTGAGTCAACCCTGCCAGGATTTGAACCTGTGACCCAAGAGTTAGAAGAGATTCTGCTGATGCATTAGCCCACTGAGCTAATACCTATCCGTATAGCTATAAGCTGGCAAGCATCCTTGATGTAAACCAAGTATAGTTTTCTTCTTTCTATATGTCTTACCTGTGTAGAGGGCTGTGCCTGATCAATTACCACTGTGTCTGTACTTTCTAGATTCACACTAAGAAGAGCATCGTCATCTTCCCCTCGGTCTGTTTCATTTGAAATTTCATGCTTCAATGAACTCTGAACAGAAAGAGGATATTACAATGAATGTATCTTTAATAAGCAAAACTTTTAAGGGACTCTATAGTCACCTGCAACAACTTTAGCTTAATGAAGCAGTTTTGGTGTATAGATCATGCCCCTGCAGACTCACTGCTCAATCCTCTGCCATTTAGGAGTTAAATCACTTTTGTTTCTGTTCATGCAGCCCTAGCCCTACTGAGACAGCCTGCATCAAAACAAAATGGTTTTATTTGCAACAGATGTCATTTACTTTAAAAGTTTTTATTTCCTGCTCTGTAATTTAAACTTCAAGTATATGCAATAGGCTCTTATAGGGTCTAGCAAGCTATTAACAGAGCAGGAGATAAGATATGTTATATTAAATGGACTCTATAGGGTCAGCAACACAAACATGTATTCCTGACTCTATAGTGTTAAATCCACCATTAGGGTGGCTTTCCTCCCCTTAAAAGGTAATACAAATGTACCTTATTTCCAGAGCTGCGCAGGTCCGCGGGTGCTGGTCTCTCCTGATCCGCCACCTTGGTGACAGCATTAGAATTTTTAGCCAATCAAATGCTTTCCCATAAGGATTGGATTGGCTAAAATTGGCAAGGAGGTGGTATAGGGGCGGGACCAAACACTGTTTTGGTGAGTAAGCACCTACTCATAGAGATGCATTGAATCAATGCATGTCTATGAGGACAATTCATTGTCTCCATGCAGAGTGTGGAGACGCTGAATGGCAGTGCTGTCTACTGTGCAGCACTGCCCCATGAAGCACCTCTAGTGGCTATCTGAGGAGTGACCACTAGAGGTGTCCCTGGGGGACAATGTAAACACTGCCTTTTCTCTGAAAAGGTAGTGTTTGCATGAAAATGCCTGCAGGCAATGATTACACTCACTAGAACAACTACATTAAGATGTAGTGTTCTGATAACTATAGTGTCCCTTTAAGCAGAATTTGCACTAAGGGAAATGTAAGCATTAGATAACTATTTACAGGAAGTGTTTAGGAAGGCTTTGTAAGTCACATGCTGGGAAGTGTGACTAGGGCTCCATAGACAAAGTGATTTGCCCTAAATGACAGATAATTGAGCAGTGAGACTGCAGGAGCAACGATCCATACACAAAAACTGCTTCTTTAAGCCAAAGTTGTTTTGGTGACTATAATGCCCCTTTAAAGTATATTTGTTTTTGAATAAAAGGGTGTTATTATAAACACATATATTGATTTGAAGGAATATTCTTGCCAAACAAAAGAAACCTGCAACATTTGCTAACGATTTATATTTCATCAACATACCTTGATATTCATTCTTTAATTGACAACAGCACATAATGTTAACTATTTATTTATATATATTTTGTTTTTATTGAAAACTGCAAATTTCAGTAGGATTTATCTATTTAAAAAAACAGACTGAAAACAATGCACTGAATGTGAAATGTAAGTTTGGTGTAATTTCTATGGCATACCTGTATGCATATATGTATATAAAATCTACCGCAATCTCCTTCCCCCTATTAGAATAAATTTGATGACATTGGTTTCAATGTAATATTGTTTCATAGGCTTTACAACTGATCCTATACACCTGGATAAACGTTTAAATAGTTTTTTTTTTTTCATTTCAAAATATTAAAATATACAAAAATATATCACATGTACAAAAATCTAACAATATATAAAAAAAGATCAAAGTATTATTATAATATTATTCATAATATTACATTGTTTTAAAAGTTTACACAAATATAAAAATCAATTTAAATGCATATCCAACAATCTTAAATTGAGGCCATACAGGGAGTGCAGAATTATTAGGCAAGTTGTATTTTTGAGGATTAATTTTATTATTGAACAACAACCATGTTCTCAATGAACCCAAAAAACTCATTAATATCAAAGCTGAATATTTTTGGAAGTAGTTTTTAGTTTGTTTTTAGTTATAGCTATTTTAGGGGGATATCTGTGTGTGCAGGTGACTATTACTGTGCATAATTATTAGGCAACTTAACAAAAAACAAATATATACCCATTTCAATTATTTATTTTTACCAGTGAAACCAATATAACATTTTAACATTCACAAATATACATTTCTGACATTCAAAAACATAACAAAAACAAATCTTTGCAAGGACACTCAAAAGCCTGCCATCCATGGATTCTGTCAGTGTTTTGATCTGTTCACCATCAACATTGCGTGCAGCAGCAACCACAGCCTCCCAGACACTGTTCAGAGAGGTGTACTGTTTTCCCTCCTTGTAAATCTCACATTTGATGATGGACCACAGGTTCTCAATGGGGTTCAGATCAGATGAACAAGGAGGCCATGTCATTAGATTTTCTTCTTTTATACCCTTTCTTGCCAGCCACGCTGTGGAGTACTTGGACGCGTGTGATGGAGCATTGTCCTGCATGAAAATCATGTTTTTCTTGAAGGATGCAGACTTCTTCCTGTACCACTGCTTGAAGAAGGTGTCTTCCAGAAACTGGCAGTAGGACTGGCAGTTGAGCTTGACTCCATCCTCAACCCGAAAAGGCCCCACAAGCTCATCTTTGATGATACCAGCCCAAACCAGTACTCCACCTCCACCTTGCTGGCGTCTGAGTCGGACTGGAGCTCTCTGCCCTTTACCAATCCATCCATCTGGCCCATCAAGACTCACTCTCATTTCATCAGTCCATAAAACCTTAGAAAAATCAGTCTTGTGATATTTCTTGGCCCAGTCTTGACGTTTCAGCTTGTGTGTCTTGTTCAGTGGTGGTAGTCTTTCAGCCTTTCTTACCTTGGCCATGTCTCTGAGTATTGCACACCTTGTGCTTTTGGGCACACCAGTGATGTTGCAGCTCTGAAATATGGCCAAACTGGTGGCAAGTGGCATCTTGGCAGCTGCACGCTTGACTTTTCTCAGTTCATGGGCAGTTATTTTGCGCCTTGGTTTCTCCACACGCTTCTTGCGACCCTGTTGACTATTTTAAATGAAACGCTTGATTGTTCGATGATCACGCTTCAGAAGCTTTGCAATTTTAAGAGTGCTGCATCCCTCTGCAAGATATCTCACTATTTTTGACTTTTCTGAGCCTGTCAAGTCCTTCTTTTGACCCATTTTGCCAAAGGAAAGGAAGTTGCCTAATAATTATGCACACCTGATATAGGGTGTTGATGTCATTAGACCACACCCCTTCTCATTACAGAGATGCACATCACCTAATATGCTTAATTGGTAGTAGGCTTTCGAGCCTATACAGCTTGGAGTAAGACAACATGCATAAAGAGGATGATGTGGTCAAAATACTCATTTGCCTAATAATTCTGCACTCCCTGTAGTTGTTATTGTTCTCACTGTAGAGGCAACACAATTCATATGCCACAACAGCAAAGAGTGGGTGCTGTTTCGGGAATTGTGGGGCAAACAGATTAAAGTAAAACAATCAGGAAAAAACATCCCTATGGATACCAGGGTGCTTGATGCATATTTCAGAATATTTTCCCTATAAAATTCTGTTCAAAATATATAATCCCTGGAGTCACTGCAGCAATGTAAAACCACGGAGGCTCCCTCTATCCAGAACCTCAGGGTTTACAACTGGGTTATGATTCCAAAAATCCTTAACACAACAACAATTTATTATAAATTCAAAAATTGGACACTGTGCATTGTATATTACTTCAAAGAAGCAGAGAAAAAATTTAATTTAATGTCATTTTCTACATTCTGACACTTAAAATAGATCATCCATGCAGTGCCCATTCTTTGAGTATTGGCACATTGACACAAAATTGTATATAGAAAAGGTAGTTTTTTTTAATTGAATTTTTTTAATTTTATATTTTTGCAGTGCATAAACTCGGTACAAACAGGCTTGAGGTACTCCAATGGCATTCCTCAGGCATAATATCACGTAGCCCACTCGGGTAAGAAGTATGACATGCACATTTTTATAATAGTTTAAGCAGGATAAATAATCAGAGGAGGGACAAAGAGGGAAAACATATGAATTACAAGCTTGGTCCTCTGATTTTGTAGTTATGTCGTAGTTAGATAAACAATTATTGATTATTCTCAAAACGGCTTATATGTTAAACAACTTGTATGTTCCACTGGGTGCTGCGGTAGAGAAGCTGGTGCGGGCAGGGAGTAATGTAACTCTGTAGTCAAGGACGTATTCGCCCACCCAATGCCAAGTCAAATGTCTTGTTAGCCTGGCTGTGGCTAACATTCCAGGCAGGCGGGCGGTTCTGGCGAGGGAGCACTGATTTGTGAGCTGTCTGCTCAGCTCCCTCGCTCAGCTCCCAATGACGTCATATTCCAGCTCCCGGCATCACTCTGCGGCGCGAGAGGGAGCTGAGCAGAGAGTTCACTAATCAGTGCTCCCTCGCCAGCGCCGCCCGCCTGGATTTTTAGTTAGCTGAACGCCTGCCTGAACGCCTGCCAGAACTACTGGACCCTAGGTAAATAAAATCCACCCAGCATTTAAATTAACATAGAAAAAGTAATGGATAATGTTAATGTTTGGGGAGATGGGGGGAGAGGAGAGGGGAGGGGAAAGGGGCTGTCAGTGTGTGTATGTCTGAGTGATTGTGTGTGTTTGGCTGTCAGTGTGTGTATGTCTGTCAGTGTTTATGTGAGTGATTGTGTGTGTGTATGTCTGTCACTGTGTGGCTGTCTGTGAGTGAGTGAGAGTGTGTGTGTGTCTGTCAGTGAATATGTGTTTTTTTCTGAGTGATTGTGTCTGTGAGGGCGCCTGTGTGTCTGAGTGATTGTGTGTGTGCCTGTGAGTGAGTGTCTGTCAGTGAATGTGTGTGTCAGTGATTGTGTGTATGTCAGTGAGTCAGTGATTGTGTGTATCAAATCAGTGTGTGTATGTCATTGTATCTGAAAGTGTGTCTGTCAAAGTGTGTGTTAGTCATTTAACAGGAAGAGGTGTGGCATTGACAGGAAGGGGTGGGGCAAATTTAAATTAGAGGGTTCCCGAGTTCCGTCATGCCTAGGGCAGCACAGATACTAAATACATCACCGTCTGTAGTGCCAGGCAGTGTACTAGTCCTTCAGGGGCATTCAGCCCACACCGCATGGTGGCTTTGGAGGAGAGTCTTTCTCAATAGGAAACATAGCCGTTATGAGGGTGGTTAGGCAATGTTGGGGGGATGGCTTCCCTCCAGCCATGGATCTTTGTAGGGGCCAACACCTCTGAGCCACGGAATTGGGGGCTCTGTGAGTCTGGGGCCTTCTCCCGAATGGGGTTGCATGAGGTCCTGGTGGCGTGGCGCCAGTTTAGGCCGGCGGGCCTCCGCTTGTGTGGAAGGTGTTTCTTGGGCAAGCCCTTGGTGGCCCTTAGTCCAAGCGGGCATTCTCTGGGGCAAACAGGAGTGAGCGATTGCCCGGAGGGGGTCTTCCCCACTCTGCTGGTTCAGCTGTGCCAGCTTTGCGGATGATGAGGTGGGGGTAGCCATGTGTGCCCTCAGCTTGGCCCAAAATCTGGCAAATATAACATCCAGCGAAGTCGATGAGCAGCTTAAGTAGCCAGGTTTGTCAGCAGGTTGATGCGTTACATCGCGAGGTGCAGGTGTGGGTGTGTCCGCCATCTTGGGGTCAGCTGGGCTGCCATGCTTTGACGGCCTCCGTGTGGCAGCCCAGCGGGGACCTGGATTACCCCCACCAGTCCAGAAGGGTGGAGGGAGGATCATGGATGACTAACTGCAGCTTTTAGTGCTAGGAGAGCGGCCGTCTACCCCGAGCTCTGTCTTAGTAGGTCTTAGATCGGCGTTTCAGGCTCCCGGTCACAGAGTAGTTTGAGTGGGGTGTCTTTCGACTCAGTGGGTTATCCCCCGGGTAATAGGGGTACAAGGAGGTGTGTACAAGCTTGTTGCCCGGGTGGAACCCCTATTTTATAGCTGAATGTGCCGGAGCTTGTTTTCCACGCGTCTGGTCGGCTTGGCTGTCAGGCTTCGCCCCCATAAAAGAGGTGGTTTGAAAAAAGGATAACAAGTTTTTATTTATCAGGTAGCACCACCAGTACTGAAATCTCTCTGAAAAGTGTATTTGTCTAATGCAGTGGTTCTTAAACCAGTCCTCATGGCCCACCAACAGTCCAGGATTTATGTATTTCCCTGTTTTATTCCAATGGGGATACTAACAAAACCTGGACTGTTGGTGGGTCTTGAGGGCTGGTTTGAGAACCACTGGTCTACTGAGATGTTCAGTGACAATAAGATTTGTATTCTTGCAAAATTAAATAAAGTTCTAAAATTGAGATATAGAATAAAATCTAAAAGAAGCATACATTTCATAGCTGCATGACAGTATAGGTACAACAAACTAGTAAACCACATTGTTTAGATTTGTGATTATTAATACATTTACACAGTTCTGTTACCAGTGGCACCAACATACCGTAGTGTCTGTATGTTTCGACCCTTGCTTCTTCTTTGCAGTGCGATCCTTTTTAGAACTTGTAAGGTGCTGGAGCAGATCTGTTACTCCATTTTGAATAAGATATTCAGTCAATTCCTTCAGCAGAGACAACTGTAGTAAAAGAAATGAAAACAAATCTGCAGAAATTGGATAAGGAAATGTACTTTTACAAGATCATTATGTAGACTTAATGGTATATGTAGTACAAAAAAACACAAGGCCCCCGGAATTCTTAAAGGGACACTATAGCCACCCAGACCACTTTAGCTCAATGAAGTGGTCTGGGTGCCAGGTCCCTCAGGTTTTAACCCTTCAGATGCAAACATGTTTACATCTGGGGTTAAGCCAGCCTCTAGTGGCTGTCTTCCGGACAGCCACATCTGCGACGCTGGAGGCATATTATGCCTCCATCGCACGTAGCGTTCATAGGAAATCATTGAGAAATGCTTTCCTATAGACGCATTGAATGCGCGCACGGCACCCTCACGGCACCCTCAGGGCACTCTAGTGTCAGGAAAACCGCTTTGTTTTCCTTACACTAAAGTGATCCTTTAATTCTCATCTTAGAAGGCTGCAGGGTTACCCCCATACAACATGCACTTGTTCCCCCATCAAAATTTGTAATTTAATTAAAACACTTGTGTAATTACAGTGGAATATTGTAGGGTGGAGTTTGTTTTGCTAGAATCTGCTGATTAGAACTGTGTAGTTCAAGGTTTGGTCATATATGTACTTTTACTGTTTATGTATCACCGTTTTATCATTTAGGAGTAGTGTAATATTTATATATTTAAGTGTATAAAATACAAAAAGTAAATGTGCAAAGGGGTTCTTAAAAATCTAGAATCTCACTGCTCAATTGTCTGCCATTTAGGAGTTAAATTAATTTTGTTATGTTTATGTAGCCCTAGCCACACCTCCCTGTTTGTGACTCACATAGCCTCCATGAAAAAAAAAATAGTTTAATTTTCAGTTAGATCTGACAGCACAGTGAGTTTATTTGAAGAGTTTTAATCTTCTGATCTCTAAATTAAACTTGTGTAGGGGACTGTACAAGTCACAGGCAGGGTAGGTGTGACCAGGCCTGCACAAAACAAAATGATTTAACTCCTGAATGGCCGACAACTGAGCAGTGAGATTGCAGGGGCATAATCTATATACCAAAAAAAACACTTAATTAAGCTAAAGTTGTTTGGGTACTTAGAGTGTATCTGCAATGCAAATTTTTATGTATAATCAATTGCATGGTCACACTATTGTGTGATTTGTTTGGGAATATGTCTATGTATATTTTTCTCTCTTTTAAAAAAAAAATATAATAATTTCCATGTATTAGCGTCAGCTAATTGCTCTCGGCTTTGCTGGGCTTAGTGGATATCTAATAGAAGTTCTTGCTTAAGAATTTATGGTTCTTTCGCATTGGTAATGAAGTCAGGGAGAAGCGACTTGTGGGCCCCAGGTAAGAAACCATTCAGAAACGGTTTGACTTCATACATTGTGCAGCACCAGGGCTCTTCTGGCACCATAACCACTGCAGCAAGTTGGAGTGTCCCTTTAAGCATCAACTGTTGAGCTGTTGAGATCTAAAACATTCGTTTTCACTTTTTTCCAAACATTTTATTCTCTCTTTTTTTTTTTAGTTAGAGATGCAGTAATATAAAAAATGAACTATATATATATATAGAAATATAATAAGAAACATAAAAAATAACACTTGATACATTAGCACATTCATTTTCAGATATGTTGCCAAAATCTATATTGTTTAAAAATAGCATTGCTCGTTATTTTTAATGAGGTTTACTTAGTAGCAATTTATACATATACCATGTTGTAGCTCACAAATCCTTAACAATTAAATCCTTCTTCACTATTTGGGGCCAATATATCTCCCTGGATGCCTAATTACAAAACCAGAATTAAAAAGGCACTTTTTAAATTATGGTTTTGTAATTAGGCATCAAGGGAGATATATTGGCCTCAAATAGTGAAGAAGGATTTAATTGTTTTATTAAGGATTTGTGAGTGTTTAACCATTCCTTACAACAAATGAAGGAAAGTTGGTTATTGTTAGTCCATTTCTGGCCATGTGGGACAGAACAGTAAAGTGTCCCAAAAAAGGAAGGTCTGAGCAGATAGTAGACCAAAAATTGTGTAATCGGGAGTTAAATCTGGTATTGAAAGTTTTAGTGGTTTAAAATATATATATAAAAAAATATTTTGTAAAGGAGTGTATTTTTCAGGCATGTGTAGAAACAATGAGATAAGTCTGCCTATGGTACATTACACCCATATATCACTTGTCATTGTTTGTCAGGCTAGTGAATCTTTTGCACAACATACAAGGTCTGTCCAGAAAGTATCCAGCCATTGTTAATCAATGTAACCTGGCAGTCAAGGAGAGGGAACGGAAATGTGCATGCATGAACAATGAACAAAGTCAGTGGGGGTGCTAGATGCCGTTGAGTGAGCATGTGTATTGTGTGGCCAGTGCATTCAAAATGACTGAGCAAGTAGAGCAATGAGTCTGCATCACATTTTCGTTACGTTTGAACGTTCAAAAGGCATTTGGGGATGATGTAGTGAGTGGAGCAAAAACAAAATCACCTATGTGACTCAGCCCCCCTACAGCTCTGTGACGTTTGGCTTTTCCCAAAACGAAAATCACCTTTGAAAGTGAAGAGATTTCAGACCATCGAGATTCTGGTAAATATGACAAGACAGCTGATGGTGATTCCAACAAAATATTTAGCAGAGTGTTTTGGACAGTGGAAGATCTGCTGAGAGAACTGCATGAGGTCTCAATGTGCATACTTCGAAGAGGATTGAGGCGTCATTGTCCTATGTACCATGTTTCTTGTATCTTCTTCATTAAATGTTTCTATTACATGGCTGGATACTTTCCAGACCAAGCTTGTATGCACATTTGTCATATACGCTATATTAAACAAACTTGGACATGGCTTGTAACATTTGACCTTTCTAAAATAATATGGGAGATGTTTTATAAATGTTACAAATAGATTTACTTGACAAGGAAACCATTGGGTAGTTGGGAATATTGCATTGTTTTTAATGGTGATTGCTCTACTTTTAGTATTTTTCTTTTGTTGTGCATCAACATTACAAGACAACATTTTGCATAACATTGCAGAAAAAATACATCAGACATACATTGTAAGGAGTAAAGACCATGCTATAAAGCACACATTTTGTAATATAGATATAAATGTTCAAGTAACTGTTATACAGCAGAGTGTTCCACCCAAAATCTCCAGGAATAGTATGGAAACTACTGTGACATGTCATGGCATAAAGCACTGTACCAACTTTTAGTAATCTCTGGCATAAAGTTTAAGAAGAAGAGAGATCAATCCCATTAGCAACATAAAATTGAACCACAAAGTTTAGGCATAAACATTAAAACAGAAGTATGCGCAGTTGTCCTCTAATTGATTCATGGCATCACCGGCCTGGGGTAATGACATGCCTGGTCTTCACTGCACCGGCAAGGTTCGAGCTGCTCCGCCATCTTTGGTCCGAGTGGTTTGATTCCGTCCAGACATTCCACTCTGTCTCAGGCAGTGAACTTTGAGGTGTGTGGGTACGCTGTGTAGCAAGTTTTACTTTTAGCCAGTTTCTCCCAGAAGGATTTAAATATCTTGTTCAGCATGCACAGCACTCCCAACTCTCCATAGCAGGGGTCAGTGGAGCATGTTGCACTAACCATTGTATCTGCTTGGTTTCAGCTTCTCTTTGGTGCTGCATGCCCACAGTGATACAGAGGAGCCTATAGGGTGTAGACCGGGATCACTCACCAACCCGTACTTTGTTCAGCTCTGGCAGCGTTGGAAGGGAGATCGGTCGCCTCTCCCCTACTCAGTGTGCACCAGGCAACAAAATAGCCATTGCATAGAGCGTGTCCACTTGGGGTACGTTTCCCTTTATAATAGGACAGATCCAGGCTAGAGAAACACGATTGTTGATTTGAAGTGCTATGGGGTCGGTAATAGCCCCCAAAACTTAGATTTGTCAAGTAAATGTCCGGAGCTTACGCAGTGCACGTCTTGTTGACATGGCAGTCAGGTCCCGCCCCCCTACTTTTAGTATTTTTGATACACATTTGTACTAGAAACACAAAGCTGATTTTTGTTTGCCATTTGTTTCATTTTTAGACGTGTCTCTGATTCTCATTACATTTTTATTGCTATATGTCTTTCTCCAATTTGAGATATTTGGGTTTGTGGACACCGGGTCAATATTTTGAGTATTGTTCCATATAAAAATGTTTAGACTTTAATAAAAACCCTCCTAAATATAGGCAAATTTGTCATACAAAGCCTCAATAATTTAACTTACCTTAATGCCATAAGCTTCAAACAATCTTTCTATATCCTGTTAAATGAAAAGGTCAAGATGACTATGAAATATGCATTAACACATTGTTTCTAAAAAAAAAAAAGTCTCTTTACAAAAATGTACTGTGTTTCACAGCCACACAACATGTTATACTCTATAACTATGTTTCATATATATTCGGTTTGAAAATTAAAAAAAATTCAGAGATTAAGGTTCATTCACTGAGAATTATGGATATTTTAGTTAGTTTAGTATATCTGCTCATTTTTCTTATACTTGAAAGTGCTTTAGCTCTATTTGTGCATTCAAGAACATGTGTTTTTAGTTTATACTACCTATAGGCTTTAGTTATACCTACAGTTTCCAAAACTTTGAAAAGCATTTTTCCTACATACAGTATACAATATATACCTCACATTTTTGTAAATATTTTTTTATATCTTTTAATGTGACAACACTGAATAAATTACACCCTGTTACAATGTAAAGTAGTAAGTATACAGCCTGTATAACAGGGTAAATTTGTTGTCCCTTCAAAATAACACAGTCATTAATGTCTAAACCGTTGGCAACAAAAGTGAGTATACCCCTAAGTGGAAATGTCCAAATTGGACCCAAAGTGTCAATATATTGTGTGGCCACCATTATTTTCCAGCACTGCCTTAACCCTCATGGACATGGAGTTCACCAGAGCTTCACAGGTTGCCACTGGAGTCCTCCTCCACTCCTCCATGATGACATCACAGAGCTGGTGGATGTTAGAGACCTTGAGATCCCCCACCTTCTGTTTGAGGATGCCTCACAGATGTTCAATAGGTTTTAGGTCTGGAGAAGTGCTTGGCAAGTCCATCACATTTACCTTCCGCTTCTTTAGCAAGGCAGTGGTTGTCTTGGAGGTGTGTTTGGGGTTGTTATCACTCTAACAAGAAAGAGAATGCACACCAAAAAAAGCCACAATAGTCACTTAACCTGGTTTAACCCCTTAACACCGCAGCCAAATGTACAAGTTGTGAACGAAACAAAACGTAAACAAAACCTGGCATTTGCGCTATATGTCTGTCCAACCGTAATTCACCTCTTTCATTTTAAATGCACCCCCCTTATTATATATCATTTTATTCAGGGGAAACAGGGCTTTCATTTAATATCAAATATTTAGCTATGAAACATAATTTAATATGAAAAAATGGGAGAAAATAAGATTTTTTTTATTTTTTTCGTTCTACATGACATTTTAACTGTCAATGTCATAATACTGTTTGCTTTTACTGCAATAAAATACACATATTTGTATTCAGCAAAGTCTTACGTGTAAAACAGTACCCCCTATGTACAGGTTTTATGGTGTTTTGGGAAGTTACAGGGTCAAATATAGCGTGTTACATTTGAAATTGAAATTCGCCAGATTGGTTACGTTGCCTTTGAGACTGTATAGTAGCCCAGGAAATAAATTTACACCCATAATGGCATGCCATTTGCAATAGTAGACGACCCAAGGTATTGCAAATAAGGGATGTCCAGTATTTTTTAGTAGCCATTTGGTCACAAACACTGGCCAAAGTTAGCGTTAGTATTTGTTTGTGTGTGAAAAATGCAAAAAACGCCAATTTTGGCCAGTGTTTGTGACTAAGTGGCTACTAAAAAAGACTGGACATACCCCATTTGCAATACCTTTGGTTGTCTACTATTGCAAATGGTATGCCATCATAGGGGTAATTTTCATTCTTGGACTACCATAGGGTCATAAAGGCAACGTAAGCAATCTGGCGAATTTTAATGTGAAAAAAATTAAACACAAGCCTTATATTTGACGCTGTAATTTTTGAAAACACCATAAAACCTGTACATGAGGGGTACTGTTGTACTCGAGAGACTTCGCTGAACACAAATATTTGTGTTTCAAAACAGTAAAAAGTATTGCAGCAATAATATCGTCCGTGTAAGTGCTGTTTGTGCGTGAAAAATGCAAAAAACTTCACTTTTACTGGCGATATCATGGTTGTAATACATTTTACTGTTTTGAAACACTAATATTTGTGTTCAGCGAAGTCTCCCGAGTAAAACAGTACCCCCCATGTACAGGTTTTATGGTGTCTTGGAAAGTTATAGGGTTAAATATAGTGCTAGCAAATTAAATTCCCTATACTTTCGGCATGGGTGGTCAGGCAGGTCCCGCTAATTGTAATTAATTAGGATGCCTAATTATGTAAAATTATTACATAAATATATGTGTAGAATTAATATATGTATATATATACACATATGCGTATATATACGTATATATATATATATTTTTTTTAAATATTTTTATTTATATATAGGTATATATATAGTGATATATACGTATATATTTATGTATATAGATATATATATTATTTTGTTCTACGTGTATTTTGATATAAATATATATATATTAATATCACAATACAGTTAGAACGAAATAAAACACATCTATATATTTTTTAATATTTTATTTTTAATTATTTTTTTTATTTATTTTTTTACGTATTTACATATTTATTTTTTTATATTATTTATAAATATATATATAACAATAAGTATATATATATTTAATCAGTATCAGTCTACGTGTAATTTGATATTAATATATATATATAATTATATACATATTAATATTAAAATACACCTAGACGGTGTATGTGTGTGTGTGTATATGTGTATATATATACTTAGATCATATATATATATAATATATATATATATATGAGCTAAGTATATATTTTTTTTTTTACACTTGTTTGACTTATTTAAATTTTATTTCCAGCCAGCAGGGGGACCAACTGTCATTACAGTTGGTCCCCCTGCTGGCAATACAGAAGCCAGCTATCCCGGCCATGTGATTGTGAGGTCCTAGCAAGGACCTCACTCTCACATGACCGGGAGGGACCGGAGGAGGAAGATGTGCCGCGGGGGGGCTCCCTGGGACCGGGTAAGTTACTAAAAACCGGAGGGCGTACTATTACGCCCTGCGGCGTTTAGAGCCGCTTTTAAAAGGACGTAATAGTACGCCCTCCGGTCATAAGGGGTTAATAAGCCAATATCAGACACAGGCAAAAACAAACAATTATAATTAAAGTGACAAAATTAGGCACAAAAAATAAATCAAAAAAATCAATGATAATTACCAAAAGTTTTCACAAGCCTAACAGGGCAGAAACAGGACACAAAAAGTAACCCCCCAACGTTTCGGCACCTCCTGGTTGCCTTTATCAAGGGGGTTGTTATCACTAACAGGCTGACCCCCCACCCCTTCAACCTCTGCTGGCAGCACTCATACGTCTATTTGCCAAAGACAACCTCTGGATATGACGCTGAGTATGTGCACTCTACTTCTTTGGTCGACCATGGCAAAGCCTGTTCTGAGTGGAACCTGTCCTGTGAAACCGCTGTATGGTCTTGCCCACCGTGCTGCA
Organism: Pelobates fuscus; assembly: GCF_036172605.1. NCBI lineage: Eukaryota > Metazoa > Chordata > Amphibia > Anura > Pelobatidae > Pelobates > Pelobates fuscus. The sequence goes on along the minus strand of NC_086319.1, from coordinate 248,772,972 downwards.
GCTCAGTTCCAGGTTCTTAGCAATCTTTTTATAGCCTAGGCCATCTTTATGTAGAGCAACAATTCTTTTTTTCAGATCCTCAGAGAGTTCTTTGCCATGAGGTGCCATGTTGAACTTCCAGTGACCAGTATGAGAGAGTGTGAGAGCGATAACACCATATTTAACAATGTTAAATATGCTCCCCATTCACACCTGAGACCTTGTTACACTAACGAGTCACATGACACTGGAGAGGGGAAATGGCTAATTGGGCCCAATTTGGACATTTCCACTTAGGGGTGTAATCACTTTTGTTGCCAACAGTTTAGATATTAATGGCTGAGTGTTGAGTTATTTTGAGGGGACAGCAAATTTACACTGTTATACAGGCTGTACACTCACTACTATACATTGTAGCAGAGTGTCATTTCTTCAGTGTTGTCACACGAAAAGATATAATAAAATATTTACAAAAATGTGAGGGTACTCACTTTTGTGAGATACTGTAAATCCTTAGAGGAAAACAATTTTCTTGGTGTGCAATATCTTACCTTCATTTCTAATTCCTTTACAGTTGCATCCTTAAAAAGATTAAAATGTAAATCAATTAGTTTGGGTAAAAAGAAAAAAGTAAAAGCTCACGTAGTGAAATTGGTTCCAAAAACCAGTTTGTAGAATTTAATTATTTCCTGTATCAAAATTAGTTTTACAGTTAGTATTTTTACTTCATCAATATCTTTATATAGACTTATTCTACATCTGGTTAGAGATGGCATTTTAAAAATGTTCTCTGTATTAATACATATGGCTGTTAGTCCTTGCTGCATTGTAATTACTAGGCGTAATTCATTTCCCGATAAGGGCAAATACGCATGAAATTCAGGCCATTCATTTATTAGTCTAAAACATGAACTTACTTTTGTTTTTGAATAAATGTATTAGGTGAATTCTGGGCAGTTTAGATTGCTATAATGCCAAGTTTTGTTTTTCTGAATTAGGATAAAATTTTAATGGCCAGTATTTTAGAGCCTAGACTGAACACATAAATGTGACTAAGCAGAGCTCCTCTCTATAATGGTACAAATGACTTAAAATGTGGAAATATACTGAACTGCATTTACCCATAAGATAATTTAATTAGCATTTGCCTGTTCTCACTCAATGTATATTACATCAAATGTTATCTTTTAGGGAAAAAAAAAATTATCATGACCAGGCGAGTGTTAGCCCGTCAGTATGAAACTGCACCGAAATGAACATACAACATGTTGCCTTTGTCAGAATTTTTTAGTATGAAATGTACCACTTCCTTCTTTCCAATTTTCCATATATGTTCAGTAATGGGGACACAAAAGTCATGGTTGTCATATACTTTAGGGTGCCAGATTAAATCTATTGCCCAACTGAAAAAGAATAGGACAACTCTAAATTCTCAACAGTTTGAACATGTATGTAAGCCACTGATCTAGAATTACAATCATGGTCAGTCTGACATTGTATGTAACACTCCTTAATAGGTAGCATGTGTATGTTATTTGTCTCGCAGTAGTGCAGCTGCTACAAAATACGGTATGAAGAAAAATAGATAGCAGTATTTTTAAGAAAGTCCATATCTAGAAGAGTAATGTGATCTCTTTCACTTAACATTTTTGTTTAAACATATAGAATAATAAAAGAAAATGTCAATCCTAAAATTCACTGGCACTCTAATCTGGGTTTCTTAAAGTTCGCCTATTATCTAGGCAATTTTTACACATAAGCTCCAAAATGTGCTTAAGAACTAACTTTTTTTACCTTGATTATTCACTGAAGATATTAATGAAAAATATGTATTATAATTGGCCGGTTACTTAGGCATCTGTTTTTTCTCACTTGCTACTAACAGTAGTTTCTGTTTGTGTATTCCTGTGAATTAAGTCATAGTGGTGGATATGTGTTAGTGGATATGAAGTAATTTACCCTTTTATCCAAGAGATTCTTCATAATATTTATGAAAAGTCAATGTAAGAGGAAACGGAGGATATACACTAAGTAGTTTGTCATATGGTCAGTTAAGCCATCTTCCCCTCCATATTTCTTTTAATAGCTCAAGCTATTATATATTTGTATTGAGAACTATATGCTTTTAATATCTAGAAAATTATATTTAATACAATTTTTTCTTCTTCCATGGATTGTCCCTTATTAAAAAATAAACACAAATTAGAAGCACTCGATCACTTGTTATATGAAACAAATCAAATCAACAGGTGCCATAGCAACGTGGCACACACAAGGGAACTGCATAATGAACAGGATGAGACTGAAAACTACAGGTTGATATACTTTAATCCCAAACAATCTCAAACTAACAATCTCAATAGACTTTCTGTACAAAATAGTAATTATTTTAATGTAAACTGGTAAAGAAAAATTGTAAAGGGATGCTATAGGCACCAAAACAAATTTAGTTTAATGAATCAGTTTTGGTGTATAGATCATTAATCTGCTATCTCATTGCTACTTTGTTTATGTAGCCCTAGTCACACCTCACTTGCATGTAATCTATTTTTAAATTTTCTTTAATACACAGATTGTTTCATTTAGAATTTTGTTTCTTCTGCTCTTTTAATTGCCTGCTAGAGCCTGTAGGAACCTCCTGTGTGTGATTAAAGTTCAATTAACAGAGCAGGAGATTAAAAACCTCTAAAGTCAACACACTGTGCTGTCACATCTGATTGAAAATGTAACAATTTTGTATGTTGTTTTTGTGAGTCATGGCCAGGGAAGATGTGGCCTGGGCTGCATAAACAGAAACAGAAATTATTTATCTCTTAAATGGCAGATGAATGAGCAATGAGACAACATGAGTATGATCTATAGTCTAAAAATGCTTCATTAACATAAATTTGTTTTGATGCTTAGAATATGGCTTTAACATAGACTTTTGTCATCATATATTGTGAAACTAGAATTATCTTATCAAGTAGAAGTTGGTGAAAGACTCTAGATAGTCATCATTTTCAAAATGCACTCTGCAAATAAAGCTCCATTTGTTTTAATTACCGTACCAGAGTTGTTGAAGTTCCTGGAGGTCCTGGAAGTCCAGGTGGTCCCACTGACCCAACATCTCCAGCATCTCCCTTCTGCCCACTAGTACCTGGCAACCCCATCTAACAGAAAAGCAAAATATGTATTGACTGCTGGAAAGGCCTTTTATGAAGACATGTTTTATTCTCTCCTTTTATGAAGACAACCTGCATATCAGTCATCAGAGAAAGAAAGATTCAAAATTACAGAAGAATTACAAAAGAATGTCAAATAATGCTCATTATAAGCAGCATTAGTTAAGAAATAAAGAAAGTGCAACTGAAACTGGGAGTTGGATTTGACATGCATTTATTGCTCTTTAGGGTTCCTTTCAGCGAGAACACTACATAAAGAAATGCACACTACCCTTACTTTCACCAGGATGAGTTATGACAGAATTTTGCCAGGGACATTAAATTGAACAATATTCTAGACTTAATTATACATATTATTTTCAAGAATACAAAGAGTAAAATGGGAGAAATGTGAATTGGGTTAGTGAGTCTAACCCTTGACCCAAGTCACATGCCACAGCCTTTTCTCTGAAATGCATGCTCTTTATCTGGAATATCTACTAAAGTATCACACGTGTGAGTCTGAGCTGGGCAGGTCCCAAAGCACTGTGGTTTTCCACCAATGTGTGATGATCCTTTGATTGGAGAGGCTTGTTTCTCTTGAGGTTGGTTTAACTAGGTAGATTTGGTTTACTAATTATTAATGTTTAGTTCCTGCTTTCACTATAGTTCTGCATAACTTATGGTGTCACGCCAACGGCGTATTCTAATGGATAACAACATCCAGGTGACGTATGGAAGATATTAACAATCTATTTCCTATTATTATTCCATTTATTATTCTACGAAGCAAGCTAAACAGGAGATGAGAGTCAAAAAATGTTCTGTCACGTTCACAAATTGCACCACATGTACAGACTGATGCAGGAGATACTTACATTCCCTGGTTTTCCGTTTTGGCCAGGCTCACCCTAAAATAGTAGAGGAAAATATCTAAACAACAAAATTAACCCCACATTGAATAAACATTTATGTTCTTCACATTCCTGCACTGGTGGCTGACATGTTATGAAAATCTTCCATGACCTCGACTTTCATAAAGGCAGCATTGTTATATATTGCAAACTGCATACATTGGGGTGACATACACTACTTTGGAAATGATAAAACTATTTGATTATTGTTTGTAATAACAGCACATGTTTGTAGCTGGGAATAATAAGGTTTAAGTACATTTGGAAATTATGAGTATTGCAATTGGCCCACCTTTAACAGTTACCATTGCCTTATATATCCAACCTTTTGCCCCCTTCTACATACTTGTGTATCTCTCGTACACTGTACATTTGATAGCATGCAAAATAATGCAATATACTGGTGGTTATGTCATTGTTACTTCACATTATAAACAAACACATACAACAATGACTGTAAAATAAGCAAACAGATGAAAATTCTACTTCAGCGTATTTCATCTAATGTGTGGCCAAAGGTAAACAGCACTTTAAATTAGGATGCGCACCGAGACAAAATTTCCATCTAAAATGTATTTTTTTTAAACAAGAAATTAATTTAAACAATTCTTTTATTTATTTAGTTATTCCACCTCAACATTTAACAAACTGGCCTAAACTTGTGCAAAAGTGCACATGGCCCTAAATGTGAGATGGGGCAATTTGGCTCTGCATTAAGAGGCACACCCAGCACGTAGCTTGCAGCCATTTGCGGAGTGTGTGTGGGTATAGAGAATCACTGGGTCACAATATCTGCATACAATGCATGTAATATGTTGTGTACAGTAATCCATCTAAACTTTTCAAGTTCAAAAAACAAGAACACCTACAAATGCAAGAAAAAATAATGTACTTTTTTTTTTAAAGCAAATGTTCTTGAAACATGTTCATCAAACATAATGGGGTAGATAGTATATATAATACGCCATCTCTTCTAACACATAGACAACTTTATTCCTCAGGCATAAAGGCAGGCTGGACTAAGCATTTACATATTCTACTTTAATTCCGTCCATTTGTGTAAGGCAGAATTTCATATATTGCCATACTGCCCAGTGTTTACTATTGCAATCCAGATTGCCATATTTTACAGTCAGTTATTTGAAAAAAAAAAAATGTATTTAAACACTAAAAATGCTCAACCTTTTCACCAGGAGATCCTATAGTACCAGGTTTTCCATCCAAACCATTTTTTCCAGGGGATCCAGCATTTCCCTATGTCACAGAATGCAAAAGTCATTAAAACATATTATGATTTTAATTTGAATGGCACATTATTCTGACACCCTAATATCATGTCAGCTTCTGTATGCCCATGTGTATGTATATATATATATATATATATATATATATATATATATATGTGTGTGTGTGTCATTCATAAAGGTCCTTATCGCAGCGCTCCACCAAATAAGTATTGGAAAATGATTTGTCTTTTTTTCCATAAAAAATATTTTTTTACACTATAGCTTTTACTAAGAAAACTCTCAGTTAATAGGTAAGGCCTCCTCCCCCACTGCCTCTCTGTTTGTCAATGAAACAGATTGCTTACAGATTAACGATGACCGGTGGCTGGTGGACATGTTACCTGAAACCAATGCTGTGTGATTGGGGTCATAAATGGAAAATGTATAGGGAATGGCATTTAGAACTCATGTATGATTTCACACATTTATAGTAGAGAAGATTGGAGCTTGGACACCAAAAGCATGGAGCATGCTCAATACCATTTTTCTCCAGTATTTTTCTCCTGTCCACATTAGATTAACAGCAGCTATCACAACCCCCTACCTCACATGCTCTCTCTGTACTAATCTCAACCTTTCTTTCTGGCTGATTGTGAGTAGACATCACGTAGGGAATTATAGAGAATAAGGTAGGGAATAAAAACAGGAGAGGAGGCAGTCCAGAAGAAAAGTGGAAACAGCTGATATCTGGACAGAGAAGGGTAAGTAGCTGAGCTAAGAAAAGAAGATTGAGAGCTTTGAAAAGGGTTGCCAGCCTTAGTGCTATAGTTATTTATAGTGTATAGGTGGGTTATAGAAATTGAGTTAAAATGTGAAAATAATTATTGTACTAATGCAAGGGGTGTCTAAGTTGGGTTGTTGTTATATCCACCATGTTTTCCACTAAACATATTACATTTTCACATTAATATAGAATGTCTCATTGATTAATGATTTGATGCACTACTTAAAATATTTGAATGTCCACAACTCTGTTGTCTCATGGTAAATGGTCAGATTCTCAGTGTTTAGGACAGGAGATACGAGAGTACTTATGGCATCAATAACCTTGACACTAAAGTGAATGAGGTAACACCTGTAGACTAAGCATATGTCATGTATTCATATGCACATAAAAATGTGGTTATTGACATTTACCGTCCTGACAGGAAAAGTTGTGCCGAGCAGCATTACCGTACTAACAGAAAAAGGTGTGCCGAGCAGCAATCATGCACATGGAAACCTGGTAATTGCTTTTGTGGTCAAAGGCCGGTCATGGACAATCAGATCCACAGGAGGATTTGTGCTTAGCAGCAATCATGCACATGGAAACCTGGTATTTGCTTTTGGGGTCAAAGGCCGGGTACAGCTAATCGAATCCACAGGAGGGTTATTTAAACCCAATTCTCCTTTTGCTCATTGCCCTGTCGTAGTTTCATCCTGATGGTAATCCGAGAATGCGTTCCTGATCTTGATTTTCTGGTATTTGACTTTGGCTTCATTTTGACTTCCCTGAATTCTGGTATCCTTGACATTTGGCTTCCCTTCATCGTTGTGTCTGATTCTGTGTTCCTGACTTAGGCAAGTATTTTGACTATTCTTGGATACATTAAGTCCGACCATTCTAAGGTCCGGTTATATGTTATCCTTAGTCCTAGGTGTGACACAGTTCTGCGTGCTGGATCAACTTGTAATCCTGACAGCATACAGTCACGATAGAAAGAAAGCCATGGTTGCCATGAATGCCATGGTTTTTACACATCAGGACATACAATCATCTGTTCCTCAGCAGGTCTTAAAATTAGGTAAATACAACCTTAAATGAACAACAACACATGGCATATTACACCATGTCATGATTTATTTAACAAAAATAAAGCCAAAATGGAGAAACCATGTGTGAAAAACTAAGTACACTCTTAATGCCTACATAGGAATTAAGAGACTAAGTAGCAGACAGGTGCTGCTAATCAAATGCCCTGATTAAGCGATCATCAGCAAGTGTGACCACCTCTAGAAAAGCAGACGTTTTAGCAGTTTGTTGGTCTGGAGCATTCAGGTGTGTGTTAAGACAATGCCAAGGAGGAAAGACATTCACAATGATCTTAGCAATTGTTCGCAATTGTTGCATCAAACTGGGAAGGGTCAAAAGGCCATTACAAAATAATTTAAAGTCTTTGGACTTTGGACCCACTCGTACACTATACACATTCATATATGCTAATTTGCACCACAAAACAAGCAGATTCACTTTATACCATATGTGTGTGTATCTTTGAGCATCTGTTTTACTATGTCTTACCTTTTCCCCTTTCGCTCCTTTTTCAGAAGGAGTTTCCAGCTGTAAATATAATCTAAAGGTTAGATGGAAAATGCATTGTATAAAATAATGTTAAAAAAAATATCTTTGGATTAGAGAAAAGGGGCCAGTGACTGCCACCCAGTGCCAAGCTGTTTGTTTTATTACCTTGCATAAGGAGAATTAATGTACATATTTTGATATTCATGAATATTAGTACCTGTGGAAAAGAGATATTGGCACCATTCTGATCCCAATAAGCTTCAGCACGCTTCTCTTTAACATTTCCTGCTTTGATAATGCTTTTCATTATATTGCTCTTAAATAATTTTTTTGTCATATTTGTATAGAAATGCAAAATATAATAAAGTATTTTCTAAGTCTCTAGCCAAGCCCTCCCTTGCATTGTTTAATTCCCTAAATGCCTCCCCTAAACTTCCCCCACAGAATTAGAATTCCATATTAAACTGCTCCCTAAACCAGGTAAAGGCCTGACAAACTGTGGAAGTTGCTGTCCAATCTCTTTGATAAATGTAGATATGAAATTATTTCCAAAAACCCTGGCCACCTGCCTTAAGCTACTCATGATGGGGCTGGTCTGCCCTCATCGAGCATGATTTGTTCCCAGAAAAGAAGCAAAAGTTAATAATACCAAAGTTTTTAATTTAATACACTTGGCTAAACTATTGGTAATTCCGACAATATTAATCTCTATTGATGCCAAGAAGGATTAGCAGGGTGGACTACAAGTTACAATACATGAATAAACTGGACTAAAGTCATATATTCATAACCAAGTGCCAAAATACACATCAACAGGCAAATATCACTACCCATACTTATTGGAAACGGTACAAGACAGGAGTGCCCCCTCTCTTCCTACTTTTTGTGTTGCCTTTGGAGCCCTTCTACCAAGCTGTTAAAGACATCTCCAATATAAGAGGCTTCAGAATATCTGGCAGTGAATACAAAACCTCAGCCAACAAAGGCAATCTACTCCTTACAGAATCTGACCAAGACTCTTCTTTACCACACATTTTGAAGGAAATATCAACATACAGTCTAGTGTTCAATTTTCAAGTCAACGTTATCAAAAGCAAAATTCTCAACATAAACGTTCACAACAACTTAATAAGATCTACTTGTCCCCATTTACATGGGCTGATAAACATATCAAATACCTGTGCATACCATATCAAACGATTTCACCAAACTGCACAAACTAAATTAATACATTTAACACAAGATCTTCTTTGGACATAGCATCTCTCTTATTTTGGATGGCTTTGTAGAATCATTATCTTAAAGATGAATATCCTACACTGTTTCCTTTATTTACTACTAATATTCATAACCATTGAATTTGTAAAAACTACTCAACAGCTATTTAACTCCTTTATTTGGGCTACAAAAGACCCAGATTAGCATTTAATATCCTTACCCAATCTAGAATGAATGGAGGCCTTCGCATGCCCAACTTAGAGTTATATCATCAAGCAATAATGCTTGTTAGAATTTATGAATGGACCAAACACCTAGACATAACTCAATGGATTCATCTGGAACAATAATTTCTTAATTTGCCTCTTGCAACAGCTCTGTGGCACAATGCAGGCTCATTACTAATACACAAAAACTCACACCCAACTATCACCCCTAGACTCATGATATGGATGGTGATTAGACAACATTCCACTCTGTCTCCATCTCCTTCTCCCCTATACCCTCTCACGCACAAGCCAGGCACAAGCCAGATTACCAAGGCACATTATACTCCGAGTACTACATCCCTGCCTATTTAGCAATGTTTAACCAAAAGGAGGTCAAATGATTACAGCTATTACTCTCCAGGTTACCAGTATTAATTAAATATATGCTGTTCAGTCAATTATGCACCCCGCCAGATATAACACAATAAAATGTTTGGGGATTGAACTGTGAACATTGTGTGATGTGCTCATACACAATCTGCAGTAAAATTCAAAGATCAAACTTTAGGTATGTGTTACAACTGGGCTAAACAATAACTAGCTTGAAAGATAGCTATACATTTAATAATGCATTTTCTGGAGATTAAAAACTTTATATTTCAAAGCAGTAGAAAAAAGCATAAGAAATTATTTTATGTGTATTAAAAGTTTGAGAACCAAAATGGCTTGTCTATTTAATTTCCTTTGTTACTAGTGTCAGAGCTCTTAGTTAATGTTGTGTACAGGGATTATTTGAACAAATTATAGTAAATTCTCAAACAAATGAAAAATGGGAAAATTATGTTGCCCAGCTTACCGCTTTATCTCCAGGTGGGCCAGGGGGACCTTCTGGACCCTGTACAATGAGAGTTACCAGTTAGCATGAGGTTTGTTAAATAAGACAAGTACATAGAAAAGGAGTTTCTGAAATGAGGTACCATCTACTGATTTCCCTGATTATTGTAGCTCTTGTTGTACAATTGAAATCTGGAACTCTGGGAAAAGTTTTGAATTCAAAACAGTTAGCCAGATGTAGCATTCTGAAGAATTAATTCAGATACTAGTAAGGGTTTTATAATTAAATCATATATCGGACATAATTGGCAAAATAAATCATCTACATTTTCAAATTACATCTTTGATTCAGACTGTAAATCACCACTACTATCAGATAGTGGTAAATATAGGCTGTGAAGCACACACTCATTAAAATAAGAATTAAATCATATTTCATTTTAATTCAAGGTGTCTGCCAATATTACTTCAAGGTAATTCAAGGTGTCTGCCAATACATATTAAGAAAATGAAATTTAATTATCATGATGATTTCAGCACAATATTTGAGGAATTTGGGATCAGGCCATACTAAGAGCCAAAAACAACTACATGGTTCCTGTGATCTGTCTGTAGAGGTGTACCTCAGAAACCTTTTTTTGGTATCAACCAAAACACCAAACTCATTTAGCTTAATGAACCAGTTTTGGTGTACAGATCATGCTTCTGTAGTTTCACTGCTTAATTTTGTGTAATTTAGGAGTTTACTCAGTTTGCTTATGCAGCCCTAGCCACATCTCCTTGCATGTGACTTGCACAGTCTTCCTAAACACTTCCTGTAAATAAAAATCTAATGTTTAAACTTCCTTTATTGCACAGTCTGTTTAATTTAGAATTTATTATTTCCTGCTCTCTCTTACTAGCCTTCAAGACCTTGCAGGAACCTCTTATGTGTGATTAAAGTTTACAGAGCAATGTACAATTCACGGAGCAGGAGATAATAACTTCTAAAGTAAGTTAACACGTACTTGAAAATTAAACGGGGGGCGTGGCTTGGACGTCGACCGCGATGGCAGCCTAAGCAGAAAGCTCCGCTCCACCAGCCCTCCGAAAGCCCTAATTACTAGCTAAAATCAGCACTCATGGGACGAAATCGCAGGGGTGACCCCCCTGGGACCCCCAGGAACTCACAGTCCAGCCAATCTCACGGCCCGATGGATGATTTCCTCCAAGCGCCGGCCGATATGCACGACGAGGCCAAAGGCCTCAAAATGGCGGCACACTCCTCAGGACGCGACGGCACCCCTGCACCTACATTAGAAGGTATTGGAGACGAACTCCGCGCAATTGCGACAGCAATGGCCACGATGGCCACAAAAGCGGATCTCCTGGTCCTGACAACTACGATTTAGGACGCAATGAGGGCGGAATTAGCCGGTCTCCGGACGGAGGTGACGGCACAAGGCACCCGACTACAGGCCCTGGAACATTCCCACGAGGCCCAAACAACCAGGATAGCAGCCACCGATACTGCCTTGGCGAGGCAGGGTGATCTCCTACTACAACTGAGGAGGTCGGTTGAAGACCTCGACAACCGCGGCCGCAGATGCAACATTAGGGTCCCCGGTATGCCCGAGGCAGAAGGTGAGGAGGACACAGAGGGTACCCTAACAGCGTTATTTCGCCTGGTCCTACCCGGCGATGCCCTGCCACCGCTCAGATATGAAAGAGCACACAGGGCCCTACGCCCTCGGTCACTCGAGGAGGGCCCCAGAGACATAATTTGCTGCATCCATTCATTCGCCACGAAAGATGCCATCATGGAGGCAGCCAGAGCTCTACCCACTTGGGATTACCAGGGTGCGCAAATGTCATTGTTCAACGACCTGTCCCCGACCACCCTAGACGCTAGAAGGGCTTTGCGGCCTATCACGTCCTTATTAAGGGACCGCAACATACCGTACAGGTGGGGCTTTCCATTTTCCTTGTCGGCAAGGCACTGGAATGGTTGGGTATCGCTCCGCGGGCCGGAAGAGGCCCCCAGCTTTCTGGAAGAATTGGGGCTCCCTCCTACACCTATACCGAATTAGATTTTGGGGTCCGGACAGAGACCGCAACGCGCACCTCGCCGACACAGAGACCACTCACCTCCGGGACCTGCTCACCACCACCGCGAAGCACGTGGGGCCCGGAATTAACGACCGCCACCATGGAGCCGCAGAATCACCAGTAAAGTGACGTTCCCAACACCAAGGTACTGTCCTCCCCACACCGTAATGGCCTGGACCTGGCCGCTGGCCCATTAATGCATGGAGTATCTGCCGAGAATGGCAGACCCGGTTCATGTCCCCCTAACACTGCTCTAGATGACAGCTACAGCCCATGTTTCTCACTATCTTCTGGCCCCATTTTCTTCCCCGCCCTCTCCTCTCTCACCCTTTGTCCTGCTCGCAGAACCTCCCCCCCAGATGCTTAATAGGGGGCTCCCGGCTGAGATCTTTGGGGTGGGGGAAACGGAGGGGCACACTGGGCTGGTCATCCCCCCCCTACCTGAAAGCACTGAGCTGACTCCTCATCATGATACGCAATCTAGTATTGCGGGATGGAACCCTCTGATCCACATACCGAGACTGTGCAAGAATACTGCATCTCAGAATCTGACTCTTGGGCATGATAAGTATCATCGACTATTTTTGTAACTATTGCTACCTGCGCTTATTGTGTTAACACAGCTGACGTTTGGTGACCTTAAATGTACCTTGCAATAATAGATATGTTAGCACCACACTAAAAGATGCGCTATGGAATGCCGACGGAGGGAGGGAGCTGGGGTGGAGGGGGAGGGTTGGCGGATCAGATGTGTATGCCTCTATCCTGGATGAGAGGGTGGCATAGCGGAGGGAGGGAGTCCAGGAGGTTCACAACAGGGAGAGAGGTGCTATGGGGGGAGGGGGGGGTGAGGGAGGGGGGTGAGGGAGGTGGGGGGGGGAGAAAAGAAATAAGAAGGGGGGGAAGCAGGCAAGGGGGGAGGAGGGAGGGGGGAAGGAAGTAGGGGAGGGGGGAAGGTAGTAGGGGGAGGGGGGGAGGGGGGGAGGGGGGGAAAGAAAGACAAAAAAAAAAAAATACATACGTTGTGGGAACTGAAACCTGCCACTACTACTATTATTTACATTAACCTCCACTTAGTAAGATGTGGGCTGCACGGTAACGCATACTTCTGAGACCATCGGGAAGGTGTGGCCTACCCCCACACAACGTATATGAGACACTTAGTGGGACCGCCCCACCCCCGGGGTCACACTCCATGGGATGACGGGTGGTGGGGACTAGGCTATTACGATCTAATTAGCTTGACTACACCTGATATTCTGAGCCGGCGGGGCACATGGAACAGGGCGGAAGGGGAAGGGGAGGCGGTATATATATCGCCCAAAATCTGATAGGGGAACTAGGAGGAGGTGATTAGCGGCTGAATCGACCAATAGAGGATGCTGAGTGCCTTACAATTATCAATTGTTACTGCCGTTAACTTACTCTTTTTCATTTGTATATGTTGCTGGACTGATTACCCTCAGGTGTATCCACACCTCCCATGATCATCAACACCCGGGCTAGGAACCGGCTGGAGCGGGCCACATCGACCCATATCTTATTACATACACATACACGCTTTACCACACCCGGTTTAGACCCTAGCCATTGCTCTACATAACCACTTGCGCAAGTATCTCGACGGAGTCACAGGCACGCTCACCTACCGATCTGGTTATCGGGGTGACGCCTGGCCACTCACGCCGAGGCGTAAGTGTTCCTCCTTCTCGAAGGAGATCCTGGGATAGTACCAACGTTTATCCCACGGGGACATTTCCCCACAGGGGGGCTCCCTCTGCCCACCCTTATTTTAATCTCTCAACCCACACTACTTACCTCACACCTACACTCAACACTTATACACTCTCCCACACACGTACACATACACCTACACATACACCACCCTTTACTAGCCCCGCACACGAAGGGACTCGACATTAGCACTGCGAGGAGACGTACGGGGACGCGACCGACGATAGACAAGACCACCTGACACTTCCTCGGCTCCCCATAGTCCTCAAGCGGACACACGGGCACCTATAGGACAACACAACACACGCACACTCGCGGGGCTGCGCCGTCGTCCGGGAACCTTGCGGCGCTCGGGCGGGCCCCCTGAGGTCGGAAGAGCCTAGTAACGGACGAGACCATGGCGTACCAGCGCACCCCTATGACCGTCATGACGCTCAACTGCAGAGGCCTGAACATACCGGAGCGTCGCACCCACCTACTGAGGACATTGAGGCGGAAGCACATATCGATTGTAATGCTCCAAGAGACTCACTTTCGAGAAGGCGCGGAGCCCAAGCTCCGTAACACCTACTACCCTATTAGCTACTGTAACAATCACCCACTGGCTCGGCGGGCAGGAGTGGCAATACTAGTAGCTGCGGACCTAGGATTTCAGGAACTGGACAGGTTGATGGACGACCAAGGCCGTTTCCTCTTCCTCAAAGGAACAATAGCCGACAGAGTATTCACACTTGCGTCTATTTATGCACCCAATTCGAAGCAAGCACGATTTCTACGAACGACGCTGCGTAAATTACACGACTTCTCGGAGGGAGCTTTGATTGTAGGGGGGGACTTTAATGCCCCCTTGGATCCACTTATGGACTCCTTCACAGGACACAGCAGCCTCCCACAGACCCACATTAGAGCCATACGCAGATCTCTGGGGGAACTATCACTGGTTGACTGCTGGAGGACGATACACCCCACTGACAGAGATTATACACATTACTCAATAATACATAATCGTTACTCTCGGATTGACTACATTCTCATTAAACAAGACGGCCTATCGCGGTTGAGGAAGGCATCCATAGAACCGGCAACGTAGTCTGACCACGGCTCGGTCCAGATAGAACTGGAATCCCCATTATTCAAACCGGCAATCCGGTCTTGGCGCCTGAATGAGTCCCTGCTCCAAGACCTAGCGGTACGGACTGAGGTCTCCCAAGCACTGGAGCGCTACTTCGAGGAAAATGGGATCGACGAAACATCCCCGGTGTCCGTGTGGGAAGCGCACAAGAGTGTCATACGTGGCACTCTTATCGGTATTGCAACCCGCAAGAGAAAGGAAGCAACACAGGCAATGTCCGACCTGTACGGCACCATATCACGTCTCGAGCTCCAGCACAAACGCTCACAACTGGTCGAAACATATGCCGAACTAACAGAAGCTCGACGCAACCTGGCAGCCCTCCTCACACACAGACACCTATGTTCGCTCCAAAGATCGAAAAACTTCTTTTACACACATGCGAACAAAGGGGGGAAATTTTTAGCGCGGCTACTCCGAGGGGATGCAACGCGCACACAGGTGCGCAAGATTCACTTGTCATCAGGAGGCACATCGCCGTACCCCGAAGACATAGCACGGGAGTTCCGGGAATACTATGCCTCCTTATATAACCTACACCAACCGGGGGACCCATCCCATCGACGAGACTTGTCGCAACACGTGCGGACATACCTACAAGACACTATTCGGACGCGAATAAACCCAGAAGCGGCATCTATGCTTGACGAATTAATTACGACCGACGACCTAGCCGTGGCACTTAAAAGTACGAAGACGGGGAAGGCCCCGGGACCAGACGTATTCTCCACGGGCTATTACAAACATTTCGCCCAGATATTACTGCCGTGGCTAACCAAAGCTGTCAACAAGGTGGCGGAGGGGGAACAATTTGGCATGGAATCATTAATGGCTACTATCACGGTAATACTCAAACCCGGGAAGGACCCGGAACAATGCGGCAGCTATCGCCCAATTTCCCTACTGAACGTAGACACGAAGCTCCTAACAAAAGCCCTAGCGACTAGACTCCAGCGGGTCCTACCGAGCCTGGTTCATGTAGACCAGACGGGATTTATCCCGGGCCGAGAGGCACGGGACAGTACACTACGCCTGTTTTCCATACAACACCATGCACGGAAATACCGGAGACCTCTCCTACTGTTGTCCACGGACGCGGAGAAGGCGTTCGACCGGGTGGACTGGTCATATATGACCCAAACGCTTCGGCACATGGGCGTTGGACAGCGGACTATGACGTGGATCACGGCCCTATACAGCTCACCGAGGGCGTCAGTACGGGTTAATGGAGCTCTAACTACAAGCTTTGGCATTGCGAATGGCACCAGGCAGGGATGCCCCTTGTCACCTCTCCTGTTCGCCGTCTCCCTGGAGCCACTCCTACAAGCGGTCCTGGACCACCCGGACATACATGGATATTCATGGCAAGGCACAGAGCATAAAGTGGCCGCATATGCGGACGATCTCCTATTCTTTGTCTCCCAGCCGCGGATCACATTGCCTTGCATACTTTCCGAAATCGATAAATTTGGCCGGATCTCCGGATTCAAGCTGAACCTAGCAAAATGCGAGGCACTCAACATCACCACTGAGGCAGACTACGAAGCCCTGGGCCCACTCTTTCCCTTTCGTTGGTGTACGGGGGTGATGAAATACCTGGGAGTCTGGATTCCCACGGACCCACAAGACATCTATAAACTCAACTTCACACCACTCCTGCAGAAGATTGAATCGGACCTGAAGAGGTGGGCATACCCGCACATTACATGGCATGGCCGCATAGCGGCCCTCAAAATGAACATACTCCCGAGGGCCCTTTACTTGTTCCAGACCACCCACATAGCCCTACCATCGGCATTCTTCTCGAAACTCAAGTCGGCTGTTATCAATTACACATGGAGAGGGGAAAGATCCAGGCTACGTCACAACTTACTATGCCTACCCAGACATAGAGGGGGCCTAGCGTTGCCGGACTTTAAAAAATATCACCAGCAACTAGGGGCAGTAGGAGACGAGACGAGGGCCCGGTGGCACACACATTACTCACGTGGGAGAGCCTTAGGGAGACGCCAGGGATCTCCCCGACTCCGAGCCCCCTGATGCCGATTGCCCACAACCCCAGTATAGGGGGGGGTTACCTGCGGAGGCTTGGAAATTCCTGGGGGAAGAGGAATATATCCCGATACATAAGGTCACTCGAGACGGTGCCCTACAGACACTGGACACACTGCTGGAAGGCCGACAACAATCCCCGATGGTGACTCTCCGGTATATTCAACTAAAGCATTACTTTGACTCTCTACCCCACAAGGACAAACTACGGAGGGAACTGACGCGGTATGAGAACCTCTGCGCCCGGGGTGCATCACTTGAGAAGACTATCTCGAATCTCTATCAATATCTGCTGGCCGAATCCACACCAGACACCAATGCCTTCCAACGACGATGGGAATGGGCCATGGACAAGACTTTCACCCAGACGCAATGGGAAAGAGCACTAATATGGCAACACAAGAGTTCCTCTAGTTCTCGTTATCA
Organism: Pelobates fuscus; assembly: GCF_036172605.1. Taxonomy (NCBI): domain Eukaryota; kingdom Metazoa; phylum Chordata; class Amphibia; order Anura; family Pelobatidae; genus Pelobates; species Pelobates fuscus. The sequence continues at coordinate 248,755,676 of NC_086319.1, read as the reverse complement.
AGAGGTCAATTACAAACTGATATCCATGTGGTATAGAACACCAACACTACTCCATAGGATCTTCCCTTCTACCCCACCGATGTGCTGGAGATGTCAGGAAGGCAACGGGACCCTACTACACATCTGGTGGGAATGCAGACTCATCACACCATTTTGGGATCAAATTGAATCAGATACCCACCTAATTCTCGGAGATGATACTGAATGGACGGTAGAACTGGCCCTACTGCACATCTCCTCACAACCGTTGTCTGTCTACAAAAGGTCTGTCCTATGTCATCTTCTGAATGCGGCCAAGTCACTCATCCCAGTACACTGGAGGACAACGGACGCCCCCACCAGGGAAGAATGGATACATAGGGTTGAAGATATCAGGGCAGTGGAGTCGCTTCAGGCGGAATTGACGGGCAGGGAAGCAAGGTACGCAGATGTCTGGGCGCCATGGTTCGTCTTTCGGACGCGACCGTAGGGGGGTGCCGGCGGGGGGCTTGGGCCTGGCGCAGCCCTCATGAACTACCAGCCTTATGCCCTATGACTTACAGCGACTCAATGCCGCTAGCCACGGTAGACATTACACCTCGCGGACCGACCACGCCTTTCTGACGGGACAAAGAACTATCACGAATAGCTCATAACGAAAGGAACGTCCCTAGGGATCATATATACACACACAAGACTATCCAGCGGGCCCACACTCACATGTTGCTCACACTTGGATTACGTGATAAAAACATGACCACGAGCCCCTTTGGGAGTATGCGCAACCAGACAATACATAACCCGACACGGGACCCATGAAGACCGTTAGGCCAGCCGGATACTGGGGGACTATGCGGGAAGACGAGGCCCTCCCTAACTGGACCCCCCCACGACGCATGGGAGCAGTCGGGGCGCGTCCGTAGACGCCTCGGTTGGAAGCTCATGTGACCGGGGGGATTCCTTTACTCTATCGTGCAACCTCACTACATCCGCATCAGCTCCTGCATTTACCATGACCACCCAGTACCATGCCTCTTTAACACCATCAACAACTACGGACCCACCCGGGTCATGCCATATACTAACACACTACACCACACTGCCCTCTCATACACCCCACTGAGGACCCTTGACACCAACCACTGAATCTCACACGAACCCAAGGCTCTGATGCCTATCGATCTGCCCGCACAGCCCTAGCCCCCGGTTGAGTGATCCTGTTAAATAACGTGACTAACACGAGTTACGGTGATGCGCCTCCTACGGAGGAACAAAGTACTACTTGACACTAGCATTCTACTGTTACCTGAACCTGCAACAGTCACTGATTATATTTTACGATATGTACTGTATTGTGTTACGCTTCTACTACGTAAACCTTGTTCTTTGTATGTTTTGCTCTTAATGCGGACCTGCGAGCCCAAATTTGCCTACTAACATACTTCAATAAAACGTGATTAATGAAAAAAAAAAAAAAGAAAATTAAACCATATTTTCATATAGGCAGTCTCAGTCATAGCGAGGAGAGGAGTGGCTAGAGCAGCATAACCAGAAACAAAAGTGATTTAACTCCTATAAGCAGAGAATTGAGCAGTGAGACTGCAGAGGAATGATCTATACTATAAAAGTGCTTTGTTAAGCTAAAGTTGTTTTGGTGACTATAATGTCCCTTTCATGTAGACGAATTAATAAGGGAGTCAATTTTGAGACACCTATAAACAGGTAAGTATATCTTAAAAATGTTGGCCAGCCAGTTAGTCCATTAACTGTCTTACAAATGTTGGAGGTGTTCACAACCAACAGGCTTCATGTATCATATTTAGTAGGCATGATCCTAGTGGGTCCCTTTTAGAGAAATGTTAATTCGTTCTTATGCTCAATTACAGGAGAGAGCGTTCCTCTTTCCTCTCTGTGCATTCTCCTCCTATACTTCCTAAAGGACATTTCCTTAGCTAGCTGTAACATGAAACAAATGTTCTTCCTCTATCTAATATAAGGTATAATATGGCTTTTATGTGGGAACTATGGGATAAATATATGGGAGGTACCCATTCCTCACCCAGCGATTTTCAGCCTTACTCTGTGGGTAACTCTTATACCAAACAGTACCATGTAGGAATACGGCAACCATTTCTCTTTTTATATAATTTCTATTACTGATATAATTGTAAAAATTCTCCCTTTCTGACACCTGACCATATATATAACTGTTCAATTTATATTATGTAGTATTTATATTATGTATCTACAAGTTTGTATTTACATAGGCACTTATTGTACCTGCGCTCTCTCCATAATCCCTATTTCTTTGGTTTTTAACTATATATAGGGGCTGATGTGTACTGTGGTCATTGCTGCCGCCCAGGAGTGATGGGAGTGAGCGCAGGACTTATCTTTTTGTATTTGTATTCACTTTTTGTATCATACAGCCAGGGCCGGCCTTAGGGGTGTGCGAGCTGTGCGGTCGCACAGGGCGCCATGGCAACAGGGGCGCCGGGCGGCCAACACAGCTCACAGGCCGGCCGAGTTATGTATTTCAAGTGAAGAGCAAGTCAAGTGCAAAATGCTGCCTTGCACTTGACTTGCAAATTATGAGCAGAGAGCAGCGGCCGGAAATCCACTTTTGTGTGGAGTGTGGAGGAGGAGCGTGGGGGCGTGATGCCGCATACTTGCGTGACGTCGACGTGCTCTGTCATCAGAGGGAGCCGCGGAAGGATCCAATTCAGTGAGTGAAGGCGGCGCCCAGTGCTCTTCAATCGGCGGAGACAGCTCAGTCCAGGGAGCAGCAGCCTTTACTGTGAGTGACTGTTCTTTTTTTTTCTTTTGTATTAAATGGGGGCAGAGGGCTGATAAAAGAGGGGGAGTCAGGGGACTGATGAATGGGGCAGAGGGCTGTTAAAGGGGTGGGAGGAGATTTATGAGGGGGTCAGGGGGCTGATGAATGGGGCAGAGGGCTGATAAAAGGGGGGAGTCAGGGGACTGATGAATGGGGCAGAGGGCTGTTAAAGGGGTGGGAGGGGATTTATGAGGAGGTCAGGGGGCTGATGAATAGGGGCAGAGGGCTGAGAAAAGGGTGGGAGGGAATTGATGAGAGGGGCAGGGGACTGATGAAGGGGTGGCAGGAATTGATAGGGTGGGAGGGGATTGATGAAGGGCAAGGGGTGGCTAGGAGTTTGATGAAGGGATGGCCAGGGCATTGATGAAGGGGAAGGGGTGGCCAGGAGTTTGATGAAGTGGTGGCCAGGGGCTTGGTGAAGATCTGGCCAGGGGTTTTGGTTAAGAGGTGCAGGGGTTTTGTAGAAGGGGGTGGAGGCGACAGATTGTGAATGCTCCTAAAATAGTTTGAAGGGGTCCAAACAGAGACGGGTGAGGGTGGGGGGGGGGCGCCACAAGATTGTTTCGCACAGGGCGCCTGAACACCTAAGGCCGGTCCTGCATACAGCTTTGTTAAAATGCAGCCGCCCATCCCATGTGTTCTCTATTAAGGGTTAATAAGTATATAGGGGTGTATAAAAAATACCTCTCTGTCTCAGTGGAGATATCTTTGCCAGAAGCTCAAGGAAGCAAGGTGAAGAGTCAGTGTAGGACCCGTCTAGGGGGGTCTGCCTTGACGGTGGCAGGCGGGCATTCCCTCCAATGGCCATTGGAGTAACTAAATGACCTCCATTTGTGTAAATATACATATACAATATACATTTAGGAGAGAGCGCAGGTGACCTTTTTTCTTTCTTTGGTTTTTAACTTATTGTACCTGTTGAGAGACTGTCTTGTACAGTTGTTTTGTATTTTATGTTTTTTGATGTGTAAAGTACAAAATGCTATTCTTTTGTATAACGCAAACTTCCTCAATAACAAATCTAAATAAAAAAAACATCTTGGCCCGCTTGAAGGTATAAAGGACATATTTGAGCACCACTGATCTGGAGTGTATACCCACAGGAATATTGTAATTTGATTGTCAGACAAAGAACCACACTCATTATCGTAAAAGGCTGTTTCAGAGATTTTTACAAGTAAAATAAACAGTTTGGCTAAAAATCCTAATCTAATATGCTGAACACGTCAAATGTTTTTATTTTTTTCTTTTAATTAATCAAACTGTTTGAGAATTGTTTATGTATATTTTACATACAACAAAGCAGAAATGTAGAAATACCATTACATGCCTGTGGTCTATTCATAAGCTAGATTTACAAAAGAGATGACTTGTAAATGTTGTAAATGTTACTCATTAGAGGAAAATTACCAAGAAGGGAAACAAGCAACAAATGAATAATGAAAAAGCAATATCATTGCATGAGGTTTTCCTTAGCTGTGTTTTTGCTCTTGAAAATAATCTATTTAACCCAGAAACATGGTCATGTGATTAAGTATAGGAAGCCTATCTTATACCAAATAGTTGCTGAAGTGCAAGATGAAGTTATGAATAGAAAGGACAATAATGCAAATGAATAGTGGCTTAATGCATCTAATTTAAATTTACATAATTTAATTTATTTTGAATCTGACTCCTGTTTGTATTGTACTACCTTTTAGAAAGTGTGCTACTGATCTATTCAAATTTCAGTTCATAATATATATATATATATATATATATATATATATATATATATATATATATATATATATATATACACTTGCATTTTCTTTATATCCCTTATTTTTTATGATGATTTTTTATACCTCTCTCAGGGATAAAAATGTGCAAGTCCTATGTTACTAGTCAAGCCTTAAAAGTTACCCGACACTACAAAGCATATGACACACTCACCAGAGGTGAATTTTCACTTGCCTGGGGATAGTGGCAAGTGGAAACTTTGAGCCCTGCTTCTATCTTTCCCCACAGTGAAGGATTAATATAGGATATTGTGACGAAACCAACCTCGCCACTGAGAACTGGAGAAGCCTGGGTGCTAGCCTCCTGCCCTGCGACTATGGCCCCTGGACATATTGCACTGTAAAAACTATATTTGGGCATGTAATAGTTTCTATTACTGCTACTGGGCCTTTAAGGGCCATCCGTGGACCTATTGGGACTTGTGGGATACTGTACCTTTAAGACTGTAGAGCATATTACAGTAATCCTGCCTTTAGTCCTTTAATATCATGTATGCATTTATGTGTTCAGTTAACCAGGGTTATATGTATGCAGCATTCACCTGATTGTTCGGTAGAATCACTCCATTCAGTATATTGAGTGAAACTACCGAACAACCAGACCACCCAGGAATAAGTGTGCCTCCAATTACCGTTTGCAACAATGTTGCAAACGGGTAATTGGCAATCAGTGTAATGTATTCTTTGTCCTCTGGGTGGCCGCCATTCGGGAAACGAACACGTGGCGGCGGCCATCTTAAACTACCGAACAGCTGTGTTTTGCCGTCGAGTGTCTGGAACTAAAATCGGACACTTGACTAGGCAAACACCGCTGAGACCTCCATACTTCCAGAAATTCGTATAGAAACTACCGAATGACCCGCCGTTCGGTAGAAAGAACCCCACAAACAAGGGAATTCATTCAAACCCTCTCCAGGCTCTATAACACAGGCAATTCGTCTGTTTTCATTCCCTTGTTTGTGACCGACCGCAGGGCCAAAATGCATGGAACTGTTTTCGGATACTTTACCCATGCGGTCGGTCAAATCTTTGGAACCCCATATCTCCCGAACCGTTCATCCGAATGACTTGAATTTTGAATATGTTGTCCCCCTGAATAAGGGCTATCCAGCGATGCTGGATTAAAAGGTGTACCCCCTGTTTTTGGGGTACATCCAGAACTTGGCTGAAAAGGTGTACCGGATAATTGGGTTTAATGTTATCTGAGGGGAGGGGATGTGTGGGCTGAACCATGTATGTGATTGGTTATTTTATGCCTCCACCTGGGTGTGGCCTGTATGTGTACTCATGTAATAAAAACCAGGCTGGGTGCCCCAGCACCTGAGACCACTGCTTGACCTTCAACACGGAGCCTTGTCTCGTTCTTGGGGGGATTCACTGTATGCTGTTGGAGATTGACTGCTAGGAGTGTAAGCTGATGTCTGCTTTTCCTATTCATCTGCTAGCAGCTATTCGTGAGGTTCCAGCTTGGAGTGCTATCGTTTTCCCTGGTATGCAGTTCGGGAGTTTGATGCATTCACCTATATCCAATTCGTGAGTTTTGATGTTCTGCAGTAGCTGTGCCTTTCTGAGACAAGGGGATTATCGCCTAAACGGATTTTAACCCCTCATATGCTGAAACGGTCCGTTACAGATATATTTTGTTTAAAAGTAAATTACCACATTTTATCCTTATCTTATCTTCAAAATGGTAACCTAATATTCAAATAAATTGACCAATTTCTTCCTGTATGTTAAATCTCTTAATATTGTAAGTGAGAGATGTATTTATGGCCTTTTATACATACCTTTGGCCCAGGTGGACCAGTACCCCCCTTTTCTCCTTTAAAACCTGATTCTCCTGGATCTCCTGCGTCCCCTCGATCTCCCTATCAAAATAGAGCAATAAATGTCAGTAGCGCCCCATGCTGTGAACAGCATTAGAAATACCAGTTTAGTCTGGTAAGAACATCCTCAGGGCACCCAAATTATATGCAATAGTATTAAGACTTTGAACATACTATAAAAATTCTGTGACATACTGTCCAACTGTCCTTATTTCAGGATCAAATCTCTCTGTCCCTCTTTTCTGTTCTCATGTCCCTCTTTTCTAGAAGCTCCATATTGCTGCTGTATCTGATTATATAACAGAGCTCCACAGCAATAAAATTCACAGTAATATCATTTAAACTGCAAGACGTGATTAGAAACCACTCTGTCTAAGTAAGATACATTGTTCTTGTTCTAAGTTATATGTTCTTTGCATGCATAGTTATAGCAAGTCAACTACAGTTTCCCAGTACAGCCAACCACTGGCCACATACAACTCAAACCCCTAAAATTAAAGCGTCCTTTTTTGTCCACTTAAAATGTTGTGTGGTATGGAATGGCTAATAGCTCTGTTCCTATACAGAAAAAAATGATCCATCAAGTAAAATTATTCTTAAACTTACCTTCTCTCCTTTAGGCAGAAGACTCTTATCTAGGGATGCCAACTACAAGTGAAAATATTACCATTGTTATATTAGAAATGATGAAGTAAGATATATTCATTTTCAGTATGCATTCCTTTACTAAATACATATATTATAGTCAAGCATGTTGGGGAACATAATTGTTAAATTACCATCCCCATTTAGCCACATAAATTCCAATTTCATGGCAATACAAAGAGAGTGCTAGCTATTTCACACACAGTTTGCACTTACCACTATTCTTGGCTTCTTCTGTCATGCAATACAAAGATGAAATTCCAGTGGATTCCCACATGCACATGGAGAATGTTCTATGCATATTAGAATTTTCCATCACCAGTGATTATTTCCATTATGTGGATTTTACTAATATTCAAGAGATAAAACTTCATTCTACTTTTTTTTTTGTTGCTTTTTTTGAGGGGCAGGGGTTAATCAGAAGTTCATATATCTAATGAAACATATATAGATGACACTGTTCATCCTTTTAGTGTGTCCTCCACCAGTCTGCACTCAACCATTAGTATTTCTCAACCATAGCCTATGACTAGGATATGGCACCTAGACTGCCCCTTTAATAGTGAAAAAGCATCCTGTGAATATAGATATTTGTCAATATCAGGCAGTTCAAGATGTTTGTAAAGTCCATTTCTCATAAAGTCCAATCAGGTGTATGAGTTTGCAGAGTAAATCACATACATTTACCCACCTAAGTGACCCCTCAAAAGCCCTCTCTTGGTTATCTCTCTCTACTACTTAGCACTTATAGTTAACATTCCTTAACCCCCCCCCCCCCTTTGTTATCTCCCTCTATTCTCCTTTAGGTCTGTCCCTGACATTCTTCCTACTTTATCAGTTCCTGTTAGTGTAGCATGGCTGAGTTAGAAGTGCTCAGTACAGTGATTTATTTACAGCGAGGTTAACAAGACCAGTTCTTGGGCCCCCATAAAATGAGGCAAACAAGGCATTTGCCTGGGCATTTCAGGGCGGCATCCTTTGCCACCCCCTGGAAAGTGCCGCCCAAGGCAAATGCCTTGTTAGCCTTGTTTTATGGGGGCCTAAGAGCCGGCTGGAGAGTCTTGGGCCTCCCAGGGGAGGGTAGCCAAGCATGCCCCACAGTGATGCCGGGAGCCGGAATATGACGTCACTCCGGCTCCCGGGATCACTAAGCGGCACGCGAGGGAGCTTAGCAAGAAGATCATTGCTCCCTCGCTGCCTACTTTGCACATCCTCCTGTTTTACTACCTGCACATCTGCCTGCCCAGCTGCCCCACTAGACCCCAGGCAAATATCTACCCAACTCTCCCAAAAGTAGGGAGGCTGGGTGGACTTGAATAATAAAAAATAAAAAAATACTAATAATAATTTGTGAGTGTTAGGGAAAATTGTGTGTGTGTGTGTGTTTGTCAGTGAATGTGTGTGTGTGTGTGTGTGTTTGAGTGTGTGTCTGTCAGTGAGTGTGTATGTCTGTCTTTGAGTGTGTTTGTGTGTCTGTCAGTGAGTGTGTATGTATATCTCTCAGTGTGTCTGTAAGTAAGTGAGTGAGTGTGTGTGTGTGTGTGTGTGTCACTGTGTGTCTGTCAGTGTGTGTCTGTCAGTGAGGGTTGGGTATGTCTGTGAGTGAGTGTGTGTATGTCTGTCAATGTGTGTCTGTGAGTAAGTGAGTGTGTGTGTCTATCTTTCAGTAAGTGTGGATATGTCTGTCTGTCAGTGTGTGTGTCTGTTAGTGTATGTCTGAGTGATTGTGTACCTGTCAGATTGTGTAAAATCAGTGAGTGTGTGTATATGTCAGTAAATCTGAGAGTGTGTGCTTGTCTGCAAGTGAGTGTCTGTCAGTCAAAATATGTGTTAGTCTTTAACAGGAAGAGGTGGGGCAAATTTAAATTAGGGGGTACCCGAGTTCCATTATGCCTAGGGCAGCACAAATCAAAAATACACCACTGGCTCAGTATGGTGCTTTGCCTCTCTGTTCAGCCTCAACATGAATACCCTGCATAACTAATTCCATTGTTGTGATTTTAGAAGGAGGTTGCTAAACACATGTGAAATCTTCACCTTTATTCACCATACTGCCTCCAGTTAGGCAGGGTTTAAGAATTGAGGCTGAACGAGAAGGCTGCACAGCAAGCACTAACAGCTAAACTGCACAAGACCAGCAACTCATGTAGGTGGCGGAAGGATATGGCAGCAGGCAACCTGCCAGGACCCAAACTGCATGTTAAGTGGTTGTAAAGTTCTCAGAACTACACAACCAAACTATTACTGCCACAGGTAGTGCAACAGCCTCCTCTTTTTGTGTTGCTCTCTTCAGTTGCACACATCCCACACCTCTAAGGCCAGCCTTGGCAACAAACAAATGAGTTTATTTAAAGGACTCATTCATTATGCGATAATGGGTACAGTTATAAAACATTGCATTCTCTTCACTCAACTTTGCCATAAATTATTTCACAATTTATGAAACAAATTACAAAACTCTCCCCTGCAACCTTCTAAATTGATTTTGATGGATACAATTTAAACCATTAGTCAACTGATTTTTTGTCCCTATTCAGAAAATAGAGAAAAACTTTGAATTACAAAATGATTATTGTTTAAAACACATTCAACTTGTTAAAAAAAAACATTCAGTTTTTTTTTTACTTACGACACTTCCAGGTATTCCGTTTTTTCCCTGTAAGAATTACAATTTATTATATAATGCCTTGTTTTTTTATGTAAAAATTGTGCCTAAAAGAACTGATATTTTTTTAAAAATCTCCCAATAATTATTCCTGAAATACTCAATGATATGAATCAATTCACAAAACAGCAAGTTGTGGTAAGCCTGGTAACATTTATAACACTGCTGACATACACATTTTGTTACATTGAGAGTATTTTACTGTATTCTCTGTTTCAAATGTATTGTACATTGTCATAGAATTATGAAATATGAGTTCTTGTGTAGTATTCCTCTTTCCTTACCAAACTACTCTTTTTTTCCCCCTCAGAGCTCACTACATGTAACTGGACTGTGACTGCCTGGTTTTAGCCATTTATCAAGTTGCATTATAAAGGAAGTCATTTAACATTCTCAAATTGCAAACATTAAAAGACGTTATGTATAACCACTTCAATGCGACACTCGGGTATACAAGATTACCAGGGCCTGCAGCCATACCCCGTAGTCATGTATACACGATTACAACCATTGCAAATTATATTTATTCATGGCCCATCTATTTGCCCATAGTAAAACCTTTATAAGGACAAAGTGTTCATGAATTATTATAATTTCTGACAACTCCTCACAATACTTACTAAAATACCTATTTAATGACACACATTGCAGAACCTTGCTGTATAACATTGTTTTGCACAGCTGCATTAATGCAAGCATATGTAAAAATACTTACAGATTCTCCTTTATCTCCTTTTTTACCATCAATGCCCTGTTGGAAAATAATTGTTTTAAAAATGTCACTGGTTTTCACATGTTTCTTATCATCTTACATTGTGCTAATTGTGTATGTCTGTTACTAGGAGTATTGCTGATTTCTTCAGATTTAAAAACAAAACAACATATTAAGGCATTAAATTAAAAAGGGAAACTGGCATAGAAACATATATTACAAAAAGTAGCTACCAATGTCAAAGTTTCCAATGTTTATGGTAATGGAAATAAAAAACATGGCACTTTACACACAATGTTTTTTCCAGGAGTTGGGAAAATTCAACAAGCACACCATCAAATAATTTGTTATACTGACTGACAAAAGAAGTGTTGTAGCGGATCGGGTTATATATTGTATGTGAGATTCAAAGCTAAAGGTGACTTAAGTTCACAGATAGTATTTACAAATATTTTTTATCTACTAAAACTGTTTCAAAATCAATTGGTAATGTCTTGGGGAAAAAAGCTATATGTCAAAGGCAAAAGTAAAACATTACTTTTTAATACTGCCATTAAGTGGATTTTTGGGTTACCATTATTGAAAAAAATGACCCATGTCTATGTTTATTTTACTGGTAAACAGTATATTTCACAATCCTCAACCCATTCCTTTACAGTCGGAATTCCTAGCATTGCTTAGAACTCATAACTCACCATACAAAATGTACACTATATTTGAGTGGATTCAATTAAACAAACTGTCTCTCTGGAACACTTATAGACATAACTATAACCTGAACTATTAAACTATTATTCAACCTAAACAGTTATGGTTGAAATGTACCAACATCCGTTCATCAAATCAAATGCATCCAAGGGATAGAAAACATACTCACATCTCTTCCTGGAGGTCCCAAATCTCCTTTGATTCCTGCTTCACCAAAGCGACCAGGAAGTCCCACTGGACCCTGATGCAAAAATTAGAGGGAAAATTGTTTTGATAAAAACTAAAATTCTTAGTTAGTGAAAGCAAATATTAGCATTCATGTCTTGTGATGTAGAAACCTTTCTCTTAGATTTTATGTGCTGTAGATTCATAGTCATTTTCACCCCAAATTTCGAAATAAAAGCCTATGGCACACTAAACACTGGGCCCTTTCTCTGTGTGTCAGAAGTCTTAGCTATAAATCACCTCGGGCAGCATTGTGGGGGCGTCATTATCCAACCCTCAACAAGAAGTTCCAGGCTGTCTAATTCTGTACATATTTGTTGTCTGTTGTCAGCATGACCAGAATGCTGGAGATAGACAGTCAATAATGGCACCCCCCCATCCGTCCTCCCTTCAGCCTGCCCTCCCTGACAGCCATACCACTCCAGTGAGGGGGAGTGACCACTGAGAGAGAACGTGGCCTTGACTCTAAAAATAATGTTTTAGGTATTTTCTCTTTGTTTCTTATTTGCTCAGGGACCATGATAGGAATTACTGTATACAAAAACAGGGCTTTCTTAAAATCCAATTTTTGGGGGGCTGGAGTAATCCTTTAATTTGGAAGGTATTTGTAGAATTAGGAATCTATAGTAGGAAAATCACATACTTCCCATTTATATACCACAGTAAACAGACTATAGTTTAAAGAGGTGCATTGTGGGTAATTAATTTGTGCTCTGTGCTGATCACATAAACGGTTACCCTTTGTCCTTTCTCTCCAGGTTCTCCTGAAAGTCCAGATTCTCCCTGTCAGTGAAGGAAACACGTTACAAGTTAACATATTTTACAAAGAATTAACTTCAGCTAACTTCAATACTAAATGGGACCATGGTAAGCATCTCATATATTAATATAAAATGACTTGTCTTGTCTTGACTTGACTTAGACCCCCAATAACAATTTAAGAATATATAATTGGACAAAGATTCCTATGGACTAGTGGGGAAGGAGACAAGACAGTTGCACATTTAGGTGACTTTCCCTTTAAAATACACAAGCTATACACAGTTCTACTAAAATAAAAAAATGGGAAAGGTAACAATTATGCTAAAAATGTAATTCAAAAGAAATCAGAAATTTCCAGCATGGTGACCTCAAAATATATAATGGGAAACAAAAAACAACCCACACATACTAGTGCAAATTATTAATAAACACCTACTGGGCTATTTACTAAAGTGAGAACTAAAATTAAATGTCAAATGTTAGGCCAAAGAACCAGAGAAATGTACACAAACTTAGAGATTTTTTTCCAATTTAGGCCATAAGTTTAAAATTCACACTTTAATTAATAACCCTTGGGCGGCATTTTCAGGGGGGCGGCAAAAAAAGCCTCCCCCAAACGCCCAGGCAGATGCCTTGTAAGCCTCTTGTCCTGGGGGGCCCAGGAGCTGGGGCCACCTTAGAGCCCCCCCGAGGCTGGCATCCGATTGTAATGGAGGTGGACAGCGAGGGAGCACTCTCCCATGAGCTCCCTTGTGCGCACCGCAGTGATGTCATAGCCAGAATATGACGTCACTCCGGCCCCGACATCACTAAGAGGCGCGTGAGAGAGTTGAACAGGAAGATCGGAGCTCCCTTGCGTGCCTGCATTGACTGCACGAACAGCCAATTCAGAACAGAAGCCCCACTGGATCCCAGGGACTGCACGCCAGCTGCTCAGCCTAGCAGCCCCACTGGATCCACAGAAATAGAGACTCCATGCCTGCCATCCCAAAAGTAGGGAGGCTGATTGGAGTGAATTTTTTTGAAAAATTATAAATTGCGTGTGTGTGTCTGTTAGTGAGTTTGTATGTGAGTCTGTCAAAGAGTGTATATGTGTTTGTCAGTTAGAGTGTATATAGGTTTGTCAGTGAGAGTGTATATGTGTTTGTCAGTGAGTTTGTATGTGTGTTTGTCAGTGAGAGTGTATATGTATTTGTCAGTAAGTTTGTATGTGTGTTTATCAGTGAGAGTGTATATGTGTTTGTCAGTGAAAGTGTATATGTGTCTACCAGTGAATGTGTATGTATGTTATTAATTGTGTCTGTCAGTGTGTGTGTGTGTCTGTCACTAAGTGTGTCTGTCAGCTAGTGTATGTGTGTCTGTCAGCTAGTGTATGTGTGTCTGTCAGTGAATGTGTGTGTCTGTCAGTGAATGTGTGTCTCTGAAACTGAGTGGGTGTGTGTCTGTCAGTGAGTATATGTGTGTCTCAGTGTGTGTGTGTCTGATTCTAATTTGTTTTTTTTCTGACACTGAGTGAGTGTGCGTCTGTCAGTGAGTGTATGTGTGTCTGTTGGTGAATGTGTGTGAATGTGAGTGTGTGTCTGTCAGAGAGTGTGTGTAACTGTGAATGAATGAGTGAGTGTGTGTGTGTGTATGTCAGTCAGTGAGTGTGTGTGTGTTTAAGTAAAAGTGTGTGTTGATTAAACAGTGTGTGTGCTAATGACTGTGTATCTGTCAGTGTATACATCAGTGAGGGTGTGTCTGTCAGGCAAAGAGCGTGTTGGTTTTAAATATGAAAAAATACATTTAGATTGGGGGGGTTAGGGGGAGGAGGAAGTGCCTAGGGCAGCACAGAACCAAAATACACCACTGCTCCAGTCCTTGTATTCATGTTGACAGGTTCCCTTATAGATTTCTATGAGAGGAAATGCATTGCAGCTGGTCACATACACAAGAACATTTCATCTCATTCACAAAAGCTATTCCACTGGTTCCATACTGTTCTTTTTTACAAGTCATTTAAAGATAGTTTTGTGTTAAGTTACAACTATTCATTATATAGAATAAATCCATATATTTCTGGATTCTTACCTTCTCACCAGGCTCTCCTTTTATTCCTTGATCTCCCTACAGTAGGAAGAATCAGATCATTATAATAAGCAGCTTTCTAACAGCTGGATATCCAAGAAAGGATAGTGACTCCATCAATAAAAAGCAACTCAAGCCAAATGATTTAATAATTGAAAGTCAGTGCAAATGCTTTCCATAGAGAAGCGTTTGATGCTCTTTCAGAAACAACTGAACAGAAAAAAAATATTTATTTTGAATGTTTGTGTTCCTTTTAATATGTGTGAGCCGTACAACACATCTTGAGTTTGTAGCTCTACATGACATGCTATTCAAATTACATATTTAGCTTGGGTCGATTTCTGAAAAATAAGCCACATTCCTATGAAACATGCAAACATATTTGCTAATTGCTCAGTTCAACACCCCAAACTGGCAAATAAATATGGAAGTTTGCTTGTTGGGAAAACTTCCAAGGGGAAATTTAAAAAAAAAAAAAAATTAAAATAATTATAATAATAATAGTTAATGGGAATATGCATGTACATATATGACTGTTGGATATCTCATATCTTCCATAAATTCAGGATTTGTATTTGCCATTGCACACATGTATAAAGTGACTGTCCTGTGAGGACTCTACCGTTAGTTTTCTACTTACATCTTTACCTCTTAGTCCAGGCAGTCCCATGTTCCCATGAAATCCAGGCTCACCCTTTACTCCTTTGTCACCCATATCACCCTGTTTAAATAACAGAAAGTTAAACATTTTGCCTCTGCAATGTACAATAGGTAGTAAAGATTCAAGTGTTTTCTAGCATGTAATGTTTATATATAGCTGAGTGGGGCAGAGGCAATATAGTACATTGCATAATCAGCACTCCTTTGCAAAATCTCTCCTTCCATTATCAACACTCTTTTTTGCATTATCAGCACTACTTTGCCCAATGCATACTTGTATTATCAGCACTCTTTTGGGTACATATACCTGCACCAAACATCTTTATATAAACTTACCTAAATGCTCACCACACAAATCTCCTAAATGTGACCTATTTGTTAGAAGGAAGCCAAAAATAAGCAGCTGGGAGGGACTGAAAGAACAGAGACCCAGGTGCCTATACTAGTTTTAATCTAAATTACTAATGCACTTACCTGAACCGTTGCAGGCCTGTGTTTCAGCGGCAAAATGGGGATTTGAACAACTGACAGCCTAAACTGTTTAAACTATAGGCTTCCATCTGTACCCCATATGCCGTCCATCATCACCATACAAGGTGGAACACAAAGGTATACCCCGGCAGTCACAACTCTGTTGGGCCTCATGTATGCAGTGTACCGCTGTCAACCCTTCAGGGAGAGTGATAGGTTAGACTCCTGATTGCTGAAGGAGGTACCCAGGCTGGCAACTCCTACACATGTGCTGTTTGCTGGGTCTTCAGGGATAAAGTCTTAGACTCAACTGGGCCTCATATATGCAGAACTCTTACCGGTATGCTGTTTGCTGGGCTTCATGTAGACAGTAGATCACATACATCCCCTTAAGGGGTACCCAAGCTGGCCTGTTGCTGGGTCTTCAGGGATAAGAGGCTGAACCCTGGCATGCAGTGGACCATTTTCATCCCTTTCAGGGAGAGGTTGGGTCCGACCCCCGGTCACTAAAGGGGGTACCCAGGGTAGCAACTTTTCATCTTAGTGCGTATTGCTGGGTCTTCAGGGCGTAGAGGCTGAACCCTGGCATGGCTACAAAAATATTGCCTGGTGAGCATAAAAGAAAAATCTAGGCCTGCATAAGCAGACTCCTTCCAAACTGCTTGTGAAGGACAGGAAAAAAGACTGCCTGATAGGTAGGGGGAGGATCTATATATACCAGTTTCAGAGTTCTGTTTCCTGTCCTTTCTGCTGTGAGGGGAGGAGCTACCCATGAGTAAATGCTGCCATGAATAATGGTCAGGAAAGTACATTTTTTTCAAACAAACAAGTTTTTTTGCCGAACTCAACATTTTGGTCCATTCTGAAACAATGTGTTCATGATAAAAAAAAAAAACCCTAGTCTATACTATGACACAAAAAGTATTATTGATATGCTTTTTATTGGACTGACAGAGAGTCTGCCAAAAGATGCTGCAGTCCTTCACTATAATACTAGTAATAGAATAATGAGTATAACTGATTTGGGTATAACAGCATCCAAACCCCAATGAAACTTGGGGAAATGTTTTGGTCTGATAAAAAATCTATTTTGTATCCGATACCGAATATAAAAGTAACAAATTGTATATTTAAGAATGGAATTTGCCTCATAACCTGAAGACAAAATACATTAATGTCAAAATAAACAGAATATAAATTGCATATATATAAAAATATATAAAAAAAAAAAACATGTAGCGAACATACTTTTTGTCCAGGTTTTCCTGACAATCCTATGTTCCCCTGAAAATCAAAATAGCAGTTGTGAAAACAGAGATTCTTGTCCAAACTATTACAATCAACAGATTTCTAAACAAAACAAAATAGTTGCCCTGTCAAAGATAACTTACTGTTGCGTGACACTTAACGATGACAACTATTAGCCCAGATAGAGTTGGGTTTCTGACTGAAAATGTTTTTGCACATCTACGTACTGGATAACAATTCATAGTTACAGCATAATGCAAAATTAAGTAGAATATGTATCTTGCTAGCCCTAGCCACACCTCCCCTGGCTATGATTGACAGAGCCTGCATGAAAAAAAAAAACTGGTTTCACTTTCAAACAGATGTAATTTACCTTAAATAATTGTATCTCAATCTCTAAATTGAACTTTAATCACATATAGGAGGCTCTTGTAGGGTCTTGCAAGCTATTAACATAGCAGGGGATAAGAAAATCTTAATTAAACAGAACTTGCAATAAAGAAAGCCTTAATAGGGCTCTCTTTACAGGACGTGTTTATGGAAGTCTGTGCAAGTCACATGCAGGGAGGTGTGACTAGGGTTCATAAACAAAGGGATTTAACTCCTAAATGGCAGAGAATTGAGCAGTGAGGCTGCAGGGGCATGTTCTATACACCAAAACTGCTTCATTAAGCTAAAGTTGTTAAGGTGACTATAGTGTCCCTTTAATAAATTATTTAACTTTTTTTAGAATGACAGTCAAAATGAATAACAGTTACCAATCATTTTGTATACTTGACATTGTTATTGTGTGATTTTTTTTATGCACCTCAGTTATAATAGTAGGTGTAGTCTGACATACAAGCAATTTCAATAATATAATTGTACACAAGTAAAAATAATGAGAAGGATTGTGAAATGATTTTACTTACTCTTTCACCTGGATCTCCTTTTAAACCTTGCTGTCCTGGAATTCCATATCCTGGCTCTCCCTTTTAAGACAAACAGTTATGTCAAAGAAGGCAACACATGCATTTTTTTTTTAATCCTCCTTCCATACTATACTGGAATAAAATGTGTCTCTTTAGGTTTAACCCGCTTATAGAGTCTTTTGATATTCAGTGTCGTGCTAGAAGGAGTTTTGTGACAACAAAAAAAATGAGTAGACATCAATGCATTATTTGGAGATAACTTAGGCCATTTAAGATGTAAGATCCCTATTTCAGGAAATCCTATTTTCCGTATATTAGCCGCAATTGTACAACCCCACCACATGTGGAGATAATCTCCACCCTCATTATCACATCTCCAACAATTAGGGGTAAACTTATTCACTAAAGAGGGATCCATGTACCAAAAATGTATCACTTTATATTGATTTTCAATTATGTTTGTGCAATGGATATCGCTATTATAGTTTATGGCCACAAGCCACTCTGCTCTAGTAATATCTATATCAAGTAGTTTATTTCATTTCTCTGTGTTCTTCTGGACATCTCCTCGTTCTATACAGAATATTAAAAGATAGGCTGCTGACCTAACTTTAGGTACTAATTTCTCACAAAATATATTTTTTAAAAGGCTCAATTTGTGTTCGTCAGCACTTGTCTTCAGTAAGAAGCCCTTGATTCTTAGAAAAGTAAAAATGTCCTTAGCAGGTAGATTATATTCTAAGTTCAACTCAGAGAAAGATTTCAATAACCCATTGTTATAAAGGTGAGCCACTTTAAAAATACCAGATTTGGTCCATTTATCTAAGTGAGATCTGGAATATTTTGTGCTATTACACCGATACTAATGGTGTCAATTATTTTATCCTGCACTCCCAGTTTTTTCTTTAATTGGGCCCATACCTTAAAGAGGTGCCCTAAAATAAAGCTTTTATCACCGGTAAATAAAGCTTTTATCACTGGTAAGATCCCACTGTTAAATCAAATGTAATTCAATTTGATACCAACTTTCTTCGCATATCTGCAGAGTCTGCATCAAGTAATTATGGCCAATCATGATAGCTAAATAATAATTTTGCAAGATTGGCAAGCCTAGACCTCCATTTTCATTTGTAATGCCATCCTTTTAATACTAATGCGAGGCCTTTTACGCTGCCAAACGAATAAAGAGATACTCCTCTGAGACAAACTTAGCCAGCTTTCAGGTATTAGAATAGGGATATGTCTAAACATGTAAAGCCATTTGGAGATAATATACGCTTTGACTGTATTTATCCTTCCAACCCAAGATACATTTGTATTTTTCCATCCTTTTAGAACATAGTTTGTCTCCTTTAGTAGGGCCAGGAAATTTAGTTCCAAGATGTTCCCCGCCTCTGGAGAGATCTTAATCCCCAGATAGGTAAACTCCGTCCAAAGACAGTCAAAGCGTTGACGCAACTATTTTTTTAAAAGTCTTTTTATATTTAGGGAATTCAGTTTATAATTAGATATTTTAGAATATTCAGAGATTGTGTCCATCAGGGGGGCAGAGACTCCTCAGGGTTCGTAAGAGTGAAGAGGATGTCATCGGCATACATGCTAAACTTATATTTTCTCTGGGGTAGTAAATATCCACGGATATTTTCATCTGCTCTTATACGAATTGCCAAGACTTCTATTGTTAATAGATACAATAATGGAGACAGTGGGCAACCCTGCCTAGTTCCGTTCCCCAGATTAAGCCAGTCGACACGTGTGTTTTCCTTGATGGTTCTAGCAATAGGGACACTATACAGAGCTTTTTTTGCCCTGCAGAATAGAAAGCCAAAGCAAAACCTTTCTAAAAAAAAATAGCATTATAAATCCCCAGTCCACCCGGTCTGCTTTTTTGCGTCTCACACAGTGGTGACTAATTCTTTATGTTCTTTCTTAGCTATATCGAGAATATCAATTATTCTTCAGATGTTTTATTATAGAGCTTCAATGCAAACAAATATATAGTATAGTTAGACAACATATACCACCGGGGGCGCCACAATCACAAGCATGTGAATATATTTACCACATTGTAGTCATGGGTATTCATGTAAAGAGATAAAAGCAAAAAATATATAGTGACGTATTTAATAGCATATAAAACAGAATAGTAAAAAAACAAATACACTCACAAATGTAGTTGCACAACAAGGACATATGTCTTAATTGTGCTAAAAAAGCTTGTCAGCCCCTTCCTGTGCTAAAGTCCCCTTTTGCAGTAGGATCCCAGTTCCAAAGACTCCAAAGACTCCAAATAGTGGCTAGTTCAAGGCTGGATATGATCCAAGGATTGTAGGGACACTGGCAGGCTCTTTATTTTTATTTTTTATAGTGCTCTCCCCTCCCCTCCTGTCCTTCAGTGTTCTCCCCTCCCCTCTTGCCCCATAATGCTCTCCCTGGCTCTCCTGTCCCTTAGTGCTCTGCCCACCCACCCCTCTGAGCTCCCCCCTCATGTCCCTTAGTGCTCTCCCCTCCCCTTCTGTCCCTTAGTGATCTCCCCATCACCTTAGTGGTCCTCTCACTTCCCCCTAGTGGTCCTTCCTGCCCCCTAGTGGTCCTCCTTCTCCCCCCTTTAGTGGTTCTCCCTACCCCCCTTAGTGGTCCTCCCTCTCCTCCAACCCCGTTGTGGTCCTACCCCCCAAACCACTTAGTGGTCCTCCCTCTCCCCCAACTCCTTAGTGGTCCTCCCTCCCCCCCCTCTTAGTGTCCACCCTCCCCCCCTCTTAGTGTCCACCCTCCCTCTCCCCCCCTTGTTAGTGGTCCTCTCCCCCCCCCCTTAGTGTTGTTATCCTCCCTCCCTGTTGTGCCTCCTACCTATATTTGTAGCGTGGCTGGGCGGCGCAGACCGCTGTAAAGGAGCTTCTGTTTCCTGTACCCACCTGGACTGAAAAGAAGTGCTCTCTCAGTGAGCACTTCCTGTCTGTCCTGCAGGGTACAGGAAACAGATGCTTCTGTACCACGGTCTGCGCCACCCGGCCATGCTACACTGAGTGACAGGTAGGCGCAACCCAATTTAATCAAATGCCCCCTTATTACAGCTTTGTATGCTATCCATCTAATGCCTGGATATGCTTGCATATTTTCCAAAAAATAAAAACCTGTCATCCGATTAATATGTTCGTTATTATTTTCGCTGCTCAGGAGGGCCTCGTTCATTCTCCCCTGTCTTGAATCCCTCTTCTGGGTATCCTCTACTTCCTATAGGACCAATGTCTTTATAAAAATGTTCTTAACACAATTAATGAATTTAATATTACCAACTAGCATATCAATTCTTGCATAAGAACAATGTCCATAGGAAAAAATTGTAAAGTCATAATTTTGGGGGTGTAACAATCTCCAAACATCATATAAGGCTGCCTTTTTCAAGAGATTGGAGAGGGCCCTAGCCCTCCGGAGCAGCGCGCCATCCATCTGTTCACCTGTTGGAATCCTCTTATCCCATTCAGTATCCATTAAACAATTGTAGTCTCCCGCAATTATCAATCTGCCCTTAGCTATTTGTTCTATTTTCTATAGGCAGAGTTGTATAAGCATATAATCAAGAGCCTAGATAACAGCGGGCCACCTGTCTAATAAATAAAATTATCTTCCCTCTTTATCCACCCCTTATCATCTTCTTACCCCCTACCTTCCCCCTTGCTTTTTCTATCTCTTTAATTTTCATTTGCCCATGTCCTTACTTTACTTAAAGTGAAATATTGTTACACAAAAAATAGCAATACTTGTGCAAATCTCAAACATATTTCTTATTCATATTACCCAGTTATACATCAGACAACCTTTATAATGCCATCTTGTTCACCACTTGTGATCCCCAAACATAGCCGTATAACATCTATTTAACTATTAACCTGAAACTATATCAGTGTACATTTTAATAAGGGGTGATTGTAAATTGTTTCTGGAGAATCTAATTCCTACTAAATTATTTTCAAGTGATCTTATATCACGGAAGTATCTATATTAGTGCTATTCTTGTAATCTGATATTATTCTTTTTTTAAATCTCTCTCTTCCTGTTACTCTTGGTAGCCATTTCTTAATTACACGTATATACAATTATTACAAGGATTTCTTTTGAGCCATATGGATGCCTTTAGGGGATCTGAAAAAAATTCTGTGCCATTCCCCTGCAGTGCTATTAATTTAGTCGGGTATGCTCATTTATACTTTATCTGATTATTTCTCAGGAATTTGTTACTGTCCCAAAAGATCTTCTTCATTTCCTTGTATACCAGGACAGGTCTTGGAAGATGTTCAGTTCTTGATAGGTGTAATTTGCCTCTGTCTCAGTTTTAGATCTATGTTTAAGCATAACCTGTTCTATGATGAAAGCATATGATGACGTCTCTAAAGGCCAAAGTTGGTATCCCTTGGTCTGGCAAGATGGTGAAATCTGTCCATTATTTTCTTGTTTGACTTAAAAGCCATGTCTATATCCCGAAAGTAATTAAGAAGATATTCCTGTAATTTTTCTCCTGTGACTTGTTCGTTGATCCCTCTAATACAGATATTGTTCTGCAGACTGCGGTCTTCTAAGTCACATATTTTTTTGTTCCATTTCTCCATATATAGTAAATAATTGGTCATATTGTGCTTGTGTCTTCCCTTGTTGGAAATTCACCGCCTCTAACCTTTCCTCAATATTTATCCCTTTTTTGGTTTATTGCAGCAATATATTTTTTTTATCTCTTTAACATTAATTTGTAGCTCTAAGGAGATTTTTTCAAGTAAAAGCTGTTGACTTTTTTCCAGGACTTCAGAGAACATTCCCAGAGAGAGTATTTTCTCCATCTTCAGCTTGGATAAATGAGGCACCTTCACCAATTTCACCCACACTAGGCTATTGTGGAGTAAAAAAGTTTGACAGCTTTTTTTTCAGCCCTGATATCTTTGTTCTCTTTTTTTATTTTTTTTTAATGGCACGACTCTCAGGATTCTTTTTTGAGGCCTTTATTCAAGGTTGGAGCAGATGTGACTTTCTCCTGTGTATTTTTTCCCTTGCTGTTTCGCCTTATCTCCTTAGTTTCAATTGGACCTCTAGACTCAGAGCTATTCACAAACTGCACATACGTTTAATATGGCTTATTCCTTTAAAAAAGATAATATATGCTCAGCTTAATGTGTACTTAAAAAATAATATATAGGTCTCTCTTCTGAAACCAATTGGGTAAGATATGCCACAGAGTACATAAAGAGCAGAATATTATGGAGTGTAAAAGAAAAATAAATAGTTTAGTACTCATCTATTTGTGACATTGAATGAGAGAATTCTGGTTCTCCAGGTCTTCCAGCCCGTTGGTTTCAACAACACTCTCTGCAGACCCTTCTTCCGATAACTCCCCTGCAAAAGGGGAATGAATTCCAGCAAGGGCGCTATCTTTTATTCACCGTCCGAATTGAATTGTTCCCTCCCTCATGGGTCTGGTATGTAATACCGCAACCACGGTGTGCTCCGTCTTCGTCTACCGGCTCTCAAGTTTCCAAGCTTTTCTAAGTTTTCCAAATGTCTCTGACTACCGCATGGCATCCTCCGGCTACTGGCTCACAAGCTACCATGCGTCTCCGCTTCTATCGGGCTTCACCCTTTGCGCCACCAGAAGCGTGCGTGTTACATCATCGCTCCTCGCAACACGTATTTTCTGAATCATTGATATGATGAGTGTGGAGGACTGGTCCTTATGGAGATTTACACAGAGGTGCTTCTTTGGTTTAGTGGTAAACTAGGAGCAAGCACTAGATGTGTAGAACATTCCAGTATTGAACTGTATAGTAGAGAGTGGGTTCTAGGTGCATAATCTTGACTTGGCTGTCCATATATTCTCAGAATGAATTAATTAAACCATTGGACAAACACATTATGAATATATACTGGAAATACAATTATGTCTCCCAGTGTTGCTTTTTTTTTTTACCTTCACTCCTTTGTCTCCTTGGTTTCCCTTAAAACCTTTAGGCCCTTCTGGGCCAACTGGTCCAATATCACCCTATTAAAAAATATGAAATAGAATAGGGGTTTTTATTTAGATTATACATTGCTTTGAATAGAAAAGATAGAACAGAATAAGTTATTAGTGACAAAATACAGAAATACATCACTTGATATATAGTTAATTAATCACGCAAGTTTTGAAATAAGCTATAAAGGTGGGATATAAAGGTTTCTTTCTTTCTCTCTTTCTTTCTTTTTTTCTATTTTTCTATTTTTAAGAATAGCAAGGGATTTTCTTTATTACAGCTATTAGAGATTGTCTTTATTCTTTCTGTAACTACAACTCGGAATTTTAGAAGTAGAGTTTAGAGTTGCAATGCAAAATTTGGTTTTGGGTACTAATGACATTTGAATATCCAAAAACCTTCAATTAATCATATTAATACTCACTAGCCTACAAGCACTTTTCTGTATTTTAATCACCTATAACACTCTGAGGTGAGCTTTCAAAGCTCATTGTGTACAATCTCAGTTCTGCTCAGAGCTGGATGTTCTGATAATTGTAGTTCAGTTATCAGCTTTCTACTTAGAACAGCTATTAGACAAATTACAACTGCCAAAAACGTTTTGCTTCCTGATGACATTCCTTTCTTCCTAGTGACATTTACAACAATTATTAGTGGCCACTGCAGATTTGAAAGTAGAACCAAAAAAGGACCACTACACAGGTACAGAAACTAGCAAGAAGTATTTTAAAATAGCGGTGGTACAACAAAAAGGCAGGGTTTTACATATTTGGAATGTAGTAAATACAGCTAATTATTTAGTTCAAAGAAAATCATAATTCAGGTTGTTGTCTGGAGTATCTTTTCAATAATGTGAGTCCTTTTTTGGTCTTTACTTAGTGGTTTTGTTATTTTACTCATTATGGAATACAAGTTACATTTGTACAGTGACATTTTTGGGGGGCCTAATGAGGGCATGTATTGCTAAATATTATGCATGCTAAATGAAACGAAAACGGGATTTACTTACTCTGGATCCTTTTTTACCAGTAGGCCCAACTACCTGTAGAGGGTAAAACATGTATATTTACTATTATAATAATTCATTTTATGTAATTTAAGGTCATTAGATGATGGTAAAATAGACCAACAAAAATGTGAAATCATGAATGAAAAAATGATATTTACAAATAAAAGTTATCCTGGTATTTCATTAATGTATATATACTGAGTCTTAATATTCCAGTTTATAATTTTTTTCTACATTATTATTATTATTATTTATAAAGTGCCAACAAATCCCGCAGTACTGTGCAATAAGAGGCATGTACTTGCAACAAAACAGTATGGACAGACAGGAACAGAGAGTGCTGAGGGTCCTGCTCAAACAATCTTATATTCCTAAAGGGGAGTGGGGTAAAGTGGCACAAGAGAAAAGGGTAGGATGTATTTCATGTACAGGAAAAAGTAGGCTACTCGAATAGTTTACAGTGAAATGTTTTTTGGATGACAAAGTTGCAGGAGAGAAAGCAATGGTGGGTTACCAAGGTGTGGGGAGGGAAAGCTATTAAAAGTTTAATTGATATGCTTTCCTAAATAAAATGGTACAGAATACTACATGAAAATGTAATTAATACGTAGGATTACATTACTGATAAGTGAGGTTCACTTAATAAGCTTTAAAGCACTTTTACCTATGTATTACCTCACTTTTAATGCCATCATAATTCTCTGTATGAAATAAAATAAACATTTTTTAACAAACATACTAAGTGAAGCTGATAATAGTTACCCCCATAGCTGGAGCTCCAGGAAACCCTTGCAGACCCTGCAAATAAATGGATATTTTTTTCAAATGCTTTAATTTTATCTTAAATCCAGTATTGGTGCATTTATAGAGTTTAGTGCTAAATGAGGAATAATGTTAACCATTGGGTGTCAGATTGGGAGGGAGATTCCATGATTCCATATTCCAACTATTCCTTAAATTGTTTTGAAATGTGACAGGGTGCATTAACCTGCTGAAAGAAGCCACTGCCGTCGGGGAACATCATTACCATGAAGCGGTCTGTAACAATCTCTCCGTAGGTGGTACCTGATGAAGCATCATCCACAAAGCATCATCCACAGCCAGGACCTAAGTTTTCCCAGCAGAACATTGCCTAGAGTATAACACTGCCTTTGTCAGCCAGCCTTCATCCCAAAGACGCACTCGCACCAAGTCATCAGACCAGGCAACCTTGTTCCATTGCTCCATGATCCAGTTCTGATGCTCACGTCCCCATTAAAGGTGCTGTCAGCGGTGGACAAGGATCATCATAGACACTCTGACCGGTCTGTGACTATGCAGCCTCATACACAGAAAACAGTGACGCACCATGTGTTCTGAAACCTTTCTGGCATGACCAGCATTCCGTTTTTTTTTAGCAATTTGAGCTTTAGTAGCTCTTCTGTGTAAATGGATCAGAAGGGATAGCCCTCCCTCCCCCATGATCCTGACACCGGCTGATTGGTTGTCCTTCCTTGCAATATTTTTGGTCGGTACTAACCACTAACCCACGAGACTTGCCATTTTGGAGATGCTCTGGCCAGTCGTTTAGCCATCACTATTTGGGCTTTCTCAAAGTCACGCAGTTCTTTTCGCTTGCCCAATTTCCTGCTTCCAACACATGAAATTCAAAAACTGACTGTTCACTTGCTGCCTAATAAATCCCATTCCTTGGCAGGTGCTATTGTAACAATATAATCGATTTTATTAATTTCACCTGTCGCTGGTTTTGATGTTGTGGCTGATCAGTGTATGTAGGTACACAGACCAATGTATGAGCATTTTTATGAAGTTACATGATATAGTTACTGAGATAGACACAAAGGACCGATAGTTTTTGGTCCCAAACAAGAACTTTAATTCCTAAATGAGACACATGAAGGTATGATATTTGCACATGGTAAAGTTATAAATCTGAATTAATTTTAACACAATAGTACATATACACATCTCCCACTATCTGCTAATGCATTTCTTACCTGATCACCTTTATTGCCAATAGGTCCAGGAAAACCCTGTTTATAGGTGAATAGAAATGATTGTCAAACATTTTGTGCAGTAAAGTAAATAATCATGTTCAGTTAAATGTATGCATATGAGAACAAAAGTTCATGGTTTATGTGTATTAACAACACTGGATACTATCCAGCACAGCAGAAGTCTTGTAAAATGTAAACAGCTACTTGCAGGACTGGGTTAAGGGCTTTACAGATTTGGTGCTGAGGATTTTAGTGTGCCTTTTTATGGAAATGCATAAAGTGGAAAACACAAACTAAAAAGGTTAGTTATCTATTTAAGTGATTTAATAGAAACTTATTGAAAATGCTCCCTCTGAGTTCAGAATAGAAAACTGGATTATTAAAAGGACAGTACAGTCACAATAACTAATACAGCATACTGAAGTGCTCTAGGTGAATAACGCAGGGTTTACTCTGTTGCCTAGATCCACCTCGAGTGACTGTCACTCTTACAGCTAAAAGAGGTACTTTTCTAGCCGAGGATCTGCAGAGATTATTCAGTGTCTTTATACTCATGGAGATGTTGAATGCTCTTGCTATTGATGCAATACATCTCTATGAGGAGATGCTGATTGATGCAGAGTGGCAAATTTCCTTGCATGTGCACTAGCCACCCATTGCAAGTTTTCTCTTCTTTTACAGGGCTTTTTTTTTTTAATAAAAAAAAAATTAAAAATATGGGAGGGGAAAGAATCAAGTGTCTAATGGGGCATGACAACATAAAATAAAGATATAAAAAGGGTTGGAGTAACATTTAAAGTCCAGTGTTGAGTGTGCATGAACATTATTTCTATCATATACACCTTTGCTTCTGTAGCTGGAAGTGTCAATTCATTTCTGCCTATTCTAGTTCTTTGCTAGCACTTCTAAGTAGCCCGTGGCTAATGGGTTAAACACAGGTTGTTAGCTACAAATTGAGTTTCTATCTTACATTATTACTTGGAAGTACTCCAGACATCAGTTCAAGTAGAGATAGAACATGTCCATACTAAATCTATATACCTGTAATTACAAGTTACTGATGGATTAAAGGAACACTCCAGACCCCTAAATCACTTTAACTTGCTGAAAAGCTTTATGTGTGAAGATTTTGTCCTATTTTTTCATTTTGGAAAAAGTGCAGATTTCAATAGAAATTAAAATTTTATAAATTAACCTGGTTACACCCCCTGGCTTTTCAAGCAGACAACCAGTCCTGTTACTTCCTGATTTGGTTAGCTCAGTGGAGCTAAACTCAAGAGGCACCAATTGCCCAGAGCACCTGCCTTGCAAAGACTTCTCATTGAGCTGCATTGGGAAGTCTGTGATTGGACAACCACAGAAAGTCTGGGCGGGGTTAAAAGAGGAGAGCTTGCAAAGGCAGCAAACAAGAGAAATGCAGATTTTGCAAGTTGTTTTTAGATATAACTGCAATGAAAAAATGCATAATTAAATGCATGCAAGTTTTCTTTTGGGGCGTATCTACTAAACAGTTATTTTTATTTATTTTGTATTTGGGGAGTGGAGTGTCCCTTTTAGCATTCTACAGGCTACATAATTCAAAGAGTTTCAGAAGATATTAAAATCCTATGGCTACTGATAGATTTAATGTTATAAATATACAACATAACTATGACAAAAAAGTACAATACATTATTTTACTTACTGCGATTCCAGGGGGTCCACTCAATCCAACATCTCCTCGATCTCCCTGCACAATACATTTTATTTATTTATTTTCGAAAAAGGATAATTCATTTGCATCTATCTGTGTAAGCTTTTACCTGAAAGTAAATATTCTTGCTTTGCTATAACAAGTCACTATACATGTTATAACAGTGTTAACAATAAAATGTGAAATGTTCAGACATCATGGACCGGATTCGCTTGGTAAAGTAATAGTTTACTCTGCTTATTGAATGGGAATCTCCCAGATACTTCAATAGAAGAATTGTTATACAGTAAGACAAATAAACCCTTATTCTGTTAAGAGAATACAGCCCCACTTAGGAATCTTAAACAATTAACCATACTTGTAATAAGAACTGTTGCATTCAAATGTCTAATAAATCACGCCGAGTCTGTGTACATATAAATCTAACCTTTTCACCCTTTTCTCCATCTTGACCTTTTTTCCCCTGCAAAATAAAATTATGTAAATCTTACGTGGAAATTAGATAAATATGCTAGATGAAATTGTTCCTGATTAAGTTGATTATACTAAATTGACAAGTTCTTACTCTTAATCCAGCCACCCCTTCAATTCCTTGAATTCCATGTGAACCCTAAAAAAAGTACAAAAAGGGTATATTATTGTTAATATTATTATTTGTAAAGTGCCTACAAATTCCGCAATGCTGTACAATAGATATATAGGTGGTGTATCACATGATATCACTGGAACATAGCTGTAAATGTAATCAAAGTAAAACCACGAATAAATGAAGTTCTGTAACAAATGTACCTTCGGTCCAGGTTGCCCAATAGGTCCCATAGAACCCTAAAAAAGATTAACAAAACTTTTATAATATTGTAAAATTCATTTTCAATCAGCTACTGGGTTAATCTCTTACCAAACTATGGAATATTTTACAATTGTGTTATCTTTATTCTTCCTTAATACTCTCCCTCCTTAACTGTATATTGTTATTTTATTTAAATGTCCATAGATTATTCTGGCCATGTTGGTGCCTTATGATCTTTGATGCTATGATGTTTGTACTTGAGTCTGAATGTTGAGTCTCCTTATGTGTTACAAAAAAATGCCACAATGTATTACTTGGCATTAGGTTTGGAATTCTGTAACCACGTCTATTTTTTAACTAAACATACACTTTAACTTGCACGAGTACTAAAAATAAACCCATAGTCTTCATCTACAATAACTATAGTTATATATATATATATATATATATATATATATTGCTGTGTATCTGCTTGCAAAGTACTATGGGGGGTTTGATCTAGCAACAGCTAGTGGTCCTACATGACTACCTATGCCATCAGCTATGTAATTAACATCAGCATGCACATTATACCTTGTCTCCTGTTACTCCTTTTAACCCAGGTATTCCTGGAATACCAATCCCAGCTTCTCCCTGTTAGAAAATGAAAGGATGGTGAAGCATATATCATGGAAGATGTTAAATGGCAAAAGTAAAATATATGACGGAGCTGTCTTCATGCTAAAGTTAAGGCTTATTTTAGTGGTCCCGGTAGAAGGAGACTATAGCCACTTCTTTTACTCCAAGAAACATTTTTTTTAAGTGGAAACTGAATTTCTTTATTATCTGTCCAAATATGTGTAATGCATGCCATAGAAGGATGTGGCTTGTTTGAATATCTGTAGGCCTTTCAGGGTGTCCAAATCACCATATACGTTAATTTGGGGAGTACCTTTAGACACATAAACCTCTTATTTATTAAAATTTTTTCAATATGATTTTGCTGTATTATTAAGCACTGTAATGCTCATTTCAGTGACTAAACAGAAGAAAACTGTGGTACAGTCTCTAGAGTATATTGGGGTTATCCACACAACCAAGAAGTTTAAGCCCCTTCCTTGAAGCCATCAATAAAGATAAAAGTGGAAGACATGTATGTCTGAACTAATTTAAAACATTACTTTCTCGAGAATGCTTAAAAATGCAACTCTTGCCAAAAGCAAAGTTTGAATGATCAAAATATTTTTAGAGATGTATCACATCATTCTAAATAGTACCAACATAATTGAAAAGTAAATTAAAGAAATCCCCAAAGAAAAATTATTAATTAGGATGTAGAAAGAGTGTGAAGGAAATATACAAAATCACAGATAATAAATTGAATTCCCTATGTGTAATACCCCAAAGTCGTCACTAAGGGGTCATAGTTAATGTCCAACCATAGTTTCAATATCTGCCAGACTTATTATATCAAAAACTGGTAACAACACAGGTAACCAGTAGGAAAGTTGATGCCTAAATATTAAAGATATGACAGATTACAAAGTATAAAAATATATCAAATAGAGAGGCAAAAAAGTATGTCCAAGAACGGCTGTTCCCTATCATAGCCTGGCTAAAAAACTGTATAGTATATGTATCCCTATTTTATTTGCCAGCCGACCTGAGTATTAAAAGAGAATGCAAATAGTGGACACATGAAAGGGAAAATCCTCAACTCAAATCTACTAACACCCATTTCATTCCACCACCCATTCTTCATATGACCATCACTGACATTATTGTTGTTATTATTATGTTACATAATATTTGTGTGAAGATTCAAACTTACTCTGGCCCACACTGGCTGACATTCCATCAAGATATAAAGTCCAAACAATCGACCAGTCATCTAAAAACCTACATGAACTCACTAACTTGGGAGAAGCCACAGACGGTATCAAAAGCTTTGAATAATGAGTTCATTGGTGCTCCACAGACCAGACTATAGAAAAATACTAAATATCACAGCAGTGGGCGACCCCAGCCAACAACAGCTTCATCAGATGAGAATTGTGGACATTTTCCCAGTGTTCAGTGTAATAGATCTTGCAACGTGTTTTTATTTTTAATATTAGTCTATAAGGTACCAGTATGTCTATTAATAGTGCAGTTTGTATTCATATTCATATTCAGAAATCAAACTCCCTAAAATAGTTATCGTACCTTCTCCCCTTTGTTTCCTGGAACTCCTGGAAATCCATCAAGCCCAATGGGTCCAGGTAAACCAGCCCTGCCCTTTAACAAAAATGTTAACACATTCAAGTCAATTATCAACTTATCAAATCTATGCCACCTGCATAATATATTTATATATATGTGTATATATAATAACGTGAAATCACTTCTCGAGTCAGTTAATACATTCATATATTTAGAACATTATGAAACTTTTTAGAGCCATCTTGTCCTCAAACTTCTTTCTATTTTCTATTCTAAGTAGAGATTAATCAAATATCTAGAGAAATAAAGAGTTCTTTATATTTTTGTAGACATTGATGTGAGTATAAATAAACATAGGCTGATTATTAACAAAAAAAATTAAAAAAAAACCTTTGGAATGTCACCCAAAGACTTGCACTATAACTACTCTACTTAGCTGAAGTGGTAATGGCATTTACAGTGTCCCTACAAATAATGACAAAATTGTCTCGGACATGTGCATATGTGGATAATTCTCAAAGAGTAAATCAATCATCAGGTTTCTATGGCAATAACTCCACTTTTAGAACTTTGCATCCGAATTTCTCTCTAAAAATAACCACATTGAATCGTACCAATTGGGATATAGCTGAGCACCATATCACCCAATGTTATTTTCAGACTATAAAGGTAAAAGGTAATTCATGATTAAGCAACTTACAACATCGCCATGGTCCCCTTTGTCTCCTTTTGGTCCAGCTTTGCCACGTAGACCCTAGAAAAATATTAAACATTTTTATTTGAGACCCTATTAGTGATATAATAAGAGAGCAGAGTGTCTAGAATAATAATCAACATATGCTTTTATAGTGATCAGTTATCTGGTAATGTCACACTGCTTTAAAAGGCTAAGTTCGAATCCCACCTCACCAGTAAGTGTCCTTGGGCAATATTCTTAGAATATGTATTCGCCTACCTCAAATCCTCATAGATTGTAAGCTTGTTATACTGCACACTTAGGTGTGTGTTTACTAAATGGTGAGTTATGGTGAGTTGATAAACCATAAAGGCTAACTTGGTCTCCATTTTGCCATCATTCTTATCAGTTATTATCAGTTGGTATACTGCAGAGAGTTTCTATAACATTATGGATAGTTAGAGGGAACTAGGGTAAGGGAGTTGGGAATAGTTAAGGGAATCATGGGACTTACAGTTAATAGCAACATAAAGGCATGCACCGCCTAACACTAGGTTCAACTTACTCTATGTCCTCCAAACCCTAAGCAACCTCTAAACCTAATAATAACCCACCCCAAAACCAAATCCCCCAAACCTAACAATAACTCCCTAAAACCAAAGACCCCTAAACAGTATGGTGACATATTGCAGCACATAGAAGTGTGGCTAACTCTGTAATGATACGTATCACTTAAACAACGCAGTAATTCAATCAATAATTCTCTTAAATGCAGTGATATAATTTTGTTGCTACATTGACAACTTTTTAGTATTGACATTTGATTCACTGTGGAGCTGGAATTACAGAACAATGTGCTACAGATAGACAGACAGCATATACAGTATAAATCAAAGTAAGATGTTTTAAAAAGGGAACACAGGAAATTGCATTAAAGTAGACACAAATCGGAAACCACCGGAGGAGCTGTGAACCTGATCTGAAACATGTCAGCGCACGAGAATGCAGACATTTCAGGAGGCAGAAGGAATAATTAATTTCACTCATAAAAGTGGATATTAAATGCATTATTACTGCACATGGCTTGTATAGCAACAAATCAAATCAGCTTTCTCACCTGGTTACCTGTTTCTCCAGGTTCACCCTGAAATAAAAGGATATGCAGGTGAAATTCACTGAAACATGTTGTTAGTAGTGTAGCTCAACCAGGGCCGGATTAACATAGGGGCAGATGGAGCTGCAGCTCCAAGCCCATGCCCATGGAATAGGCCCATTGATAAAAAAAAAAAAAAAGATTTTTATATTTAGTTTTTATACTCTTCACATGATCTTGCTTAAGTATGGAAACTTAAGAGGGATGTATGGGAACAAAACTTGAGTGGGCTAGCTGACAATGAAATTAGTTAAGGTAAACCTGACAGCCACCAGAGGCATTTTAAACCCTGCAATGTAAACCTTACCGTTCCTGCAAAATGTCAATGTTTTACATTGCAGGGTTAAAATGACAGGGTCTGTAGTATGGGTACCTACAGTGTCCCTTTAACTTGCAACTGCACATTTCCATGATAATTGCCGCATAATACTATAGTTCTATAATCCCCCCTCCCCCCTTCTTTGACCATAGCACAAACTGACTTACAGACAATGAATAATGGCTGGCAACTAGGTATGCATACAATTGAAGTCATTTTTTACTTCTGTCCAATATAAAAGCACTTCAGACATGCTCAGATATCCCCCTAGAGATGACATTTGAAGTGCTCAATTTAATATCCAACAGGTCATCTGAACTGTATGTCAAGTATAAAATAGTTCAAAAGTCCTACAATCTACCCAAAAGTTGCTGCTTAGAAAGTAAATTAGAGGTAGTGCACTAAAGTTTAATTTCTGCATGGTAGAGTGTTTTTCCAGAGATTCAGGGATTGTGATTTCAATCCCTACGTTTTAGTGAGATGCAATTATCAAATCTATATTATTAACATATTTAGTGAATGCCCTTGAAACTTGGCAAACTACATTGGAATTTTCTGTGCTGACAATTGCAATAATTTAATGCTTTACATTCTTTATTTAATAATATAATTGATTGTATCAGAGTGTAGTGTAGCTCATTTACCTAAACTGATACCTAAGGTCATTTACCTAAGCCTGCATATTGCAAGCATAATTATATATTTTAATCCATTTCAGAGATGTACTGCTTCTTTGTAATGTGCTAGTTATATGTCTGCCATTCTAAGGGTAAAACCAATGAAATCGAGGTTTGCTTCTTGTTTTCTTTTTGTTTTTTACTTTGACAGCTATTTTTATATTTAATAATATGAGGCCGACAGATTAGGAGGTGGGGTGTCCATTTGCAGGAGAGTCATATTTCGTAGGTGGAATCTGCCGGTCCCACCCACCACCATCTTAAACTTCACCAGCCAGCACTGCTTACACTTCCAACCAATTGACTTTGACATCTTCCCAGTACATGACATAGTATCATTTTCTTTTGCTTTCCTATCTATTTTACTCTGTCATCTGCTGCACTCTTCCAGGATTACCGTTCCATTTTATCTAAAGCCTTTTTATATTAGCTAATTGTAAAGGTATAGAGCAAAACACTGTAATATTATGAAGATAATACATTAAAAGCTATGCAAATATGTGAGATGCTTAACTCTGAATTTGCCTCACTTACTGCACATTTTGCAGATTCTCTTAACTGAGATCAAATTATTTATTTTTGCTTTTGCATTTATTGGAACATACATTACTTTTTACCCCTCACTATTTTCTGTGTTGGTGAGACTAACATGTACTACAAATATATCCAAACATAAGTTGCCAGTGGAGAGTTTTCCTTGAATACCTTCTCTATAGAGATGTCCCGAACGGTTCGCTGGCGAATAGTTCCTGGCGAACATAGCTTGTTCGCGTTCGCCATGGGTAGCGAACATATGCGATGTTCGGTTCGCCCCCTATTCGTTATCATTGAGTAAGCTTTGACCCTGTACCTCATAGTCAGCAGACACATTCCAGCCAATCAGCAGCAGACCCTCTCTCCCAGACCCTCCCACCTCCTGGACAGCATCCATTTTAGATTCATTCGGAAGCTGCATTTTTTTTTTTATCTTTTTATGTTTTATCTTTTTTTTCAATTCTTTATTTTTATTTTGGTTGTGCATAAAATAACATTGGGCTTGCCCAGCTCCAACAGCTGTTGCAAGCATTTCTTTGACAGGCATTACAAACATAAATACTGTGAGTACCCACTTTACCATGTTATATCTATATTTGCTTTGTTATCTGGTGCCGCACTCTAGCAGCCCATGAGGGCGTAAGATTAACCAGCTAGTGTCCCGTACGGGCATAAGACAGACAGTACAGTATAGCTCGCTAGTTGCCCATGCGGGTGTAGGGAACAAACAGTAAGATATATCACTCTGGTAACTCATGTGACGTTAAAGGTAAGGCACAGTGATAATGCTCTCTGGTAACTAATGTGATGTTAAAGGGACACTCCAGGCACCCAGACCACTTCTGCTCATTGGAGTGGTCTGGGTGCCAACTCCCACTACTCCTAACCCTGTAAGTGTAATTATTGCATTTTTTTATAAACTGCAATAATTATTTTGCAGGGTTAACTCCACCTCTAGTGGCTGTCTACTAGACAGCCACTAGAGGTCTCTTCCTGGTCCATAGCACAGGAAACCTGTGCTAGAGCGTCGCTGGACGTCCTCACGCTATGTGAGGACCTCCAGCGTCGCTCAAATCCCCATAGGAAAGCATTTAAATTCGTTTTCAATGCTTTCCTATGGGGAGACCTAATGCGCATGCTAGGAATTGCCGCGCATGCACATTAGGTCTCCTCGGCCGGTGGGCGGGATCAGTCTCGCCCGCCGGCCGATGGAGCCAGTAGGAGGAGCGGCGCAGAGGAGGAGACAGCGGCGAGGGACATCGCCGCTGCCTCAGGTAAGTGACTGAAGGGGTTTTCACTCCTTCAGTAACTGGGGATTGGTGGGTGGGAAGGAGAGGGACCCTCTAGTGCCAGGAAAATGGATCGTTTTCCTGGCACTGGAGTTTCCCTTTAATGATAAAGCAGAGTGATAATGCTCTATGGTAACTAATGTGATGTTAATGATAAAGCACAGTGATAATGCTCTCTAGTAACTCATGTGAAGTTAAAGGTAAAGCACAGTGATAATGCTCTCTGGTAACTCATGTGAAGTTAAAGGTGAAGCACAGTGATAATGCTCTCTGGTAACTCATGTGAAGTTAAAGGTGAAGCACAGTGATAATGCTCTCTGGTAACTCATGTGAAGTTAAAGGTGAAGCACAGTAATAATGCTCTCTGGTAACTCATGTGAAGTTAAAGGTGAAGCACTGTGATAATGCTCTCTGGTAACTCATGGGGGGTTAAAAGTAGAACACAGTGACAATGCTCTCTGGTAACTCATGTGGGCTTAAAAGTAAAGCACAGTGATAATGCTCTCTGGTAACTTATGTGGGGTGAAAAGTAAAGCACAGTGATAATGCTCTCTGGTAACTCATGTGGGGTTAAAAGTAAAGCACAGTGATAATGCTCTCTGGTAACTTATGTGGGGTGAAAAGTAAAGCACAGTGACAATGCTCTCTGGTAACTCATGTGGAGTTAAAAGTAGAGCACAGTGGGAATGCTCCCTGGTAACTCCTGTGGTGATAGGATATACACATTGTTAGTAACTCTTGTGAGTTTAGGTTATGCCCAGTGGTAGCGTACGTTAGCGGTTGATACATGGTTCCAGTAAACACATCGATAGTACATATTAGCGACTCAATTAAAATTAGTGTAGGCACTCTGGGGAGACATGTAGGCAGTTCTTGTTGAGATGTATTAAGCACTTTGGTAGCACACTGTAGCGTCTCATGGAAAGTCAAAACAACGTAAGCACTTTAGTGGTGTGCGTTAGCCCCTCAAGTGAGTTGTTTATATGCGCAGGGCTCGCGGGCTGCACTCATGGGGTAGTGGCTGGCTGCTCATTGGAACATGTGAGCAGTTTATACGAATATAATATTATATATTATAATTATATATTATAGGAATAGGACTTCTTAACACACCTTATAATAATGCAGAGAGAGGCAACGCAGAGAGAGGAGTCTGAAGAAGAGGAGTCAGAGGAGGAAGGTGGCTTTGAGGAGGTGGAAGAGCAAACACAGCAGGCGTCCCAGGCGGCTTGTTGTCACCTTTCGGGGACCCTTGGTGTTGTGCGTGGCTGGGTGAAGGAAGAGACCTTCAATGACATCAGTGAGGACAAGGAACGGGACATGACTAGCTTGGTATCCAACCTTGTGCAAATGGGGAGTTTGCGGTTGTGCAAATGGACTGTTTGCGGTTGTTTGCGGTGCGTTAAATGGGGATTTTGGTCTGTCACTGTGAAGCGGACGTAACCCTTACACTACCTGATCGATACAACATCACACCTGATGTTTTAAAGCACGTTATTCCAAACAATTTAGGAATGTTAGGTGATTTATGCCCTTTATGGATTAAAACCAGACTCTGCATCAACTATGTAATTTTCCATGGGAGTTTTGCCATGGATCCCCCTCCAGCATGCCACAGTCCAGGTGTTAGTCCCCTTGAAACAACTTTTCCATCACTATTGTGGCCAGAAAGAGTCCCTGTGCGTTTTAAAATTCGCCTGCCTATTAAAGTCTATGGCGGTTCGCGAACATTTGCGGAAATTCGCGTTCGCCATTCACGAACAGAACATTTTATGTTCTTCTCTATCATAAAAATTAACCGATCATCAGATTTAGGGGGTAGAGGGATTTTAGGCTTGATCAATTATTTTGTGCAGATGTTGACTGACAGATTTTAGTAAATAGTTAACTCAAACCTTTATTGAAAGCCCAGGGGGTCCCTGGGGGCCAGGAAATCCTGGAAGTCCTGGTGGTCCGGGAAGTCCAGGGACACCTGGTTGACCTTTGGATCCCTGCAAAGCAACAAGTTAATACATTGTAAAGATGCAACATAGCTACTTGTATCCCACACAAGTTTACCTGCTTCTCCAAAGTTACAATATTTCTCACCCTTTCCCATGATGTTAGGTAGATCAGGTAAGGGAATATAATCAGGGAATATAGGGGAGACAGAAGAATGGATAAAGGGAAGTAAATGATTGAATTGATTAAATCAAAGAAAAAAAGAAAAG
This sequence comes from Pelobates fuscus, assembly GCF_036172605.1. Classification (NCBI taxonomy): domain Eukaryota; kingdom Metazoa; phylum Chordata; class Amphibia; order Anura; family Pelobatidae; genus Pelobates; species Pelobates fuscus. The sequence goes on along the minus strand of NC_086319.1, from coordinate 248,717,656 downwards.
GGTTATACTTGAAACATGGCAGTGACTAGCTGAAACAATTACACATATCAATAAACAAATATAGACACATAGTTTACTTAGTTACTCTAACCAAAAAACAATGTTTTAAGAAAATACTAGTCTGAACCCCCAAACCTTTTTTTTAGAAAAAGGAAATTCATGTTAAAATCTACTTCTACTGCAGCACCAAGGCCAAATTATTCCTGCAGGCCCCAGACTCCAATTTTGCAAAGAATTGATATTAGCCAGCTGGAGTCACATCTTTGGCAGTCAGAGTGGTTAGCGAAACGCTGCTCATGAAGCCTCCACGCACCATGATCACTTCAAATGACTAAAGGGGTCACGGTGCTTGGCATAACCCTTTAAATGAATGTGTCTTGATACCAATGTGTTATGAACCAAAATTTCATGTCACACTAAAGAGAACCATTTAAGTAGTTGCTGCCAGCATGTTTGAAAATTTAAATTAAGGGACCCTCCAGACCCCTAAAGTGCTTTTGATTGCTTTATACGTGAATAGGGTGCCCCCTTTTCTACATTTTACAAAAAGGTAGGTCTCAGCAGAAATTTACATTGGTACAATCCCCCTCTCAGTAGAAATTTACATTTTAATCAGACAACTGGTCCTGTTACTTCCTGATTGTTTGGCTCAGTGAAGCTGAACTCAAGAGGCAGCAATTGCCAAGATCGCCTGCCTTGATGAGACCCATCATTGAGTTGCATTGGTTTTGTGTTTGGACAGCCACAGAAAGTCTGGGTGGGGTTAGAAGGGGAGTGCTTGCAAAGGCTGCAGAAAAGAGATTTTTTTTGAATGTGGGCATTAGGGTATCCCTTTAAATTAGTTAAGATTATGTCCCTTATTTCTTTAATACCTAGCTTTGATCCGTGAATCCCTAAAAAAAGAACAAACGGGTCAAAACCAGCTGTCTGTAGCTCAGCATTTGGTTCATAAGAAATCCTAACCTAGTTCTCTTTGTTAAAAGCTACCTTTAAAACAACTATTCATTCAGATCCTTTTTTTTGTAATGCTTTATTTTTGTCGTGCATTAGTAAACAAAGCATCCTGCATTGTCACGACAACACATGGAGGAATATGCAGAATTCATTTTAGTGTTTTGAAACACTAATATTTGTGTTTGGCGAAGTCTCCCAAGTAAAACAGTACCCCCCTATGTACAGGTTTTATGGTGTCTTGGAAAGTTACGGGGTTAAATATAGTGCTAGCAAATTAAATTCTCTGAACTTTCTGCCTGGGTTATTAGGCAGGTCCTGCAAATTGTAATTAATAAAATGACTTAATTATGTAAAAATATTACATAAATATATATGTAAAATTACAATATACATATATATATATATATATATATATCATTTTTTCTAATTATTTTTATTTATATATAGGTATATATATATAGTGATATATTCATATATATTTATGTATAGATATTGTAATAAATCCTTGTATTCAGGCTATAAACATAAATACTTGCCGAGTGCTCAGCCTGGGGCTTTAATATCCAGAAAGTAGTAAGAATGGCAGCACTCACGGTCTTCAAATAAAACTTCTTCTTTATTTAGCAAGGTTAAAACATAGCATCAATGTTTCCGTCCCTCTCTGGGACTTTCATCAGGATCAATACCAGCTGCCATTCTTACTACTTTCTATATATTTACGTATATAGATATGTATATATATATATTATTTCTTCTAAGTGTAATTTGATATCAATATATATATATATATATATATATATATATATTAATATCAAAATACAGTTAGAACGAAATTACACATGTATATATATTTTTATTTTTTTTATTTTTTGACGTATTTATATATTTATTTATTTTATATTATATATATAGAAAAGTAGTAAACGGAGCACTCCTTAGGGAATTTTGAAGTCGTGAATTTAATCAATAATCAACATTTCAACCCTCCTGGGTCTTTATCAAGATCATGATGATCAATTGATCTTGATAAAGACCCTGGATGGTCGAAACATTGATTATTGATTAAATTCACGACCTAAAAATTCCCTAAGGAGTGCTCCGTTTACTACTTTTCTATATTTGGTACTGGAAGCACCCAGGTTTTGCAGATTGTATTTGTTTATTGGTGGTGAGTGCCGGAGATAGGACTTTATATATATATATGATTATACTTATATATACTTTTGATTAATATCATTCTACATGTATTTTGATATTAATATGTATATAATGTATGTATGTGTAAGTGTATATATATATATATATATATATATATATATGACCTAAGTATATATTACTTAATTTTTACACAGTTTTTTTACTTTATTAAACTTTATTACAGACAGCAGGGGGACTACCTGTCATTCCAGGCTCTCCCCCTGCTGGCACTGCTATGGACGGCTATTCCGTATGACTGGTCCACCCTACAAGTGATAGCTGAATGCTTGTGCACTTTAACTACATTGTGATTTTTTTTCACTGTTGCTATATATCACCTTTACAGTGTTTTTGGTGTATATACACTTATTAGATAGTGTTTTAAAGCTACAGCGCACCTTTTTGTATGTATTGTTATATTTAGTGTTGTTTGAGTTTCATATATATATATATATATATATATATATATATATATATATATATATATATATATATATTTACATATAAACATAGCAACTATGTAATGTATATAGGAAATGCGACCTGTATTAATGTGCATAACAAACTTGGCATCCTAGTATTGTTCAACTACAGTCACCTGTACTACTTTTTTCATTATACACGCAACAAATTAATAAAAATTGTTGAATTAAAAAAAAACAAAAAACATTTCATTCAACATTTTTCATGGGAACCTAGAAAAACGCAATTAAATTAAAGAGGTATAATCCAAGTTTGCTAATTTGTTTGCTGCTACATGGCATTTTGGGAGTTTTGTAAGAACACAATATTTTCAGTTTGCTGTATATACAAATGTTTTTGCTATACAAAACTCAGTGCAGTGGTGACATGTACGTGAAAATACTTACTGGAACGCCAGGTATTCCACCAAGACCACCCATGCCATCTGCTCCTGCCAACACGTAACCAGGCTCTCCCTACCAGAGAAATAAACAACACTCGGTTTCATCATATATGGCTCTAGAATGGAGAGAAAACTTGGAATTTGGAATTATTAATGATGCTATGCTAGGTTACTTTAATTTTATCAAACGTGTACATGTTTAAAATTTGTTGAAGTAAATATAAGCTGGCATATTAAAACAATAATTTTTCAGAAGATAAAGAATTAGATATTTGTATATATTGTGGTTATATAACTTTCGTACACAGAAAAATGGAAAACCTTGGAGCATAACCCCCAGGGTTTATTCAATAATCCCAGACAAAGAAGAATATCCACACAATGGGAACAAAAGTCATAAAACATAAAATAAAGTCAGATAAATGTCTGTATACATAGTTGGTAAATACACTGTGAGCAAGACGTTTGTGGCTGTCTAACTAGAATCAACATTTTATATATTTCTCCAACAAAGACAGACTGAAAGAGAAGGAGGTGGGAGTGCAGAGTATTAGAAGAGTAAGATTTAGAGGAGAGTTAGAGGAGAGTGAACAAGACTCAATAATGGTCATCATGCTAGCTCCCATCTGTATTCAGCACTCTTGAAATCTCCCACATTGATTACTCACCATCTTTCATTCTCAACTATTGCCTTGCTGAGAGACTGCTAGACTACCTAATACCTTTTTCTCCAGTCTTAATAAAGCTTCTCAATATTCTTATTCTTTTTCCTGTCTATTTTTTCTCTTTTTTTAAAAAAAGTACAACTTTTACTTCTAACCACCTCCACGTAACTCAATCTGCATTGCTCCTTCTGTACTTCCTTCATACCTTATTTCATCCCATGCCATCTTTTCACACATCTGCTTGTCCTCTCTTCCCTATTCTAAAACCCAAACGTCCAACACATATATTCAAGTCCCATTCCCATCTTATTTCTATGACAGACCTTTTCCTTTTAGCAGCTCTGATGTGTCTCCTAATCTTGGCCCCCCTGCATTTCACCATACCCACAGCTCCGCTAGAACAACCGGAAATCTCTTATATATACCCTGTAACTCAACTTCATCCCATTCCTTTTCCCTAGCTCATCTGAATGTTCTCTTACATTTGTTCTCTCATCCTTGGTGACTTTTATATCTCTATTAATCAACCTAGCGACTCAACAGCATCTAGACTTCTATCTATCACTTCCTCCTTTTGTCTCACTCAATGGACCACCTGCTCTTCACATATAGCCAGCAATATCATGCGACCTTGTTTTCCCTAACCTTTGCTCTGTTTCTAAGTTCTCTAAAACACCTTTCCCACTGTGTGAACACCATTGTCTACCACTATCAATGTGCCCCTTACTCAACATAATAAATCTAGCCTATCTTGGGCTATCAGAAACCTAAGATCACTTTATTGACATCACTTCTGTATAGAGTCTCCACTTTCTCCCCTCTCAACTCTCTCCTATCCTTCTCAACCTACCTCATACTATAGTTCTCCACTTGAAAAAGCCACTTTGGTGAAACACATTGTGGATATTTTATATTGTTTATTTTACATCAACAAAAGGTATTTTGGCTCCTTCCTATTGTGAGTGTGCCATTTTACTTTTTTATTTGTTACCATTTAATATTTTTACCTTCTACCAGGCATACGATTTTACTGTTCCAGTGAAGATTACTCCTAAAGAAGCCTAGGTGGGGATTATACCTCTTACGCCTACACATTGAGCAGTCTGCCCGCTCAATTAAATGTGAGTAACCATTCATTGTTTTATACTCCTGGTACCTTTTATACTGTGAGCACTATTGTTGTCTCTTTTATACTTTTTATGGTCTTTATACTGACGAAACACCTGTCTATCAACATCTCCTCACGTGTACTATAAGTGGGGATTGTACCACTGCAAGCTATTCATACCAGAGCTGGGTTTAAGCTCTAACAAATGTGAGTAGGACCATAAAGACTTATTTTATTGTTAATACTTTACTCTGGGATATGCTGCACCATTAGTCTTTTCTCTCTGTTTTTTATATACGGCTCCAAAGGATACCCTGATCTGGCTCTTTTATAGAAGAATTTCCTTGACAAACTGAGGCTATATCTTCTGGCAAGTTTTATATTGGGACTTTATATTGGACATTTTATTGTTGTTATTCTACTTTGGGCTGTTTTTTTATATTTTTTCTTATTTATGCTAGTGTTTTTCACTATTTTGGCGCTACCTCCATTCTTCTTGTTTGTACTATTCTAACTGTTTGTAGGGCTTAGACGGAGCCCTACTATCTGAGGTGTGCTGCCTATTTCTTTCAACATTTTTCTTTTTTTGGTTTGGTAAATTAGTGCTGATCCGTTTTTCTATTTTTCTATAGTTCTGTCCTGCTTACTGCTCGAGATATGGCTGCACCAATCGAAATTCACTCATGGCGTCAGTCATGCCCATAACCCTGGCACAACAAGCTCATCTGATATCTCCAATGATACTTCTGTACTGTTGTACATTGCTGGAGAAAGTCTTGCACGATGCTCATATTCATCTCTCCTCCCCTGGCCCCTCTCCTGCTCTCCTGGACCATATCCCAGATTGCCTCTCCTCCATCTCTAACTTGATGTATTCTTGTTGTCTAAAACTTAATCTTTCTAAAACTGAACTCCTCATCTATCCCTCAAATAGTGCTTCTCTATCAATCTCCCTGCAAGTTAATGGGACACTTATTACCCCAATCCCTCAAGCCCGCTGCCTTGGTGTTATTATGGATTCAAGCCTTACCTTTTCTCCTCACATCTAGTCTATCTCCAAACCCTGTAACTTCCACCTTAAAATGTGGCCTGCATTCATCCTTTTCTAGCTCAAAATACAACTAAGGCACATGTTCATGCATTCATCTTTTCCTGATTTGACTATTGCAACTCACTACTCATCGGCCTTCCAAATATCGGCCTTGTCCCTTTAGTCAGTAATGAATGTTGTAGCCAGGTTAATTTGCCTGACTGACCCCGGTACTCCCACACCTCACCCCTTTGCCAATCATTACATTGGCTTCCTGTACCATTTATGAGCCAATTTGCAAAGTACTGCCACCTACTTAAAAAGCCCTCACTAACTCCACTCCTCACTACTACTTTCCTCTTTACTCATCAAATACCTCTTTTCGTCCCCTTCACTCTGCAAATGACCTCTCCTGACATCTGTTTGTTCACACATTGTCAACTCTTATCTGCAAGATTTTCCAAGGGCTGCCCAGTTTCGTGGAACTCGCTACCCTATGCCATCAGATTCTACTCTAGCCTCCAGTCCTTTTAATAAATCACTGAAAATACACTCCTTTAGGAAAGCTTACCATCTTCCTGGGTGACACTTCTCATTTCACTGTTTTCTCGCCTGCATAGCCCAGCTCATTCTCTCTCCTGCCACTGTTCAGTTATTCCACACACCACTTGTACTAGCTTATTTTGACACAGGCGTCATTTCCATCAATCCCTCCCCCACTTTCACATGCTGTTATATCTCTTGTTTGTCTTCACCCCTTCCCTTGTAAGCTGTGAGCATGGTCCTCTATCTCTTTTCTCTGTTATATGACGTATGTAAATTACTTGTTGTCAAATAATTAACTTGTTTATTAATTGTAAAGCACTGTAAAATATGTTGGTGCTTTATTAATGATAATAATAATAAATAAGAAGATTGGAGAAAGGGAGAAGAAAGTAAAGAACGAGACAAAAGGTAGGTATCTGAAGAGTCCCATAATAATATATACAAAAATTGTAAAATTCACTGTTTTCCTATTTTTCACCCCATGAATGATTTATCTATTGCTTCTTTATCTAGTACTGTATAATTGAAGATACTTTGAAGACACCTTAATTAAAGATATAACATCATGCTAACTGCACTTACAGGACATAGTAATCCTTTTAAAATTAAAAAACATTTGTATTCTGCTTCATTAAAAATGTATGATATTATCATTATCATTATTAAAAGAGAGATATTCTATAAAAAATATTGTGTTAATAGACAACTCACCCTGTCCCCTTTCGGCCCAGGTTGTCCTGGATATCCTTGAGGGCCCTGCCATGAGAACAGTGTTTATTATATTCAGATGGTCACAAAATAGAAGCTTATAGGTTGTTTTATCATAAGAGACCTCAAACCCTTTGCATGTTTCCATATTAGTTGCTAAGCTAGACATGTGCAGCAGTGAAATTCACCAGTGAATGATTTCGGACTGAATAAAAATGTAATTAGTCTATCCCGAATTTCATCTGTAAACCATTCCAAATTTGTTAAAAAATAATTTGTTTTGCATGCGCAAAAAAAAAAGAAGCAAGGAGGGAGCAGGCAGCGCTACCAGCTGCCTCCTTGTAATAGAAACCATTCTTACCCCCACCCCTCCACCCCCCCGTATTAAAACCTATGGGGGTTACTATGACCCCCATATTAATAAAAGGGAGGTTAAATCCTCCGGCATGCCCCTACTAGTGGCATGCTGCAAATAGGGGCATGTCGCCTAAACAGCGAGCAGCCAGTGGCTATTTAAAACTGGGTATAAATCCAGTATGGGGGTCACTTTGACCTCCATATTATTAAAAGGGAGGTTAAATTGTCATTTAAAACTACTAGTGACTAGGCAGCAATTGCTGCCTAGTCGCTAGTGCAATAAGTCTGTTTTTTTCTTTTGTGGCTTTTTTTTTTTTGGAGCTCAGGTATTTTTTTTAACACTTGCGATGGATATTATAGATTTTTATTTGGCCTTTTTTGGGGCTGAAGAAAGAAAAGAAGAAAGGAGACATCTAATGGTAAGTATGAAATTTTATTTTACAGGGTTAGTTTATTGCCCCTCCCCCTCACTATTATTAGAGTGAGGGGGTAGGTAGGGTATTTTTATTGGGGGGGGGGGGGTGACTAGGGGCTTTGCGACCCCTAGTCACTTTATTATTTGTGGTCCCCACCCGCTGGTAGTACTGCCGGGTCCCTCCTTTTTTTTTTTTGACACATGCACACTGTTATTTCTCCGTGCTGTGGGGGTTAATTCCCCTGCAGCACGGAGTCTATTAAACAAACTTAACAAAAAGGTAATGCATTCGGCATTTCCCCTTTCGTTTCGTTTATATTTCGTATGTAGGGCTTTCATTTACATTTTAGTAAACGAATACGAAAAAAAAACTTTTCAGGCGAAATGCACATGTCTACTAAAAACCTATTTAGTCCTAGAATATAGCTTACTACAGGTAACAAGACACTGTACTGGGATAGAATACAAATGCATAACTTCAGAAATGGTAATAAATATAACACTATGAAGTATAGTTCTGGCCAACAGTATAGTACCTGTGTGTAGGTTTAGGTTATTCCACTTTGTAAGTACACATTAGATTCTATAGCTAATAATGTTCTAATTTTTTACATAATATTGGTCATAATTTATAATATTGGTCATAAGAAAGTATATAATACTGGTGATATAGCCTTAATTTATAGCATTACTTTATTCCAATTTTGTATTGATTTTGTGATAAGCAATATAAAGAATTTTGCATGCATCTTTTATTCTTATTTATATTGCCATTTGTACTAACGAACAAGTAATACATTAAGTTATTCTAGAAACATTCAGTCAATACGGTTTAATAATAAATACAACTACTGAAATCTAACTTTTACACTTTTTCATTTGCAGCGCAGAAGAGATCTTGAGATATCAGACATTTTAACATATAAAAATGTTGAGGCCTTGTACAGTAAGTCAATTGACTAATCCTGGCTGCCAGTATTTTTTATTTAAACAACCCAATCCATAATGAATAATGATTAATAAAGCTTTTGCTGTAATGTTACATTGTTTCACATATTACTTATGAAAATACTTACACTATCACCTTGAAAGCCTTTATGTCCCTAGAGACAACAAAAATTTGTTTAGTTAGTTAATAAAAACATTGTACTATTACAAGGACAAATATTTTAATATTATTTTCTAAACTACACATGTACACTGTATGTACACATTAAAAATTTCCCATATTAGTATCTCAAAGCTTACAGCGCTTAGAGAATGCTTAAAGGGACACTATAGTCACCAGAACCATTACAGTTTAATGTAGTTGTTCTGGTGAGTATAGTCAGTCCGTGCAGGCATTTTTTTGTTTTTGTATTCTTTATTTTTGTAGTACTTAGAGTAACAAGCATGCCTATATCGCCACAACAGCAGATACAAGCCGCTGAGATATCACAAAATAAACAATATCATGGCATTAAATGACAGCACATTTTTGAAATTAATATAGGAATAGTAAATGAACAGTGCATGCGTGACACATAAACAGTTAATAGCATAGATTGGTTATATGCACTCTATTTGAGTCAAGTTTTGTTATCTTCATGTGTGCCGTGCAGGTATTTTGCAGCAAACACTGTCTTTTTTACATTAAAGCCTAAGGGCACCTACAGTGGCTACTCCTCAGATGGCCACCAGAGGTGCTTCCTGGGGCAGTGCTGCACACTGTGCCGCACTGACATTCAGTGTCTCCACCCTCTGCATGGAGGCACTGTAATTTTCTCATAGAGATGCATTGATTCAAGAATAGGAGATGCTATGGGGCAGAGCAGGAGACTGGAATAAAGGTAAGATTTTACAATATTTAGGGACGCTGGGGGGAGCAGCAAAGCTAGATAGTCTTTTTGACACTATAGAATCAGAAATACATGTGTTTCTGGCCCTATATTATTTTCTTTAATGTATATGTATGTGCCATGGTCACATCATGGGAATAAAACAATTCCAAAGTATTGGATGATCTATTTTTAGATATGTGCATCCCTATTTTGGTCAGCATGACTAAATGAGCTCTAGAAGCATTTATATGTATGTTGAATGCCACAGCAATAAAGGCATCTGAAATGAAATTAAATATTGATGAAGATATATTAATGAGAACGACAATGTAAAGAATAAAATGCTACAGAGACATTCTAATTATTACAACATAAAATAAATACTTTAATACCATATTTGTGTGGATTAAGTTATAATATTACTTTTTATTACATATATTTCAAATACTATTGATCTAATAAAACATAGAACTGGGAAATGTCAGGAACTGACCAAGAATTTCACCCAAAACGCCAAAAATCTTTCCAACTAGTCTTACCGTTTGGATACCCAAGATTTAAAATGTCAACTCCTAGTTTTAGTGCAAACACTGCACATTTCTACTAATTCACTTTGGGATATTTTATTTTGGATTGTTCACAACAGAAATATATTTTAAACTTAAAATGACACATTTACAATATACTATACTGATAAGAGTCATGCAAATGTTTTAGGTCCATGATAATGGGATGTAAATCATATAATCTGTGAAATGCAAAATTCACTTCCAAATTACTTCATAAATGTATAAATAACCCTTAGATACATGATTTCCCGGTGAGTCATTTATTTGGTTTTCCACTATTACCTTTATATAGCATCTTGATAACAACACAGACGTCCCCTTACTTAAGTCAGGATAACTTAGCTAAACTATATCTGTCATTTAGACATAATAACTAAACCACTGTAAATTACAGTAGTATATCAATGTAGTTACCATCAGACCAGGTGGTCCTGGAGGTCCAGTTCGACCAGGTCTTCCAGGGAGTCCAGGAACCCCATCTTGCCCAGGGAGACCCTAAAATAAAGTCATTGAAGGTGTTTTACACGCAGAAATCTGGTTTGTAAAGATAAATTATTAAATCAAATGATTTAATTAGAAAATAAATATTGTTCCCCAAAACACATGGGTCTTGTAACAGTTTATGAACAATGTTACTTTTAGTAATGTCTAATACAGTGTTTCAAATTTGCAGTCCAATGGACATTAAAATTACTAGCTACTGCAAGCCTGCAGAATCCACGTCACAGTAACCAAGGGTGAATTTCTACTTACCAAGCCTACATTTTCACTCACCAATGGCTAGTGTGCAAGTGGAAATCAGCACAGTAAATCCAGGGTAGGGCGTGGGGTTTAATATTTCCAGACATCATTAAAGTGGTCTCTATCAAGATGGCCACAGTGTTGGCAAGTCTTATCAAAGTGATAACTGAAATAATTATTCTACTAGTGTATCAATCAGGTTATGATTCCTAAGATGACAGTAGTACATGTGTATTATACATACTATGGCAATGTATCTCAAACATATCTCAAACATATCTGCACTTCTTGACATCATATGTGATTCTGGCCTCATCTTTGAGCCTCACATCCAGGGCCGGACTGGCCTACCAGAAAATTTCCCAGTGGAACGTCGGCACCTGGGACCGGGCAGACAGCTGGGTGTGCTGGAGGTAACAGGGGAAGCTGTGCTGGTGGCCACAGGGGGCTGTGCTGGTGGAGCAGAGCCAGTACAGCTCCTTCTGCGGCTGCCAGCACAACTTCGCCTGCGGCCGCCAGCACACCATGTAGCAATAATGTGTGTCAGTCTGTCAGTGTGAGTGTATGTGTGTGTGTCTGTCTGTCTGTCTGTCATGGTGTGTGTGTGTGTGTGAGTGTCTGTCTGTCATTGTGTGTGTGTGTATGTGTCATGGTGTGTATGTCTGTGTCATGGTGTGTGTCTGTGTCATGGTGTGTGTCTGTGTCATGGTGTGTGTCTGTGTCATGGTGTGTGTGTGTGTGTCTGTCAAGGTGTGTGTGTCATGGTATATGTGTGTATCATGGTGTGTGTCTGTCATGGTATATGTGTGTGTCTGTCGTGGTATATATGTGTGTCTGTGTCTGTCATGGTGTATGTGTGTGTTTTTGTGTGTTTAAAAATAGTGTTTTTACTCACTTTTTTTTTTCCCACGCCAAGCTTGTCTTCCCTCAACTGGCCCTGCCTCTATGGCTGAGATCATAAAGCTTGATGATCTCAACCAATCCAATGCTTTGCCATAGGATTTATTCAAAAAAGGGTCTGCGCTGAATGTAGATATATATCTCTTTTTAACTATTTGTACCAATAAATTAATTTTTTTAATACCTTCTAATCCTGGCATCCTGACTCTACTATTTCAAGCGAGGACCAAAAGAATCCTAGGTGGGGAATATACCACCAGCGCCCTATTCATTGAGCAGTGAGCCTGCTCAGAAAAATGTGAGTACATCTCCTCCATTTATAAAGTATTCTAATATTCTTTGCTACAGTGAGCATTATATTTGCCATGTTTACCTTTCTGGTTTGGAATTATCACCACTGAAAATATATGGAGAAACTACAGTAAGGGAAAAAAGTATTTGATCCCCTGCTGATTTTGAACGTTTGCCTACTGACAGAGAAATGATCAGTCTATAATTTTAATGGTAGGTGCAGAAAAACGCATGTCAAAAAAGTTCTAAATTGATTTGCAAGTCAATGAGTGAAATAAGTATTCGACCCCTTTGACTTAGTACTTGGTGGCAAAACCCTTGTTGGCAATCACAAAGGTCAGACGTTTCTTTTAGTTGGTCAGCAGGTTTGCACACATCTCAGGAGGGATTGTGTCCCACTCCTCTTTGCAGATCCTCTCCAAGTCATTAAGATTTTGAGGCTGAAGTTTGGCAACTCGAACCTTCAACTCCCTCCACAGATTTTCTATGGGATTAAGGTCTGGAGACTGGCTAAGCCACTCCAGGACCTTAATGTGCTTCTTCTAGAGACACTCCTTTGTTGCCTTGGCTATGTGTTTTGGGTCATTGTCATGCTGGAATACCCATCCAAGACCCATTTTCAATGCCCTGGCTGAAGGAAGGCGGTTCTCACCCAAGATTTGGCGGTACATGGCCCCGCCCATCGTACCTTTGATGCA